>NC_133881.1:9689604-9771801 GCF_044706935.1 Curcuma longa
AACAAATGGAATACAAAAAGAAAGAAATCAGAAAAGGGCAAGGGTTTATTGATAGCATTTATTTATGCCCATGTCTACCACTTGCATTCATTTTCTTATTTGAATTTCTCTTCCCTTGAATTTTCATTTCTAAATTCCCATATCAATTGTCTCAGTTCATGATCTCTTTATGTCTTAAATAAGCCTAGTATATGTGGATTCTAAATCAAGAGTGGTGGTGGAGAGTAGAAAACAAGCAAGCCTATGGTAAGGCATGAACTTAAGTTGCTTGAGTGAGCTCCATTTCACTTTGATCTTGAATTAGAATGTAGGATGAGAGCCACTGATTTTATTCACTGAAAACAACCTCGAGAGATTTAGTGTGATGCATTTTTCTCAATTAATCATGAAAGGTGAAACTTACTATGCGGTTAACCGAGTACAAGGGTTAGTCCATGGATTTAAGCTTTTGAGACTCTACAACTTAGATAATTCCCTTTTAATTGTTTCTAATCATGATTAAGAATGATCTAGGGGGTACGATCTTATTTTATTTTGTTGGCTTGAGCGAGACGCTCAAGGGTAAGTGTGGGAGAATTTGATGAGCTAGGGTTTCTTGTATTTTAATCGATTCAATTTTTTAGTTTTTACATGAAAATAATTATTTATTAAATCGATTTGATCATGTTTGTGCTATATTACATGATTTGAGGCTTGATACAATTTTTATCATTTAATGGTGAATTTTTGCATTAATTGAGTTTAATTGCTTATAGGGCTCAAATCGGGTCAAGCTCGAGCTCAATCGCGGTCAAATCGAGTCAAATTTTCTAAATTGATCAAGCCCACGTGGAGGACATGACCTAGCTCAAGTTTGATCGAAATCCCTCAATTTTTTGGAAGCCCTAAGCTGCCCTAAAGCCTTAGATCAGTCCTGACCATCAGATCAAGATCGGACGACTAAGATTAATCAGTTAATCACGCGTATATAAGCAAAGCTATAATCGGGTGAACAGTGGCTGGCCGCACTATTCACCTTTGTCCCGCGCGGCATTCCCCTGTTGAGGAGCGTAGCTCCACAGCCAGCCCCATCCACCCAAACCGAAGCCATTGCAATCCTTGTTCTCTGAGGAGTTGAACGCCGGCCGATTGGGCGAATTCCGGTGGCTGGAAGTCTCGCGGCGAAGAGGGTTTCTCCGGCGCGGCACAGCTCTATTTTCGGCGGTTCCGACCGTCTGCTGTACAATCCGAGCCCGAGGTTCTTTGAGGGGTTCTCCTAGGATCTTGGAAGCTCCTTGTATCATCAGAAGCATCATCGGAGAAAGAAAAAGCGGAGGATTCCAGTTTAGCCATCTCAAACGTTACTGCACAGCCTGATTTTCGCGGCGGAGAGGGTTTTTTCGGTGTTTTTCTGGGTTCGAGCAGCTAGCAAACCACCCTACGACCACGTGAAGACTCCATAAGGATCAGTGAAGATGCATTGTGGGTTTACCTACTGGATTGACGCCCAACTAAGGAGGAACAATCGGAAAAGGGGAAGGAGGATGCGTTTACCTGTTTCTGAGTTTCTGATTTTACAGTTTCTGAAATTAAGCCTGTTTAAACACTTTTGAATTTGATTTGGGTATCATATACTTTAGCTTGTTAGTGTTTTCTCATATCGATTGTTAGAAACTTTGTTGGATGCAAACATGTTACAAGTTCGGTTCTTGAATTCCTATTTCGTGCCAAATTACTGTTGCGTGCCAGTTTTTGGTTGCATATCAGATTATAAAGTAGCTAGCTTAAGTGGTTAGTGTAGCTGATGTTCATTGCATTTAATTCATGTAGCTAGCTAAAGTGGTTAGGGTTGCTTAAGTGGTTGCTTACCTGTTTATGAAGTTAATTCATCTTTCATTAGTTTAAAGTGTGTTGAGTTCATGCATGAGTATTGGAATTGTATTCCTTGCATTGTTGACTGAGATTGAATCCATACAAGTGCTTGTTAGACCTATTCTTAGATTTCATGTTTCTCGCTTTTGGTAGTTGCATTTGTTTCTTTTGCATTCACTACAATGTTAGGTTTTGCCACTCTAGCTTTCTTGCTTGATAGTATCAACTTCAAGAATCGGTTTCATTCCATCATTTGTCATTTCATTTTGAAAAACACCAAACCCCATTTACATTCGAAAAATCCAAAAAGAACGACACTTGAGCTCAATTCACGCAATTGCCTACTAGTCCTTGGAAAAATACGACTCGAGGCCCCTAAACTACATTTGTTTATATTTCTCATGGGTTTTCGATAAATTTACAAATTAAATCAATTTGCAACCCTATTCGTGACATACATAGCAATCTAGGGTTGTCAAGATCCACTTTTCACATGATTATAGGATGAGCGCCCACATTTTTTTTTAATCCTATCGGGTAGGTTTTTTGTAGTCATCATTCTCAATTTATTTAGGGTGGATTGAATTTGCTAATTTGTTGATCCATGTATGAATTGAGTTCTGGATTGCTTGTATCTTTAAAATTTGGTACATTCTCATTTAGCTTGTTGCAAATTTCTGATTTGATTGATAGTGCCAGGGTGGAAATAAATGTATATTAGTTTACTTTCACGGGACGTGAAAGAATAAGTGTGGGGGATTTGATGAGTGACATTTTCTACGGGTAAATTAGAGTTGGATTGAACCGGTTTGGACCGCATTTTATATCATAAATAGGGATTTTTAGGCTATTTCTTTATTTTGGATGAATTTATGTTCTTTATTGCAATTTGCATTAATTTATGTGAATTTATGGATATTAATTTGTGCACTTGATTTTTACAGGAAATTAAATTTGAAGGAAATCAATCTTGGTTCGAGTCCGGGTCAAGTCAGAGCCAAATTGGTTCAATCGGATTCGAAATCAACTTAGTCCAAGCAGATGGTTCAACTCGTGTGCAGTTTAAAGATCAATTTAAATCAATCCAAAGAAATCAGCTCAACCCAAGACAAATTCGGGCTAAATCAGTTATATGGCTCAACTCAAAGCCAACCCAAGCTAAATTCAAGCTCAATTTCAGCAATGTGATTGAGTTGAACCAAGTAAATGTTTGACAAAAGGAGAGAAAGCCCAAATCAATTCATCCAGTCACTATTCATCCAACCCACTAGTAGCCCGACCCAACATCAAAGCCGGTCCACTTCTTTCATACGGCTCAAATCAATTTGAGCCGATTCAATTGCACCCGGTTCAAGCTAAAGTGCCGGTTCAAAAACGTTAAAAGAGAAGCCGGTTCACAGGGTTACGGGAGCTCGCAATTTTAGGTCTTCTTCTTCTCCCCGATTCTTCGCTGTCGTGACGCCGTCACCGAGCTCCCAGCGTCATGAATCCATCCTTCCTCCTTCCGGTCAACACAGATCAGCCCTCATCTCCATTGGTCTTCGTCGTCGCCCTCGCTGGATCTCAACGCTGATGTGGTTCAGAGGCGCTGAGATCCTATTCCCTGTCGTCGCGGAACGGTGGCCGTGGGTGGTTCTCCGGTCATTGGTGCTCAACGGTCGTCAGCCCAGAGAAGAGGGTGTGGGTGGTTCTCCATCTTCAGACTCTGGCGCTCCATTTCCACTGAACCCTAGCTCCGTGCCCTATGCCGAAGTGGTTCGGAGCCGTTAGGAATGCGCGTGCTCGACTTCAATCACTTCATCCATCGGAGAATGCAAGGTAAGGGGTTGTAATTCCTTTCTTCTAACGCTCGGTTTGCTGGTTGTAGCTAGACGCTGGGTGAAGGTGGATCCCGAACCGTGCTCTCTGCCATGCTCCACCTAGGGTTCTTTGCCCTGGTGCGACTCACCCCCCTTGGTGCGGTGTTAACTGAAGGAGGCTGAATGTTCTGGTTCTGTGCCGATTGGGAGAGGGAAGGAAACCAATCCATCCATCCACTTCTATCACCTTCGCCACCCATCCCCTGTTCTGAGCTCCTCTCTTCAATAGTGTGCCGGCGCTGTTGAGGGAAGGATTTTAACCCTAACCTAGATTTCTTTCTATTCTGTTCCTTTGCTGCAATTCAAAAACCCCTGTTCGGTTCTGGTTTACACTTCAAATGCCCTATTTTTGCTTGATGAGCTCTATTCGGGTATCTTATAGGGCAGAGCTCGCAATTAGGTTATTTGTGCGCACTGTCTTGATGAAATTTGTGTGATTTGGTTGTTGAACTTGCATGCTTGATTGGAGATTGTTGTATGTGGTGATTTCTGTAAATAACCAATAACATTGAATTTGAATTTGAATTTAATAAAGGTTTGTTTATTGTTAATGTATGTTGTTTTATTCTAACATGTTGTAAATTAGTTGTTGTTGTTTTGGAACATGTTATTTGTACATTATGATGATTGTGAACCTGTTTAGTAGTTGTAGCATCAATTGTGAATTAATTGTATATGTTGTATAACATTTAGTGTCATATTTGTGGATAACATGATGTATATGGTTGTATGATAAAGCATGTTGTATGTTAGTTTAGTATGTTGTATGTATCGAACTCATGTTGTATGATGTTGTATAGTGAATAGTGTTGTTGTGTAATGTATGCATTGTAGATGTATGTTGTAATGTATAGTGTTTGTATGAAGCTTGTTTAGTATGTTGTATATTGAATTTGTTGTATGAAGATGTAGGTTGTATGTTTAGTTTGTAGGAATAAAATTTGTGTAATAAGTTAACCATTATTGTAAATAAAATAAGTGGTTGAATAATTGTATGTTTGATGATTGATTGAGTGATGGCCATGAATTGAATAATAAACATGTTATAACGTTTATAATGTTGCTGTGTTGTATGTGAAATAGGATTTGATTCTTGAATAAACGGAGTTGTAGATAGGAATGAATAAGTCAATAAATAGGAACCTCACATCAACGGTCTAGGATATAACTTCCTGTCTTTGAGTCCGAGAGAGAGACGACCCGGACCTCCCTATACCACTTAAGGCGATAATAAGAGGTTTGATAAATAAATAAATAATTAATTTTGATGGGTATAAGTGACAATAAATAAAGGGAATTACATATAAATAAAACATCCCAAACACACCACATCACCGGCCCGGCCCCACAATGTATATGAATAAATCTTGGATGTATAATAGATTAGAAAATAAATTTATCCGAGATAAATATTTTGTTGGAGTTGAAAAGTTTGTGAACTTTACTAAGAGTCATCCAAAATGCATGAATGGTACAGAGTTATGTTGTCTATGTAATCATTACAAATGTAGAAATAAAGCTTTCTGCGATGAGGATACCGTGAAAGTGTATATATGTAGAAATGATTTTATTCCAAATTACTACAACTGTACTATCACAGAAAGCCTTATTTGTTTGATTCAATTGGAACTTCGACTGCTTCTTCATCTGGCATAACTACTTTAGAGGAATTATCATCTAATGAGAATGTGATTCAATTAATGGTTTATGACACGATGAATGTAGTTGATCATTCCAATGTAAATGAAATACCAACACCTGAAGTTTAGTAACTATAGACATGTTAAAAGCTGTGAAAGAAAAATGTGGAAAGGTATTCTATCTGGTGATTCCCAACTATCAGCTACTGCAAGGTTATTGAACATCAAGACATTTCATCATTTCTCAGAATGATATTACGATGACATTTGCCAATTGATGTAAGAGTTACTTCCTGCTGATCATCTAATGATTGATAGTTTCTGATGTGCTCCCGTAAGAGTACGGGTGTCGTCAAGTAATAAAAGATATCGAACAACAGGAACCGTGGAATTTAATCACTAAACTTTACACAAAAAGAGTTGTGAAATCATAATTCAAGTTTTAGGTAATGGGGGAAGAGAGAGAAGTCAAGTACCTAAACCTCAATTGAAGAGAAAATCAACTAAATGACAAGATTTGGGAAGCGATCTTAGGATTTCCGATTCCTCAAGATTATGGTTGATTGATCATGGATTCCTTACCATTCCTCAATGATCATACCAATGCAGAGATTCTAATAAAGATATCCAATCAAACCTCGTCAGGACCTTTCGAAATAATCATGACTCCTCTAATGTTACAACTGCTAGTCTGAGATGATACCTATATAGCCTGATTCTATAGCTCTCCCACTGTTACCGGGCACTCCAACAATACTACTAGTATCCTACTCCCTGTCACCGAGTACTCAATCAAGGACCTCTTCCTTGCAATCAATAACTGTTAGTTATCTCTCATGAAAATTTATTATAGTCTAAGAATCTTCTCGGAAAGTCCAGTTAAAGGTTCACCTTCTGTCACAAGGCACCCCAGTCATACAATTCTAAGATTTCCATTAAATCATAGTTCACTCTCATCCATATGAAATCAAGCCTTCACAAACATATCATCAAATAAATACAAGGCACAAATCCATATAGCAAAGCATAATCAAATCCTTGAACATGGTAAATATCAAATCCATAGATTACAATCATATATTTACATCTCAATTCCTCCTACATCCTAGAATCTAAAGGTCTACTCCATGACGAAGGAAATATAATACAAAGAAGAGGTAAAGTAGTTCATCTTGCTCCTAAATCTAGAAGAGAAAAAGTGCAAAAGACTTATCAATGGGTACAATCTTCCTTGACTTGCAATCTCCTTGTCGACGGTGGATAGAAACGACGGAGCAGTCCTCAACGAATGGATGGATCGCTGAAATCTTCTCCGGATAGCGGCACAGTATCCTTGATTCACCTCCAAGAGCTCTCCCCCTTTTTTAGGATTTTTTAGAGGGGTTTATATACCCCCAGACGCCACACGGCCGTGCCTCATGGCACGACCCAGGAAGCACGCCCTTGTCTTTCCATCACACGGCTGTGCCTAATAGGCACGGCCTTGAGCAGGTCTCCCACTAGAACATAGGCACGACCATGTCTCATAGGCACGACCCTAACATGGATCTTCTCTGAAAGTGAGACACAGCCGTGCCTTGTAGGCACGACCCCAAGTTGGTTCATCTTGGAAAAGTGGGGCACGACTCCAGACTTGGTTGACTCTGGTTGGGGGCACGATCCACAGCAGCTGATCTTTTGTAAGGAGGCACGATCGTGTCTCAGGGACACGGCTGCTGGCTTGGCTCTAATGGATGAAGCACGGCCGTGCCTTGTAGGCACGGTCCTGTCTTGTTCTTTCTCCGTTTAGTCTTATTTTGCTCCAAATTCCATCCTACAAATGCACAAATATGAGAGTAGATCTCTGAACTAGGAAATGAAGAAAATATGTCTAATGCACGAATAAAGGATGTGACAAACACATAATAACATCATGAAATGCATAAAGATGTGCAATAAAAGTAGTAAAAATGTATGTATATCCTATGCACATCACACCCCCAGACTTAAACTTTTGCTTGTCCTCAAGTAAAAACCTACAACTATATTCAAATAGAAATACATAGCAGCATCATAATTCCTAGCACCTCAATTAAATTTTATCAAACAATAACAATGGTGAGCATGATACTTGAAATTATTAAGATAAGGCCTAAGAAGAAGTTCTTTGTGCTCAGTGCAAAAAGTGATCTTAGTCCATTTGGTATCAAAACCTTACTTAAAGTCAAGTCGTCATGCTACCGTGTTCCTAAATATTTTCAGCCTTTGACACTTACCTGTCATAGGCTTAGTTCATCCCTTCCATTTCATAAAGTCTCAAAGGATTATCTCAAGATCAAGAGAAACATATCATTTATTTCCCCAATAACCCTTACCGATCTCAAAGGGGTAAATTGACATGCTTCCACTCTCGACACTATTTTTTCATCCCTTATTTTTTTATTTGTAATGTATTGAAAGTAACGTAAAGAAGTATTTGAACTTTTTTTTTAAGGATTCAAGATTTTTTCAAAAGTGTTGACATGACTTGAGTTGGTCCAGTAACTAAAATGCAATTGAAGGTCACCATGGAAACACTAGTACTAATCAGGTCTCATGAATCATGATTAATTTCAGAATTAATCAACCTCCTAGATTAAGCAATAGTGTAGGAGATCCTTAGACTAGGTCATGTCTCAACTTTCTCAAGATATACTAGTTCACTTCCTACTATTGAAGATAAGAAAAGACATAGTACTAAGAATATTAGCCACTAGTATCAAAACCATTATCTAGAAATGAACGTGCTAGCGTTTTCACAAAAGGACAAACTCCTAAGATGATAATGGTGATTCTTGACATGCTATTTACTATGAATTTCTAAAGTAAATTTCAAAGTAAAATTCAAAGAAAATTTCAAAATAAAATGCAGTTTATTTATTTAGACTATCTACAATGATTATTTTTTCCCCAGACTTAACTTTTTCTATTCCCTTCCCTGATCTGGGTGAAATGGTACATTCACCCAATGCCCACGTAGAATTTCTTCAATATATTGCTCATGTCGCTAAATCTGAGAGAAGAAGCAAAGATAGAGAAAACCTGGGGTTTTTTCTAGTGGATCGTGGTAGAGGGATGAAGAAGAATTGGGGAAGAAGTGAAGGAAAGAGGATTAAAGGCTTTGAGGGTGAGGTTGGAAGAGAGGTAGAGAGGAGAAGATGAGATTTGGGGGCGCACGGCCGTGTGCTAGGGTACGCACGACCGTGTGCCTTTTTATAAGTAAAGAGGCACGGTCGTGCCTTATAGGCACGGCCTGACCAAGGTGTTATTCCGGTGAGAAGGCACGACTTGCCCAAGTTGCTCTTCGATTGCAACCACACGGCCGTGCCTATTAGGCACGACCTACAGCAGCTGTTATTTTGTAAACAGGCACGGCCATGCCTGTTAAGCACGACTTGTAAAGGTTATTGCTCTATGAGGAGACACGGTCGTGTCCAATAGACACGACTTACATAAGTTACTTTGTTGTTAGCAGACACGGTTGTGTCTAATAGACACGACCTAACCATATTTAAAGTGTATCTTTGAAATTTCCTGCAAACAACAGCAAAGTTTATTACTAACTTTATAAAACAATAAAAAATTATGCAATAAAGGAAATATAGAAACATTAAAAAACCCCTTGGGTTGCCTCCCAAGCAGCGCTTGTTTACGGTCTTTAGCTTGACCCTTTATTCTATAATGTACAGGGCTTATTGATTGACATCTCGTAACCGATCCCTGGGTGACACTTTGTATTTTTACTTTTTTCATATGGCTTCCTTATTATCTCGGTCGGTACGGGTTCTTCCATCGGCAATGTGAGGGGTTGGTATAACACTTTCTTCTTTTGCTGGAAATCATCCAGCCTGCAGCAATGTGCTTTTTCTGGAATGTATGCATTTGAGTCAAGTGAGAGGTTGAACTCTACTTTTCTTCTTCCCACTTCTAGGGACAACTTGTGATTCTTCACATCAAATTTTGCCCCTGCAGTGGCTAAGAATGGCCTCCCCAGAATGATAGAGATTGACGGATCTTCTTCCATGTCTAGCACAACAAAGTCAGTTGGGACGGTGAATCCTCCGACTTCTACTGGTACATCCTCAACCATGCCCATTGGATATCGACAAGAATGGTCCGCTAGTTGGATGGTCATGGTGGTAAGCTTTAGATATGTATGTCCATATTTTTCACTTGTTGAGTAGGGGATGATACTGACACTCACTCCTAGATCACAAAATGTTCTACCAATTGAAATCATACCTATCTTGCATGGGATGGTAAAGCTCCCTAGATCTTTGAGTTTCGGAGGAAGTTTGTCGTTGAGAATTATTGCGCTGACTTCCTCCGTTAACGCCACAGTATGCTTGCCCTCAATGATCTTTTTAGTGGACATTAGCCTCTTAATGAGCTTGACAAACTTAGGCATCTCGACAAGGGCATCGAGAAGGAGAATGTCCAACGTGATGTCCTTGACTCTATTATATAATTTCTCAAACTCATCGTCTCTTTGCTTGTACTGGAGCCTTTGAGGGAAAAGTATATTACGCACTAATATTTTTTTAGTGGTTCTTCAGCGGGCGTAGCGGTCTCAACTTCCTCTAATTCATCTTCAATAATCAGTGTAGAGGAAGGAGGTTGCTCGGTGGCTGATGTACATGTAATACCCTCCAAAGGAGCAATCACTTGAGGTTCTTTACCCTTCAAGGTCCGTCCGCTCCTCAGCTTAATAGCTTTGCAATATTCCATGGGGTTAAAATCTAATTTTCCTAGGAGTGCACCCACTTGTCTGGAAGAAAGGGAAGAACTAATCTGAGCTATCTGTGTTTCTTGCATTGTCATCCTCTTATCATGGTCATCTAGTTTTTCATTGATTTTAATCATGTCACCTTGAAGTTGTTCCAGAATTTTTAAAATTTTCTAGGTGTCCGACACCTCTTCACTTGGCTTCGATGTAGCTTGATAGGATGGCTCTTGGTTGTTGCAGTATGAGAAGTTGGGATGATTCCTCCAATCCAGATTGTAAGAATTTGAGTACGAGTTGTTCCTCTGATTGAATGTATCAATAGCGTCGCACTATTCATAATAATGTTGCTCCCTGCACCAACATTATTATGCTTAATTTTAGAAGAATATGGATTAATTTTTAAAATATTTATAATATTATTTGATAATGTTAGTTCTAATATTATAAATATTAACGAATTTATATTTATATGTTAATCTACTATTATTAGTTTTTTTTTTTCATTGTATATGTATGTTTTAAGTTTATACATCCAAGATAAATTAAAAATTTTAGAAAAAATAAATTCAACCAATTAAGACTAGTATTTTTTATTTATAATCACATCCTAGTATAATGAAAATAGAGTAGATTTCATAAAATTAATGGAATGAAATTTTAAAAAAATCACGTAATATACCAACACGTTGAAATTTAACATATAAATTATTATAAAATTTATTTCAATATAAAAAATTATGATGTTCATTTTTATACAAAATACTAATATACTAATGCATATTTATTTTCACACCAACAAATATATATAATAGTATTTATGAAATTTTAAAAATATTTAATGATGCAACTAAAGAATTATTTGATGTTTATTATCTTGCTTCTCATTTAATTATAATGATTTTTTGTAACATAGCTTTAATTTTAAATGAATATGTTATAAATGAATTTTTATTTCCTTACATGTTAGCAATGTGATAGGCCCCCGCAAGTATACGGGTGTCGTCAAGTAATAAAAAGATATCGATCCACAGGGACTGTGTATTAGCTATAGTGATGTCACTGTAATAGTTATCTAGACTCAGAAGGAAATGGTTGAGTTGAGGATTGGTGTTGTGTGTGACAGAGGAAGAGAGATTGGCTTGGGGTTTATGGATGAGATGGATAAGTTTAGGATTTCGGTTTCACATCCATGCTAGGTGAAGTCCCTAATTCATGTTCATTCCCTAACTCTCAATGTTTACCACCTTGTAGGGATTCTAACCAAAATACCAACTCTACCTCGTCAGGCTTTGTTGGCAATTGACCTTGAAGTCCTATGTTGTGGCCCTCTAGTAAAGGTGATTCTAGATAGCCCGGTTCAAGGCATTCCCGCTGTCACTCAGGCGCCCCGGAATGCTACTAGATTCCTACCCTCTGTCACAGGGTATCTTGTTAAGGACCTTGTCCTAGTGGCCATCAACCATTAGATATCCCTTATGGGGGTTTACCACTATGTAAGAGTAACTTCGGACTCGCCCGGTTGGTAGCTCTCCCGTCTGTCACCTGGTCACTCCGGCAGTTACGGCCTAGGAAACCCTCACACAACAATAAACCCCACATAATCATGCATATGCGCTCATACAAACATTTCATCAAACACATTCAAGGCACATGTTACATGAAACAAACGTAAACATCTCATTGAATAGGGAAAATGACATAAACTAGTTCATACATCACCATCATTACATAGATGTTCATCCTACATCCTAAACTCATGGATCTACTCCATTACAAGAAGATTACAAGAAGTATGCATAATAAAAGTCATCCACCAAAGAGGAGAAGACTTATCTTTGAAGCGTGAGCATCCTCTTGAAGATCTTCTTGCTCCGGTGTAGGATGGATTGGTGGAGATGAATGGCGAGGTGGACCGGCGAAGGATGGAGCATTTAGGGCCTCCCCTAGAGAGGGGAAGGCGCTGCCGCCAAGCCAAGACCAAGGGTTTTGGAGAATGACCCAAGATAACCCAAGATTGGGTTTGTTTTCCACTTATATACTCTCCCAAATCTGCCCAGATTATCCCTGGTTCACAAGGCTCCGCCTCAATGGATTTTTCACCTAGTAAACCCGGTTTTCTTCAATTAGACCCTGAATCAAAGTTGTAGAGCTTTAAATTATCTTCAATTTGATGGGTGGACCGACCCATAACTCCTTCTGAGCCGAAAGTTATGTTAGTTCGAAGTTTGGTCTGCAGTTTGGGCAGAGCACCCAGTATGGCGGCGGTCAGGAGGCACGGCCGTGCCATTTAGCACGGCCTAGAGAAGTCATCTTTCTATACACCCTGAAGCAAAGTTGTAGATCTTGAAGTTCTCTACGTTTCGGTATGTAGCACGGCCTGTGGGTCCACCTGAGCTGAAAGTTATGCCCATTTTTCTTTAAATCTGCAGAGCAGTCTAGAAGGGAGACACGCCCGCGCACTTTCCGTCCACACGGCCGTGCTTATTAGGCACGACCTCGGGCAGGCATGCCTCGGGAAATAGGCACGGCCGTGCCTAAGAAGCACGACCTACACCTGGCGCGACTCTGGAATGAAGCACGGTCGTGCCTTTGAGGCACGGCCTCTAGCTGGATCTGGCAAAAACTGGGGCACGGCCGTGCCTAATAGGCACGCCCAAACACGGTCCTGCTCTGGAAGTGGGCACGGGTAGAGGCACGGCCGTGTTCTTCTTTGTTACTCCTTCTTTTCCATTTCTTCTTGTTTCTCTCCACCATCAATAATGCATCATTTTGGCTCTAAATCACATCCTGTCAAGCAAAATATACAAAGAGCATATCTCCGAGCAAAAGAGTAAAATATACAATATAAAAGAATAAGGTGTGACAAAGTGTAGCATATGCAATAAATCGCAAGTAGATGAGCGTTAAAACAAAGCTAAAATACTATATATGATCTACGCTCATCACAATGATGACAAACTGAGAAAAATATTTTTATCATATTCCTTATTTAATTGTATTTATTTTAGATCTTAAATTTAAATTAGATGTTTTATATGAAATGTTAGTTATGTATTATAGTGTTTTAATTTCATTTAAAGATTATTCTTCTTCTGTTCTTGCTAATATTATATAAAAAAACTAGAAATAATTTGTATAATATTTATAAAGATTATAGTTTCAAATATGGATTAGAAACTAATGTGTATGAAACATAAAATATTAATAATAGAAGTAATTTAACACTTAAAATATATAATTTTTATTAAGAGGACACATGAAATATCCACGAGGATTCTTAAGTTTTAGACAAGGACTTTGAGAATTATTTTACGGCTTCTTTTAATTTTAGTGAAACAGACAGCGTGACAGATTTCAATATTCTATAATGGTAATCACATAAGACTCAAAAATTTCTCACCCTCTCTATCCTACAAGCAAAGAAAATTCTAACTTGTCCAATATCAATAGTTGTTGTAGAACAAATATTTAATTTCGAACGTAATATATTAAATGAAAGATGATTTATTTTATCTCCTGACTCTTTTGAAGCAGAAGTATTACTTGATGATTGGATGGAAGCTCAAAAAGAATATAAGGAATGCAACGTTCAAATGATGAGGTTGAAGAGTTTAATACCAAAGGAACTAATATTACATAAACAAAAATTAAAAGTGAGTAACAAAGCCACTTCCTAAGGTAATAAGGGTAATTAAAAAGTCTTAGTAGGTCAGGTGGACTGAATACTAGACAATGAAAAGTCTTGCGGATCAAATGGATTGGACACTAGGCAAAGAAAGTCCAAATGGATCTACGGGATCGAACATCTGGTAGGACAGACTTGATGGGTCAGCAAGATCAGACACCAAGTTAAAGGAAGCCTTAGTAAGTCAAAGAATCATAAGCTAAGTAGAAAAGGCACAAACAAGTCAACTGGACTTTGGCAAAAAGGTAAGTTCAAGAAAGGTCAGTGAGACATGTCCTAGTTTTGGGACAAAGTTAGGCATTGATTCAACTAAGAAACCAACTTAGGTTTTGAAGTCGAGATCAAAAGTATTGACTATCACATGTAGAAGCATGCATTAATATTTATTGGTGCTAACTTTGTTTTGCAAGACTATTACTTGTTAGACTAACTTGGTTTTGCAGGAACTTGAGTTCAATCGACCGAAGGTAGGATTCAGTTGACTGGATGCTTCGAGAAATCGAAAAAGAGAATTCAGTCGATCGAAAAAGCTGAGTTGGCAGTAGATTCACTCAAAAAGATGACATGGCAAAGGATAAATCTCAGGATGCTGACACTGTAACTTTGAAAAGTTGGCGTGGCAATTGCACAATCAAAGATAAACACCGAAATGTTGATGTGTCAGAGGAAAAGCATCAAGTTGCTTACATGTTAGAAGAGAAGCTACAAAGTGTTGATGTGGCAAGCTATCAAGCGATTGGAAATAGATCGGGTGATCGGAAAGATCTAGTCAGTAGTTGAACCTGGACGAGAAGCTAACATGGATATAGTCTAGTCGATCGGGCTTGTAGATCAGTCAACCAAAAAAATTGATCTAGATAAGCATCGATCATAGATAAGTTGTTTATCGATTGATCGGATAGCTGGATAGACTGAACAACAACTATAAAAGGGCTTCAAGCATAGACTTCAGATCATTAATTCTTCATCAAGCATCTCATTCACATCAAACCAAGCTCTCATCAAGTGTTCTCTTTGCTCATCTATGCTCCATCTCTCTCCAACAACTTTTGACCAACTTTCGATTTTAAGTTGCCAGTAACTTGTTTTTATTTTGTATTCCTTATTGCATTCATTCTAAAAGGGTACGGGAAAGTGTTATCTAACCTTTTCTATTATAGTGGCTTCTCCGCCTCCGAAAATATTTTCCGAAGGAGAATATTAATGTTGCATACTCATAAGCGATTCACCATCGGATTGCAAGCCTTGGAGTAGCAATCTTAAAGGTTGCGAAACAAGTAAACGACAATGTTCTTGTGTTGTGTTGTTTTATTATTTCCGCTGCATTTTGAGATTTCAAAAGAAAAGAATTTTATAAGTGATATTCACCCTCCCCCCCCCCCCCCCCCCGCCACCCTCCCCCTCTATCGCTTCTATTCAATCCTTCAAGGTCGATATTTTTTGAACCATCAATTTTGAATAATGGTTGGATCTAGACGTGGGGCCTAAAGGAAGAGGACTTTAAAACAAAGTCAAGATATAAGAGTAAGTCTCTAGTGAGTTGTGAAGATTGAGTGACCTGTACCAACTCATAGGGGCAATGGTAGTACTCAACTTAAGCAGACACAACTTTATAAGATCGTAGTCAGGATTTGTCAGTCGACTAGTGTTGGAGATTAATTGATTGGTGATTGAGAATTTCGATATCTTAAATGGATTTGAAGTTTTAAGTATTTAACAATCAATTGAAATATCTTCTCCAATCGACTAGATAAGTGGATTGGGTCCTTGGAGCTAACGAACAAAATGATTCTGTTTTATGACTGAGTTGAATGGACAATCGATTAATGATATCAATCAACTGTTAGAAAGTTTCCAATCGACTGATAGTCCACGCAAGAAAGAAAGCAGGAAAGAATCATTGTTGAATGACAACAATATAATCTAATCTCGAAGAGCAATCAACTAATGGCACTAGACTAATCAACTATTGGACGATAGACAACATTGGCAATAAAAAATTTAAAGACTATAAAAGGAGGCTCAATTGAAGGTTAGCAAAATTGTGTTGGTCAAACATCATCCGTGTGACTAGATGGTTATTTTATTTCCACGGCTAATATCATCTGTGTGACTTTGCTATAGAGCAAGAGCAGTATAGAGTCACATTTATAGGCTATTCGATCTCCCAAACAAATATCAGTCACTTACATTTGATTATTACTTTGTAGTTATCTTGTCATCTCATAAGATGAACAAATCAACTATAGCCATGTGGATTGACTAATACAGCGTCAAGTAGTAATCCATTTCAGTAAAATGTAAAATCCATCACCCCAACAGCCCCACACGGTTAGCCCCACAACCATATATGATGAAGTAAATCGGAAAACTACAGTTGGCCACTACGAGGGAGAACATTGCTTCGGCTTCGTCGAGATTCGACCATCCTTGCCCTCTTCAATAAGTCTATCTCGCACTAACCAATTTAACCATGCCCCAGAGGCATTAAGTAGCAATCCATAATCAATGAGCAAAGTGATATGAGAACTATAAATATCATCACACCAGAGAAGAAACCGAAGGATCTTCCAAAATGCTAAAACACACATCCTACAAGTAATTTCTTTTATAGAACTCATAAATTATTATCTAAATATTTTATTATCTAATTTAATTTATCATATTTTAAAATAAAATACTTACCTGCAATTTGTAGTTTGTGCAGGCATTCCACTATCTGAGTTATTTGCTATGATTTGTCATCAATGTGGCAATGCTTCCAATGTCACAATAACACAGCAGTGTCAGCACACCTCTATATCACTTCGCAAAGAAAAGCAAACAAAGAAGTTGCTCCAAAAATCATCACTAGGACTATTGATGTATTCGGCGACGACGGGCTCTAGATGACACTCTTTTAGAACTTCTTAAACTTCTAATCCGATCTTCTATTTTGAACCGAGCGAACCGCCTTGCTCTGTGTATCTTGAGCTGAATTGCCGGCACTTTTCTGGCCACTGCTTGCCATATCATTTGAACTGCATCATCTTCCTTTGATGGGTACTGGAACTCGAAGTAGCCTTCGACCTCCTTCAACTTTTGCCACATTTTGGTCCAGGCCTCTCGGTTTATACCTCTGATCAACTTGATCAGAAATCTTTTCTTGATAGCATCAGAAGTGCGCACAAATATGCAGAAACTGGAATAGTCAAGGACATCTTCATATGGAAGCTCAATCTCGTCGCTGATGATGACAGGGACACAGTGGCTCGCTATGGCATCGAAGAGTCTGTTGGAAGATGGAGTGTCTCCGGCGATGTTCAGACAGAATTTTGATGCATGCATTCCTCGCCTGGCTCCACTGATCCCGTTCTTACTTATGCTTCCAAATGAAAAATGCACATCTTTCTCATGTCTTAGAAGATAGAACAGTTCTTGCCGCACTGATCCACCCTTAAACCAAACCACAGAAAGAAATCATCAGCTACTTCATGAAATATCAAGTTGAATGTAGTGCTTTACAATGTCATGGTTCATTGGTTCTATTTACCAACTTAAGTGTATTTCATTCAGAAAAATATTATGTCCAAAATGGAAAACAAAAAAAAATTGAGAACAGTTTGATCCTAGTTTTCAACGAATGTAACTAATTGTGTGGATTAAAGTGTTACCCGACAAGGGTGTGGATCCAAGTGTTTGATGAGTCTAATTATAAAAAAGTTTACACATGAAGCATGATCTTAGAGTCATCCATTGGTAAACAAAGTTCAGTCTACTTGATATATTCTTGGTAGAAGACAAGTATCTTTCC
The DNA here is from genome assembly GCF_044706935.1 of Curcuma longa. Lineage (NCBI taxonomy): Eukaryota > Viridiplantae > Streptophyta > Magnoliopsida > Zingiberales > Zingiberaceae > Curcuma > Curcuma longa. The sequence goes on from NC_133881.1 coordinate 9,707,177, forward strand.
GGTGCAGCACTTGGTAACCAAATCTGATTTCAACTGAGGTGATAACAGTTTCACAAGTCAAATGTAACGCAGGAAAACTTAAACTACTTCAAAGAAAAACCTAACTTCAAGAAATTGGAACATCAGGGCGAAAGGAACTAACAGAAAAGAGAGTGAGACTTGCAGCACATCTGAAGCCCTCCCTGGAACTATCTTTTGTATTAACTTATGTTCCTATCACAAAGCTAAAATAAGTGAGGGAAGGCTGGTAGTTTCACTCGCAAATACTATAATAGTTTCCATTAAAGCCAGAGATGCTTCTCCAGTCAGTCATGTCTCTGTATATTTACCAAAAACAAGCATATAGAACACACTTCTGCAAAAGAGAAGCAGCTAATGCTCTTTCACAAACAACTTCTGTGGTGTGCTTACTTGGTAGACGAATAGGACAGAAGAGGAAAGGAAGAAAGGAACAAAAACAAACACCTGAATGAAATGTTTTCATGTGTTTTCCATGTTTATTTCCCTCTCTGTCCACCTCTCCTTTTCCCTTCTATCCATCAAACCAAGTAAACAAGAAATAAGTGTTCTAATAGTCAGCCGACTCTCTATGTATCCATCATGACTCAACTATTATCCAACTACTATGTACTAATTGCTTTGTTTGTAATTTAACTGTTATTATTCATTCTCTTTAGAATTTCATCACCAAAGTAAGTCATGCTTTAATTCTCTATAGATTTTCAAGTATATGGGCATAGCTGTTCATAAATTGATTTGTTATTTCACTAGTCCTTCGTGAATTTAGTAAAGATGTAAGGAAGGTCAAAGTTTCCAGGGTTATGACAAGTTCAGCATTTCCTGACCTAGAACGCGCACCCGCATGTACAAATTTGCAGTTTATGTTGGTTTTGACCACAAACATAATGAACAATGCATAATGTTTCAGTGGTAAATGTATTTCTCTTATAACTTGAGAAGAAGTCAATCCTCCAACAGATCAAAATAAACTAAGCAATGCAAGAGAGGTATTTTATTCACATCTTTCTGGACTACAAAATCTCATAATGGGTAACCAAAGAAGAGCCACTAGAAGTACCATGAGCTAATATTGCTTATGAACCTCCTTTCACATATAAAGGCATGCTTGCACAAAATGAATGAGTAAAAATGTCACCCTCAAGTATAGTGATTAGGTCAAACTTAAGTAGGAAAAAAGACTATTGATCAAGGAATACTTCTATAAGTAACATTCCAAAAATCAATCATTTTGGGAATTAAAAAATGAACTGATGTTAGTAAGAATGTCATTCACTCATAATTCCTTACATATAATCCCAGATAGGGTGAAGATTGACAGAGTTGATCACTATCACATCCATATGATGTTTGATCTACTAAGGATCAAGATGACCTTCACTTAAAATGCTCAAGGAAAAAGTCAAGATAATGTCTCTGGAAATTTCAACACAGGAAGGTCAATGTTCAATAGTGAGCTGAAAAGCAACTAATTTTCTAGTTATCTAGAGTTGGAAAATTTGCACATAAGAATTTCATGGTATTATGAAGTTATTGTTAAGTGTAATCATTCCTTTTGTCTGACTTCCCGATTTATAAATATAGTAGTTGCAAATTGTGTATATATGAACCAATAAGATCATAGAGAATTTATACATCTCTCAAGAAGCTATTTAAAGTCAAATTGAGCTGAAATTTAAGGGGAAGTTGAATTATTTTTTATTAGGGTTGCAAACAAATCAAGCCGAACCAAGCTTTATATTGTTCAAGCTTATTTGATAAGGTAACCGAGCCGAGCCAAGCTGAGTCTAAAATAAACAAAGTCATTGAAACGGTTGTTCAAGCTTGGCTTGATTTCTTTTTTATAAGCTTGGCTTGAGTTTGGTTCATTTAGACATATTATCGATCTCTAAATTTAAGCTTGTTTGATTGTTTTTATATTTTTAAACTTTTTAGTTGGTTAGTGAGCTTGATTTTGAGAGCTTGTTTGTTTATTTATATATTGATAAAAGTTGTATTAATGAACAACATTCACAAACTTTGTTCATGAACATTATTCATCTCTATTCACAAACATTAATGACAATATATACGTGTTCAAAATTTTCATTTAATTTAATGTGTTGTTCAAGCTTGTTTATTTAATTGATCATCGTAAAGTACCTCTAAAACTTATAAAAAAGTTATATAAAAATGACGGTTAGACTTGCTATGTTATATGGCGTTAAATGTTGAGCTATGACTCGAGCACATGAGCAGAAGATGAAAATTGCAAAGATGAGGATGCTAAGATAGATGTATGGGCATATGGATATAGCAAGGATGGATAGAAAAAAAGACACGTTTAAAATGGTATAAATATGTACTTAGACAATCAATATATGCTCCAATTAGACGATGTGAAACTATGATAAATATGCACATCAAACGAGGAAGAGAAAGACAAAAAAAGACTTGGTTAGTAATAATAAAATAAGATAAAATTTATTTAAGTATAGATGATGATGTAGTAGGGGATAGAGCCCAATGATAAACAAGGATAGCCGATCCCACCAAGTGGGATAAGGCTTAGTTGTTGTTGTTCATGTATATTGAACAGACATAAACAAACTCTTATCCAATCGAACCCCAAATTTGCTCATGAATGTTTGGTTCATTTACCGTCATAATTTTGATGTGGTTTGTGATGAATTTTCCCAATTATTTAATAAAGCTATTTGCCTACCTAGACTAAATTTGCAAACTAAAAAAGGTTTAGCACATCTGCACATGTATTTAACCACTTTCATGTTGATTCATATAAGTAAATAAAGTATTAAGAAGATGCTTGCAATTGGTTACCAATTCTGAAATTTCGTGCCGTATCGGGCTCGAAAAAATTCCACCGAAGCACCGGCAAACTAAGAAAAGGTTTAGCACGAATCAGGGCCGGCGACGCCGCCAGAGGCCCCGCCCGGGGCCAACAACGCGTACCGATGATTTTTTTTTTTTTTTAAACTTAGGGTTTTTTAATAATCAACCTAGCTATAGTTCAAAACTATATGATAATTTAAATAGACTTTATTAAAACATATAAAATTATCAAAAAATTTTATTTTTTATTTTTAAATATTTAGATTAAATTTTTTATTTTAATTAATATATTTTATATTTTAAAAATATCGAAACTATACCGGCATCAAGAAGATGCTTGCAATCCAGCACAGCTGATATTTTAAATCTTAACCAATTGATGAATGAAAAGAATACAAAAGGAAACTTAATAGAGGTTCAAGGAATATGTATGATATGCTATAAAAGAAATTACAATCATCAAGTAGCATCAATATAAATAATAATAGTAAAACTTACATCTTTCCTGTAGATAGCTCCTTGAAAGTACAACAAAGTAGGACGATCATCAAAGCCAGATGAGTCATTGACGAATGTCCCAATCATATGCTTGTAGGGAGCAATTATGTCTTTCTCCACATTAGCAACATGGGGAGCATATCGTCCAAAATCTGCAAGAATGAATGTGCAACGCCACAACTTCGTTCGAGCACCTAGCATGCTATTGGGATGGTGTGCCATTACAATGTGATCACGTCCCCCTGACCTTTTCCACTCCTGTTGTGCTGTTAAATACTCCACCAACTTTTTCTGCAGTGCTTTGTTTCTACTAATTTTTTCCGGCGGTTTAACCTTAGAATGGCGGTTGTAGCTCAAAGAAGAAAAGAAAGGCACAAACACAACATCAGCTTCACGAGAATCATCAACCCTTACAGCCGTGCAAGGGCCACTCCGGTCAGAGAATCTTGAGGATAGAAGATCCAGTGTCAGCCAGTACTCAATGCTGTGTTGAAGATTCAAGCCACCAGGATGATTTGGAATTTCAGTCTGGATATCCGGCCACACACTCTTGCCATCTCCTTTCCAATCTAAAAGACCAAAGTGAAACTCAGGAGGCATATCATACATAAAAACCTTCAACATTGCCTTGCTCGGATCACACTGCTTGAGATCTTCATCTGCCGGTCCACTTTGAACTTCGAAAGTCGATTCCATAGACAAGGGCTCATCTTCACGGTCTTTCAAAGGGATTCTCCGGTTCTCAATCATGGAAAAGAACTTCTCCTTTGGATCGGTGTAATCCAAGAAAAACAGATAGGGGAGAGCCAGGATTACTGCAAAACCGAGACAGGAGAATAAAGGAAGCCGGCATCCAGGCCAACATGGCTGTGTATTCCTGTTAGCCATACTACACCAATGCTTCAATGAACCTCAATGGAAATTGCCTAACTTTGCAACAAACTTTATCATCCTAAGGACAAAGGGCAGGGGTGATAGCTAATAACCAGGAAGCTCGGGATGCAGAATTAGTTTCACAAACAAGAACTACCACAGCATAATCCCCAAGTGTCGACACTTCCAATCCATACACATCAAAGAGAAAGCGGCCTATAGAAAAAAAAATGCCGGAACCAATCACATACCAAACCATACGCCAGCAACGTAACTCTCGAACCAAAACCAACACCCGCTGCGCTTCGCCTCTCAACCAAAAGGCGCCATTTTGGTGTTCCAACCGAAACAAAACAAACCTAGAAAGAGCAAAACAGATCCCGATCTATATAAAAACAATCAAGGCAAAGAGAGCTGGAAATGAAAAAGGGAATAATCTGGCACCAACCATGAAATGGGCGACAGGAGAAGACGGAGGAAGGGACAAGATGAAGATTTGAAGCTTGCATCTGCAGGGGAGGGTGAGGAAGTCGTATTGCTCGCGCTTTGTCGCTGGATTCGCAGGAGTGTCGGGGGGTTCTCTCTGTGGAGTGGAGCTGCTGCATCTTCGGGCTTCCGCTCACTTCTCAGCGGCCATGAGATTTGAATGGAATGGAAGAGAGAAGAGCATCATTAGACTTATTAAAAATATATAATTTTTAAGGATTTTTTAAAAAATATATATATAATTTATCATGTATTTATTTTTTTAAAAATACTTCTTCACTTAAATTCGATTTGTTATAGTCTAATAATTTCGGTTAATTTTAATAAATTTTATTCCATGTTAGCCTAATTATAACTACTTTATAATCCCTATAAAGTTGTTTGAAAACAATATTTGACAAGTTTATAGAGCTAAAAAATAATAAAAATAAATAAATCTAAAAGTAGTATTAAGGGTGTAACCATATTTATTTAACACGTATTTTTATATACTTAATATTATCAAATATTTTTTTAAAAATAAAAATAATGATGATGTGATGATGGAAAAGGTTGCCGCCGTATTGAAAATATCCCTGCATATTTCTTTATATTTCCCCGTATCAAAAAAACCTCTATGTTTTTTTATCAAACATCTTGATTCCCTTTTTTTAACTTAAATCTCACTCTCAACATTCATAAATACATAATATGCATAGAGTCATCAATTTAAGATGTCTATCAATAGGGACGGATCTCGACCACCACTGCCAACCACGTGCCAGTGGACCCAACCATGCGATTAATCTTAGGCTCTAGCTCAGTCATCAATTTAGGATGACCTAGGCTCTAGTTCACCCCAAAATTTTTTTTATCTATTATAAAAAAAATTTTGTAAAAAAAATTTCATTATTAAATTATGATTCTTTTTATAAAAACTTTTTTATTTAGTCTATCTCTTTCACATTTAAAGTCCAATCCACCTCCTTTTTCGTAGACCACAATATCTTCACGAGCATAATTGAACTAGTATTCAGATAGTAAATTATCAAAGAAATATTTTTTTAGAAAATAAAATTTAGATAATTTCATTATCAAGATTCACACTCTTTATAATTAATAATTATACAACGATATTGAGTACCGAATGTTTATCTGACCTCCCTCCACTCACAGCCCGCCGCGTCCTCCCCCACATCAAATCCCCTTGGCGCCAAAACACACTCTTTCAAACACCACCCCGCGCAGCGCAGTGCAGTGTGTTTTCTGACCGCCCCAAACCCAAACAGCATCTCCCCTCTCTCTATATTCTCGCCTTCTTCCTCGCCTCTCCATCGCCAAGCTCCCATGGCCAAGCTCAACGTCCTCAATCTTCTTCTCCTGCTCCTTTTCCTCACCTCCTTGGTCTCTTCTCAGGCAGTAGTAGCTCCTTCTAAAAATCCAATCTTTGCGGCGGAGGGCCTGCAAGGCAGGAGGTTGTCTTAGAGCAATCAGCATAAAACATACGGCCCTGGAAGCCTGAGAGCCTACCGTAAGCTTATGATTCTGTTTTTTTTTTAATTCTTCTTTCTCTTGATCTATTTCACTACAAAAAAACTGCATTCTGCGACGAATTTCTTTAAAAAATTCGTTGCAAAACTGGTTTGCGACGAATTTGACGACGAATTTAAATTCGTCGCAATTAGGTCATCGCAAAATGCTCCGACGAAAAATCCAATTTCGTCGCACAATTCTGCAACGAATTTTTAAATTCGAATTCGTCGTCAATTTCGAATTCGTCGCCAATTGGCGACGAATTATTCGTCGCAAATTGGCGACGAATTCGAATTCGTCGCAAATTGACGACGATTTTGGTTTGTCGCAAATTGGCGACGAATTTTTATTCGTCGCCAATTGGCGACGAATATAAATTCGTTGCCAATTGACGACGAATTTTATTTGTTGCCAATTGGCGATGAACTTATTCGTCGCCAATTGGCGACGAATATAAATTCGTTGCCAATTGGCGACGAATTTTATTCGTTGCCAATTGGCGACGAATAAATTCGTCGCCAATTGGCGACGAATTAAAATTCGTCGCCAATTAGCGACGATTTTGGTTTGTCGCCAATTGGCAACGAATTTTATTAGTCGCCAATTGGCAACGAATATAAATTCGTCGCCAATTGGCGACCAATTCTGCGACGAATTTGAAAATTTGTCGCAAAACTTAACTTACGATAGAATTGCGACGAGCCTATTTTCGTCGCAAAATTCGTTGCAAATTTGCGACGAAAATGATTTTCGTTGCAAATTTCATCGCCGAATAAAATTTTTTTTTCTAATGCTCATTTTATTTATTGGTTATCATGTATATACATTTACATATCGATCCAATCAGATCGATTTATAACATACAAACCTGTCATATACAATCCAATTAGTTACCCGTAATGATGAGGCGACCACATAAAGGCAGGCGCCGTGACAGGGATCCCGAACACATCTGGAATCGAAGTTACGAGGAACGTCAGCAGCAGCAGGACGTCCTTAACTGTCCCCATTTCTCACTGCAAAGCACCATACAAGAAACATCAGAACATGAATCCATAGAAACCATAGACTAAAACCTACTGAGACCAAGAGATTGAATCGGAAGGGGATTATAAAAATCAAATCCAACAATTATATGTTACATCAGGAGAATTCAATTCAGAAAGGGGAAAACAACCAATTAGGGTTCAGAAACAGGTTAGGCAGGCCACAGGAAGGAGAGCAATCCAGCTATCAAAGAGCTGAAACAAGACCAGAGACGAGAAAGAGAGGGAGAGAGAGGATTCGATCGAGATCTCACCTGAAGAAAGAACCGATCGCGATCGATCGCCTTGCGAGAACGCCAGTCCAGGAAGAGTGTCGATCGAAGGGAGGCAACGACGCCTAAAGACGACGGATAGGAGATCAATCTCAGCCGTCCAACAGCGGCATCTCGATCCGGTAAAATGATTTGGACGGCCAACAGAAAAGCAACAATGCTGTAAATTTAATAGGCCTGTTGTAGGTTGTTCTTTTTTATGGCCTTAAAAAAAATCCTTCTTTTAATTTTTAGATTAAATATAATTTTTATTTAATTCTTCTTCCATGTTTTTTTATGAAGATTATTAGTGTTGAAAAAGAAATGTGTATTTTATTTTTATCCATAAATTATGAAGGTAAATTATAACATTTTAAATTCTAAAGGTAACAAAATTATGAATAAGAATATATTTTATTTCATTAAACATGATTTTGCTAGATTTATGTTATCAAATTAATAAACAGTCCAACATTCTTAGATTAATTGTTTATTGAAAGAAATTCATCCGATAATTCACCATAATACATAATACCTGATGTTTAAATGTCTGAAAAACTACAAAAATGTATTACAGTCTATTTGTTTGCTGCGAGTTGCCATAAATGAAGCAATGTCTTGAATGTCACAGTGTATTCTCTCCCATAGGAAGTAAAGCTCTAGTGTTCAATGCTAAAACAACAGTTATTCTCAATACCAAACTGTAGAATCCACCATTTCATCCTCCAACTCCTTACCACTTCACAAAGAAAAGAAAACAAAGAAGTTGCTGCAAAAATCTTCACAAATAGTGTTCAATGTATTCGGTGGCGCCGGTTCCTCAATGACACACTTTTAAAATTTTTAGAGCTTCTAATTTGATCTTGTGTGTTGAACCGAGCGAACCGCCTTGCTCTGTGCAGCTTGAGCCGAATTGCTGGCACTTTTCTGGCCACTGCCTGCCATATCATTTGAACTGCATCATCTTTCTTAGAAGGGTACTGGAATTCGAAATAGCCTTTGACCTCCTTCAACCTCTGCCACATTTGGGTCCAGACTTCTCGGCTTATTCCTCTGATCAACTTGATGAGAAAACCTTTCTTGACGGCATCAGAAGTGCGCACAAATATGCAGAAACTGGAATAGTCGAGGACATCTTCATACGGAAGCTCAATCTCATCGCTGATGATGACAGGGACGCAGTGGCTTGCTATGGCATCAAACAGTCTGTTGGAAGATGGAGTGTCTCCGGCGATATTCAGACAGAACTTCGATGCGTGCATTCCTCGACTAGCTTCACTGATCCCATTCTTACTGATGCTTCCAAATGAAAAATGCACATCTTTCTCATCTCTTAGAAGATAGAATAACTCTTGTCGAACTGAGCCTCCCTTTACATCAAACCACAAAGAGAAATTATCAAATAATTTCAGAAACTATGTTCAATAAAAGAATCAACTTGAATGCAGTATGATTTTATAATATCATGGTTCTACTTCCTAACTTAAAATGTATTGTTTGAGTTAGAAAATTTTCTGTTCAAAATGACCAAGAGGTAATTGAAATAAACAGGTCTTGGTTGAATGTCATCTGTGTTAAAGCCAGAGCTGCATGTCCAAGTCATACCTCTGTGCACATATATTTACCGAAAACATGCAAAAGTACTATGTGTCCATCAAGCTTATATAACATAAGTTTAGTGCCATAGCCTGTAAAATAGAAGTTGCTACTGCTCTTTCACAAACTTCTAGGGCGTTTTTCCTCGGTGGGTGAATATGACAGAAGATTGGAGTAGGAAAGGAACAAAAGGAACCATATGGATGGAATGTTTTCATGTAATTCCCCTATTCCTTTCCCTCTCCATCTTCTTATTTTTCCTTCGATTCATCCGTCCAAGTAAACGATAAGTGTTCTAATAGCAGCCCATTCTCTATGGTATTCATCCAGACTACATCATTACCCAACTACAATGTACTAAGTGCTTTCTTTGGAAGTTGACTCTCATAATTCATTCTCTATAATTTTTTATCTGTAAAATAACTCATCTTTGAATTTAAAAATCATGCTACTGTTAGAATAAAATAACAAATTTGTGAACACCAAAAGATGTAACCTAGATCAAGAACCCACCTAACTCATGGGCATCTCTCTTTTGGGCTTACTGGAATATGCCATTATAGGAGTGATACTTTTCAAGAATATTGATATAGTTGTCCCTAATGCATTTAGATAAGATATAAAGATGGTCAAAATTCCAGTGCAATGGCAAGTTCTGTATCTCTTTACTCCTTATAAGAACATGAGGGAACGCACACATATCCACATCAACATGCAGTTTATATTGGTATTGGCCAACAAATCTAATGAATAATGCACAGAGGTAAATGCATTTCTATAATAACTTAAAGAAAACTACAACTTTCCCAATGATCAAAATAACCAGGCAATGCAAGAGATTTTAACTAAGAGTAACCATTCAAAAATACCATATCATGCAACTATTCCCACCTTTCTAGAGTTAAACATCTTATAATTGTATGTAAAATGGCTCATTAGAAGTACCATGAGCTAATACTTCTTGTGGAGCTCACTTCAAATAGAAAGACATGTATCCACAAAATGAATAGAAAATGACATATCATAGAACACAAAGAAAGTATAGTGATTAGGTCACACTTAAGCAATCAGGGTTAAAGATGCAAAGCAAAAAAACTATTGATTAAGAAACATCTCAGAAATGGACCATTTGGGGAAGAGAAAAACCGTTAGAGAGCATATGGTGGGAATGACATGAAACGATGTTAGTAAGAATGCTATTCAGTCATTCATTATATGCAATCAAACATATGGTGAGGATTGACGAGTTGATCGCTAGGCATATCCACATGATGTTAATCTAGTAAGGAAAGAGTTAATCCTTGACTTAAAACAAGAAAGAAATCAAAATAATGTCAGTAAATTTCATCACAGGAAGGTCAATGTTTTATCGTGCACTGACATGCCTCTGAAATTGCAGTTATAGTCCTTACTTCTTATAATTTTCATTAGCCAATCAATTGGAGTTTTACTTGTGATCCACTTTAGTTTATATGAAGTTTCAGTTATATAGATATGGCAAATCTGCAAAAGGATTTCATAACATTAAGTGAAGCTACTGCTCTAGCATAATCATTATTTTTGTCTGACATTCCAATTTATAAGTATGGTAACTGCAAATGTGCAGATATGAACCAATAAGATCTTATAGACTTTGACGACCACTCAACAAGCAACTGAATTCAATGGGAACTGAAATTGGCGGGAGAATTAGGAAAGTTAAAATGATTTCAATGTGCTATATGACACTACTTTTCCCAATTATTTAATAGAGTTATCTGCCTTACCTAGACTCAAGTGCAAACTCATTTCTGACTGTCAAATTCAAAATGGATAGTTGTCATTTGCATTTAGTCCCTCTCATGTCGATTCATACACAAATATATAGTATCAAGAAGATGCTTGCCATTGGTTAACCAATTGATATATCAAAATGTGCCACTTAAAGTGATGAATGAAAAATATGGAGAGAAAAAAATACAATTATTAAGTAGCATTAATAGAAAAGAACTTACATCTTTCCTATAGATAGCTCCTTGAAAGTACAACAAAGTAGGCCGAGTATCAAATTCAGATGAGTCATTAAAGAATGTCCTGATCATATGCTTGTAGGGAGCAATTACGTCTTTCTCCACATTAGCAACATGGGGAGCATATCGCCCAAAATCTGCAAGAATGAACATGCAAGGCCACAACTTCGTTCGAGCATCTAACATGCTATTGGGATGGTGTGCCATTATAATGTGATCTCGCCCCCCTGACCTTTTCCACTCTTCTTGATCTGTTAAATACTCCACCAACTTCTTCTGCAGTACTTTATTTCTACTAATTTTTTCAGGTGGTTTAACCTTAGAATGGCGGTTGTAGCTCAAAGAAGAAAAGAAAGGCACAAACACAACATCAGCTTCACGAACATCATCAACCCTTACAGCCGTGCAGGGACCACTACGGTCAGGGAATCTTGAGGACAGAAGATCTAATGTCAGCCAGTACTCAATGCTGTGTTGTAGATTCAAGCCACCAGGATGTTCTGGAATTTTGGTCTGGATATCCGGCCACACACTCTTTCCATCTCCTGTCCAATCTAAAAGACCAAAATGAAACTCTGGAGGCATATCATACATGAAAACCTTCAACATTGCTTTGCTTGGATTACATCGCTCGAGATCCTCATCTGCTGGTCCATTTTGATATCGAAAATTTGACTTTGTTGACAATGTGGGTTCATCCTCGCGGTCATTCAAAGGGGTTCTCCGGTTCTCAATCATTGAAAAGAACTTCTCTTGAACCGGCATAATCCAAGAAAAATAAGTAGGGAAGAACAGGACCTGGCTGAAGCTGAGACAAAATAACAAAGGAAGCCGGCATCCAGGACAATACGGCTGCGTGTTTTTGTTAGCCATACTCACCAATGATTCAATGAACCTCACAGGAAATTTCCTATCTTTTGCATCAACCTTTATCAACCTAAGGATAAAGGGAATCCACCACAACAATCAAGGAACCAGGAAGCTCGAGGCGAAGAATTAGCTTCTCAAACAACAACTACCACCATACAATCTCCAAATGTGGACATTTTTCAATCCAAGCACATCAAAGCGAAAGCGACCTATATAAAATGTCGAAATCAGAGGAAAAAACCCCCAGCAGCTAACCAACCACGTACCAAACCGTACGCCAGCAACGTAACCCTCGAACCAAAACCCACACCCGCTGCGCTTCGCCTCTCAACCAAAAGGCGCCATTTTGATGACCCAATCAGAACAAAAGAAACCTAGCAAGAGGAAATCAGCTACGGATCTAAAAATCAAGGCAAAAGGAGCAGAAAAAAAAGAGAGAACAATCCTGCACCAACCATGGAAGGGGCGAGCGAAGGAAGGATAGGGAGAATGCGACAAGATGGAAATTTGAAGCTTGCGTCGGCAGGGGAGGGTGAAGAAGTCGGATTGCTCGCTCGCCCTCGCTGGATTCACGGAAGTACAGGGGTTCTCTGTGGAGTGGAGCGGCGTCTTCGGGTTTCCACTCACTCCTCACGAAGCCATTAGATTTGGAATCGAGGTTACTAGGAACATCTACAGCACAACATTAGACACATTAAAAATTCTAACTTTCCTTTTTTTTATTAAAAAAACAATTATTCATGTAGACACATGAAAATTTTGATAATAACTAAATTACACCCTTATGTTAAAAACAATACATATTTCCTCGATTTCTCATTACCAAAATTACTAAATGATAAAAAATATTTTTTTAAAAAAATAAAAGTAAGATAATATATTCATTTAATTATGAGGAAATTAATATTTTATTTAAAAACAATTTAAGTAGTTTTTAGTTAACTGAGTTAAACAGTTTGACTGACTGTAATTAATTAAGTCCATTTTTGAAATTAAAGTTGCTAAATTGAAAGGGTATAAAAAAGGAAAAAAGAAACCAAGTGTCTATTCGATTTTAAACATTTTTTAAATTATAGATATGATTTTGTTTTAATAATTTTTTAAAAGAAGATGCCTTCTAACCAAAAGAATAATTATATATAATTAATTTAAAAAGTTATTTGGTTCATTTTAATTACTAAAAACCCCTTAAAAATGCTAAAATTTTCCAATAAATATTTTTTTATTTCCCAATAATGTATCATTTTTAATATTATTTTTATATTATTTGAATTTTAAAGAACAAAAAATTCGATCAAATATGATTCGTTGAGATATCTACAAATTTATAGTCAATAAAAAATATTTGATTTGAAATCTAATGGACTTTTAAAAAAAAAGAAATAGAAAAAGTAAACAAGTCACGTGGTGCAATGCAAAGCTGTTGGATCTTGCTTCCTTCCGACCAAGATCATGTTTAGGGTGATTAAAAATTCACGTGGGTAACTGCGAGAAGAGACATTCCAAGAAAAATATATGAGTATTTGAATAAATCAAAATAATAAATATTTAAATACTGTAAAAGATATAATCCGCTATTTGAGTGGAATTTATGGTGAAAGGTAAATTAAAAAATTATAATTGCATAATAAATTATTTTCGATAAAGTCGAGATTCAAACTCTTAACTTCTGCAATTCTATTCCGTCGTAATCAACTCAATATTCGAAATCAATAAATATTTAAATACATATACCTTGAGTAGTGGTAAAGGATGCTAAATAAAACAATGGAAGATCATTTCTCCAATATATTTTGAATTAAATTTAAATTAATTGTATAAAATATTTTTTATTATTTTGATCAAAATTATTGAATATTTTAAAATTATATAGTTGCTATAATAATTAATTTTGATCTAATTAAAATAATTTTATTCAAATTTAAATTAGTTAAATTAAATATATAAAAATATTTTAATATAATAATATTTCATATGATAGCTATAGCTGTAATTGTTATAATATTACTAAAATAAAGATATGTCTAGGAGGAATATATATGTTGGGCCTGATTTAAAAATTTAAAATTAAAAAAATATTCTTTTGAGAAAAATAATAATTAGGGACGTTTTATATATATCAAATTTACTAGATGTGCACGACTCTGACGTAGCTGGAATTTCTCATCAGCATGGCAAGTGATTCTGCGAAACAAAAATCTTCAAAATCGTGATCTTAATCCTAAACCCCTGATTCCCGATCTCTCTGTACCATTGCCTCTCCCTCTCAACGCTCTTCGTCGTGACGGGATGTCTTTGTTCTATGTCGTCGTCACTGTCGCCTCTTCCCCTCCTGAGAGAATTCGTCGTTGCCTCTTCCCGTCTAGAAAGAGTTTGTCGTCGTCGTCGCCTCTTTGGCTCGATCGCTGTCTTCTCTCACTCTTCGCCTCCTTCCCCATCAATGGGCCGGGCCCATTAATAGGCCTGGATTCTACGAAAGGGTACTTCCTACAGGGATTAATATTTTAAATTAATGTTCCTCCCTCTTCGCGCCAAAACGCACTCGTCTTCAAACTGTCAAACACCACCTCGCGCAGTGTGCGCTTTGACCACCCCAAACAATCTCCCTCTCTTTGTAGTTGTACTTCCACCTCCTTCCTTTTCCTCTCCTCCAATCCAATGGCGAGGCTCTCTCTTCTCCTCCTGCTCCTTCTCCTAATCTTCTCGCCCTCCTCTCCAGCCATCCCTTCTAAAAATCCATTGTCTTCGACGTCGGAGAAGCTGCAGAACGGACCGTACCGGAGCAATCTGCAGAGCAAATATGGCCCTGGAAGCTTGAAAACCTACCGTAAGATGTCATGATGTTGTTTACTTTGTTTTGTCTTTCAGTTATTTGTTTACTGATTCGTTTGGCGTGGGGGATGATTGGTATTAAATAGAATGCCCTGGGGAGTGCACAAGGAGGTGTTCCAAGACGCAGTACCACAAGCCATGCATGTTCTTCTGCCAAAAGTGTTGCAGGAAGTGCCTGTGTGTGCCTCCAGGGTTTTATGGCAACAAGCAGGTTTGTTCCTGCTACAATAACTGGAAGACCAAGAGAGGTGGACCAAAGTGTCCTTAGTGTGACACAGCTCATGATGGTGAAGCTGATGAGTGTTTTTCTTTTTCTATTTTGCATGCTTTGTAGGAAACTGATGTTTTTCATTTTGAGGTTATGAGCTAATGATTAATAGACTTGGTGTTCAGGTGCCATTTCTCTGGTATTTATTTCTCTGGTGAAGCATTTTGACTTGAAAGCTCAAGAAGATACAAAACTTTGTCTCAGCCAATTTCATAAAAAATGTATAGAAAGTTTAATATCTCACTTTCTGCAAGAATTGAGCAAGCTTACATAAGATCATCCAGTTGGTAATTAAACTTGATTTTGACATCTTTGTAAGATCATCCAGTTGGTAATTAAACTCTATAAACTTGATAAATATATATTAAAAAAAACAAGTTGAACATGGAAAAGTTTGAATGAATAAGATAGCTGAAACTTAATTAAGAAAGCTTCCTTTTTGAAACTTGGTTGCACATGCTCTGTCCTGACTTTTGATTGGTTATTTATGTCTCCATTAATTTTTAATAAATATGAAGCATTTATGAAAGAAAAACAAAGGAGAAAGTTTCTGAATGTGATATCGATAACTGGCATAAACTATACTTGCATGAGCCTGCAAAAGAACAAAAGAAGAAGAAGAGGATTATTCAACTTCTGCAACTTTTAGCTGTTTAAAGTTAAGTGCAGGGAGATAAGGCAAATGTGTAATGTCTGCAATAAACAAAGACCACAAGCTTTCACATGATGAGTTTTTCTTTGTCTGGTTTGCTGTGTTTCAAGCTGTCCTATTAAATTTCACAAGAAAAGCTTCTTTCAGTTTTCCCGTTCTGGGCTCGAGGTCATTAATGGCGCTCATTAACGACAAAGTTTGTGGTGCCCTTCTGGTTTAGGGCACATTGGTCCATGCCACTGCTCAATCTAATCACATTGTCGTAAGCTTTGCAGGCACCATTTCAGTCCTCAACGGGCAATGAACACTTTCAAGAATGGCATGCCTTAATTCTTACATAAAGTAGCCGAATAAACTGGTTTTGAGATTATCTAGCACATCGAGGCAATAACAAAGCTTGGACATTTCTTTCTAGCTAGAACATCGATCTTTCTTTTGTATCATCTGCAGATTAGTACACGCCATCGGCGCAGAGACCGGTCGATATCCCTGTGACATCTACCATCCCTACAGCCTCGTCGAGTAGCCAATTCTCGAGCACCGTCAGAGAATGGTGTTGTTGAGCTCCACAGAGCCTGGCGTCCGAGGAGGATTCTACCCATGTGGTGCTACTCGACTCCTCGAACGGGACCGATGTTCTAAATTCTTTATCGCAATTCGCTTGATCATCCTGGAAGCCATGGCAGTTGGAATCTTGATTTTGCGCGGGATCGGTCTTCTTTTGGGAGGACGGCCGCGTCCACCGTTGGAGAAGCCCCGAGATGTTCTCCATGTTTGAAGCATAAGTCGAGGAGCCAGAGTTGGAGATGGGAAGCATAGACACATGAGAATTTCTAGCTCGATCGATGTCGTAGCCTATCGACGCATTTCCGACTTGGTTCTTCTCGACCTTCTTCTTTAGGTGCGTGTTCCAGTAGTTCTTGATATCGTTGTCGGTTCTTTGCGGAAGGTACGAAGCTATGGCTGCCCATCTGCAGTAACAGAGAGCCATCGAACAAAGTATCTATCAACGAAACCTCTACGTGAAGATTTACTTACTTATTGCCGAGCATCGACTGAAGATGAATGATCAATCCTTCTTCGTGGGGGGTGAAGTTTCCGCGCTTAATTCCCGGTCGGAGATAGTTCGTCCACCTCAATCTGCAACTCTTGCTGCATCTCATCAAGCCTACGCCCCAAGATCTCAGCGAGAATCAAAACAAACAAAAACAAAAGCATTCAATTCACAATTGAACTGGAAGATGCATCGCGACCGACCAGTGTTAGTAGGAACTGATCTCCAATTCCCAGGGCCATGCTTTTGGATGTAGGACACCAGAACGATGTCTTCTTCAGGAGTCCAAGGGCCCTTCTTGATGCCCACCTTGTCACAGCACAGAGACCTGCCCATGGCTGTCAAGCTTGCAGCTGTATGATCAATCACAGAGAGTGTAAAGTGCATATCTATCTATCTATCTATATATACATATATATGAAGATTTGTGGAGAATCAAGGACTGATTCATTTACTCTCGTGTTTCTTTTCTTTCTTTCTTCGAGGAAAGTCAGCTTGCAGTGTCACATGAATCAGCAAGGTCTGCCATTAATTAAAGAGAAGGCCAAAGTTGATCTTCTTGATCTCCACTTTGTGGGTTGAGAGAGGACCTCCCAATTAATGCAGGAAATTGAAGAGGTCCACTTTTTTTTTTTTTTCATGATACTGATTTAGTCTCTTGTTTCTCCAAGAACAATCTTTGTTTAACCAGTCTCGGAACAAGAACAAGTAGATTGGCACAGTAACAAGTAGATTGTGATAAGGATTGAGTGTCGGTTTGGTTTCGGTTTTAAAATAGTAGATGGATATTGTGAAAAGTTTACGGAAAGGGTTCATGTGCTTCTAAAATGACATCTTTGACAAGTAAATGAAAGTTATAAATGAGCTTTGTTTGGGTCATTGTCTTGGCTTCTCTTGCTCTTGCTCTAATGCAATCGAAAAATCGATGGCTAGCTTGTTGCATATCAAAGGATATATGTGATACGAGTTCTAACGAGCTCACTCACTATTCTATAATCGAATAGATGAAATTGAATGCACAATTTTAATCTCAAAATGATTGTTGTTTGAGGTGCACTCACTTATGTTTATGCATTACCAATAATCACATATAGACAAACACAATTTTTTCTTCTTCTCATTTTTATGTATTTTTTTTTATAATAATAATAATAATCTAATTTCAATATAAAACAAGAAATAATTAAACAATTAAATATGGTCCCCTATAATTACTCTCATAGTGGACAAATCTATAGGAAAAAACATGGTGCAAGATATACATGTCCAAAAAGGAACCTAAATATTAGAGATATTGAATATCAAAATTGGGATATAATCTTGTCGTCACATTTATCATGCTCAATGAGTTTCTTTTTTCTTTCAAATAAAAAATAAAAATAAATAAATGTTTTTTTATGAAAATTGACAAGAAACGGAACAGGGTGTCAGCTGAAGTCAATTTAATTAAAAATAAGATACGAGCATTTATCCAAGACAAATGAGGTTTTATATATTACAAAGAAATGTTGGGTTGCAAAGGTGCAAACATAGTCTCACATCTAAAATACATGGGAAAGATCATGGATTTAAAAAGGATGAAAGTATCTCCATTGGCATGAGACCTTTTGAGAGAGCCCAAGAACCATAAGGGCTTAGGCCCAAAGTGGACAATATCATGCTATTGTGGAGATACAGACATCCTTGGGGACCCTACAATTGGTATCAGAGCGAGGCCGCTCTTCACCGGACTAACCGCCGGATGAGCCATGATCCGGATCTAACCATGTTGGTTGAACCTTAAAAACAAAGGAAGTAGGGACTCCGTGTTCTAATTGAGAGGACCAGACACCGGGCATGAAGTCCTGGTTGCGGCTGGGCAGGAAGTCCGGGAGGTCGGGTAGACCGAGGTGCAAACATAGTCCCACATCTAAAACACATGGGAAAGATCATGAGTTTAAAAGGATGGAAAGTATCTCCATTGGCATGAGGCCTTTTGGGGGAGAGCCCAAGAACAAAATCATGAGGGCTTAGGCCCAAGTGGACAAGATCACGTGATTGTGGAGATACAGACATCCTTGAACCTCAAGAACAAAGCAACTGTCTAACCCTAACAATTAATAAGCTATTTGTGTAACAACATAACATGAAATGAAGATATTGTCACATAATTTTAATAAATTCTATTTCGAAAAATATCTAATTAATTTATAGTATTTTTTTTTACATTTTGATTTACATGATTTATGAGTTTAGATCAGAATTACGGTTCCAAGAATTGATTATTTAAATATTTTTTATTTTTTAAAAAACAAAGTATGTGAAGCGAGGAAGTGGAAGCGTGGCGAGCTTCAGAACCAGTCAGGTGTCAGTCAATCAATGCAGTTATTATATACGTGATGTAGAAATCATGAACAGTGAATTATTGTGCTTCGTCTAAAAAAAATATTATTATTAATAAAAATAACATGACACGATTTTCGCGTGGAAGATAATTAATCAAAGAGTAGGATTAAATGCTTCATTAGTGTCTCAATATTGAACAATAATTAAGGGGATTAAATGGGACAGCTACGGATCTCTACTTCTTCTATTCAAGTGTCAATTGAATTGAATTGAATCGAATTGAGTAAGTGACTTGCCTCTCGGAAGGGTCCGCCCTTGGTCGACACTGAGTTGACTCGATCACGACTAAAGAGTAATGGTCTCCACTTTGCTGGTCCATTTGACTTAGTTTGTCTGACTTGGCTTGTCTGATCTATTAGGACCATCTCATCATTTAATCTACCAAATTTATCATACTTATCTATGCCGCTTAATCCGATCTATCATTGAATGTAGATCAATTGAAAATATGTGTTTTACAAGAGAAAAAAAAAGGAAAAAATATTTTACAGAAATTGATATTTTAAATTTTAATAAAATAATAATCATGTAGAGCAATTCAGATTAACAAATATAACGAAATAATAAGTAAAACAATAATACTGAAAATTAAATATCATATAGAGCAACCTTAATTACATTAAGGTATACAATTTTTATCTATCTCTATCCTGCTCCACATCCATGATCAAAGAGAAGTACCATCATTGATTGCATGAATGCACACACTTCATTTCAAAGTCCTGATATTAGATGACGCAATACTGTAATATGTATAGATGATCGTGGGACCAATCGTGTTGGACCACGGGAATGATAAATTCCACTTTTTACTGAAATGTATGAAAATAACATGCTATGTGGCGCGAACCAGCACCTTCTAACAATCATGAATGTGTTTGAACATCCATACTGGTTGCATAAACATTCCGTTGTGTCTTCTGAGATCTTCCCTGAACTAGCTAGGTCACTCACTCTCGTAGTCTTCATCGTCACCAAAAGAAAAGACAGAAGCATCTGCAGCAATTGCCTTGAATTCACTCACAGTGGACTCCAGCGCAGGGCTCTCTAATGGCAAATTTTTTCTGCTTGATTCAATTTTAGCATCAACAGAATCAGTGGCTTTTGGTTCATTCTTCAATTATATATCTCCACTTCCTTGTGCATGCTTTCCTCTTTGAAAGTCTTTGTTTCAATTTCTTCTGTTGTAACTTTTGAACCATGTGCATCATCATCACCCATCGTTTGACAAACGCCTGCCCCTGGAAGAACCTTCTTTGCTACTGGAGAAAATGTTGTCCTTGTCTTGGCTTTTAGAATCCCCAGCAATCTTAGTTTTAGTGGCTTGGGTGATGAGTTCTTTTGTTTCAGTGACAGATGTAGCGCCACCAGGATATTCCTTGGTGTTTGAATCAGTTTGTCATGGAGGATTTGGATTAGTCCCATCATAATCCATAAGCACCACCTCAATCTGGAATCCTGGAGATGGCAACTTCCTCTGCAAGATGAAAGTCGGAATGAATAAATTTTAAAAAACTAACAAATTGGGACCGGGAGCATTCAATCACATCATCAGGAAGCTTAAGCATACACTAGATAGTGCACTGGATCTAATTATGTAATTGAAATTTCAGAATAGCTGAGTGTAAAGCCCATAGATAAAGAAAGGGTATGTTCCAAACCTGAAAGTATATATTTTTTCTATTAATATATCAGATATGAGCAGATTAATTCTCATCTTAAGGGGTGAGATGAGAAAACAGAATATGCCAGCGCCTCCAAATCAATGATTTAGAATGATTATTATCAGTTAAAAGTAGCATTGCTACTATACCTTGTCAAAGCCATCAAGATCGGAAGCATTCAAAAACTTGCTATTCTCTGTGAATGTAGTATTTAACCAGCTGGACAATGAGGCAAATAATCATACAAGTAAACATACAAAGAAATATTATTATGATTAAGATACAAGCAGATCAAACAGTTAATATACATTAGATGCAAGCAAAATTTATCTTTTAATGCTGCAACTCCCATAAGATCGTATGAATCAGCAAAGAAATCAAGGAGAAACTAAAATCGAAAACTTTAAATAAAAAATTTCCGATCAGTTGAATTGGCAAGGATCTTTCAATGAGACACACCACATGCGGACACCACTAATACATGTTTGTGTAGTTAATAAGCTCAAATTACAAGAACAAACATGAAAGTAGATGTAATGTTGGATATTTATATATTAACATTGTATGAAACTGGTCAGGAGCTTCTGTGTTGAGTTATATATCACCCTTTAAACACAGTAGCGCATATAAACTGAAATAATTAAAACTATTACTTGGCGAGCTACCAAGATGATGCATATTGAACTAGAGAACATTAGAAACGTAGAAGATAAAAATTCTTGAGTGCCCTCACCAATACAAAATCTCCCTGCCGATCATGGAAATGAATTTTGAAATCACCAACCACTTCTGTCAGACCATAATCCCTTTCTTTGGTGCGCTAAACCAGAAATCTTCAGGCTAAAATCCATGACATCCATGAGGAATAGACAAGCAAGCAAGAAAAATTGCTTGCCATATGCACTAGATATTGTCTTCAATTCAATCTTACTTTCTCAAGTTGCTCTAAATTTTCCTATCCAAAAAGCTACAATAGATAGCTTAAACTAGGGTCTAAATACTTAATGGTTGCATAGATATGGACACAGTAATTCACATCTGAAACTCCTACCCCCCAAGTATGTGAGCTTAGCGACAAGGATGCTTTCCTGCAACTAAACTGTCTATTCAGCCACATCGTCAACTATCCCCTAAGACATGGATTTCTCTTTACAATTTTAAAATAAATTCTAATCGGAACAACTTGACTAAATAAATTACTAGGCATCGCGTGTTTGCTTGGAAAATTTCCATATCGTCTTTAGCCAATTCTAAAACTCATCCCCTATTAAGTTTACGCCTCATCTTACAGCATCATTCCCTAGCCAAAATGGACCTTATCATTTACTTTCAATTCGAAATGAATCCATCTCATGGAGATTAAAAGCAACAAAATTTGGCAGCGAAATTGTTGTTTGTCACAATCAATTTTTATCTATCCATTTCCATCATTCCTACAGAAGAAGAATCTCATGTGCGCCTATTGTATTTTCGGGAAAAACCGACGACATAATCGAACGAGATTCATCCAAAACGCGATCGCGAAGTCAAGGAAATGCTGGTCGATCAAAAAGGAAGGAGTCGAAATAATTAACATCTGGAGAATCATCGAACCTGACCTCGTCGATTTAGGGCAGCCAGGAGAACCTCATGTAGATAACTTCGCTGTCAGCTCGATCGACAGCAGATCTAGGGGAGCAAACTACGACGATCTTTAAGAGTGGGATCAGAAATAGGCGCACAAATTACGAGCACACGCGACGATGAATGCGGATCGTGCGCAGTGCTTGATCGGGATCCGTCGAGGTGCCGCGCTCGATCTCCGGGAGAGACGACGAAGGCCATCGAGAACACAGCGCCATAGTCACAGGGAGATTCTGATGGGCTTCCAATGGGCTTGGAATCATCATTTAAATTTTTAAAAATATATTTTTACAGGAGGAAATATATATCTTTTAAATTTTTGTTTATTATTAAAATATATATAATATTTGAGAATATTTTGATAATAAATAAAAAAAATCTGATTTAATTGTGTTAGTGGACTAGTGGTTGATACGAGTACCTTGCAATTTCAAGGGTTATTTTGTAAAAATAATAAATATTGGGGTTAAAAATAAAATTTCCCCAAAAATGGAGGCATGTTTGTTTGCTGATTCCTGCCGGACGACGGCGATGACGCCGAGGACGGTGATCGGTCAAATGACCGCTTTATCCTCCGGTATTTTTCTTCTTCCTTTTTCCTCCGGTCAATGTAGTACGCTATTTACATATAGGTCGGTAGAAAGTCACTCGCTTTTGAGCTTTACTTGCCGGCCGAAACAGGAATAAATGGGAGGAAAGCATTGGTTTTGGCATTTGTTAACACTGTCGGAGACAATCACTCTCGCTGTCGTTCTGCTGGTTTCTGGCGGTCTTCCTTTCAAGTGACTGTGGATCTGGATCATCTGATCTTGAGACTTCCGAAATACACAAAGAAGCGGAAAAGATCCGAGCTTGATCAGTATATCGAGGTGAGTTCACTTTCTTGGACAAAAGTTTGGTATTTGGATTTGTTCAAGCATTTGGAAGAGTTATGCTCCCTAAAGTTTGGGGCTTCCCTAGGTTTTTGGTGGTCAGTTAGTTCGATTGAACCTCTAGAAGTGTTTTTGTCATATGAAGGTCTGATTTTGAGCTGCGATTAAGCGGATTTTGAAATTAGTTTCTAGGTACTACCTAGTTTATTGTTCTCAGTCAATCGTGTGGATACACTTCTGTTTCTTGTTTAATTTGTGTCATATTCATGAGCGCAATCAGTAAAATCGATGCGCAGCCATGCAAAGTGAATTTATAAGCCATTGAAGTTGTTCTGAATAAGGTTGTGCTGAAGAAGTCTCACCTCATCTGGATTCATGGATCTTGTTATGTGAGGCTTTCACTGTCATGCTAAAAACAAAAAAGAAACAAAAATATCCTTCTTTTGTTTCAGATTTACACAGCCGTCAAACCTCTAAATGAGTACGCAAGAAGGATGCTTTCAAGTTACTGCAGAAAAAGCAGTGAAGTGTCGCCAATATATTTCTTTCTGGATTCTTTATGTTTGCATAAGATGGAACATACATCTTCTTCTTGCTTAGTCCATTAGATTATATTGGTTAATAATATAAGTCAATTAAATAAAAAAATTAAAAATTTATAAATTAAATAAATAAATTTAAATATATAAATAAATAATATAAATGATTTATAAATGGTATTTATAAACCAAATTTATGAACTATATTCATAAATAAAATTCTTATTAAATTTATAAATAAATAAAAAATTAAAATGGATATTTGATTATTATGCTTGACTTTCTTGATTATTAAATAAGTTTGAATGACTTATTCATCACCTTTTCACAAAGACCATCAAAGTATTAAAATCAACAAAATTCGGAATTTTCAAACTTATGAGATTTTACTCTAGTCTTCATCATAATTACTTATGACGGCAATAAATACTCAATAATCAAATATACATGACTATTTGATCCAACAATTGAATGAGTCCTAAACATTATGAATAATCATTAGTTTTTACATATTTTACTCATTTAAAGTATTAGTTTATCACCCAAATTATAAAATTAATTTTTAAACATATTTATTAGCAAATATTTAGTTGAGCACATGGTCAGTATTAAAAAAAAAAATAGGGCACAAGTTAAAAGGGTGACCTATTTCTGTTATCATTAAAAATGGTGTTCTATTTTTTTTTAAAATATTAAATTAGTATCTCTTAGTCAGATTGTTGAACATGTAAAAATTTAAATAAAACTGCTATAATCAATTTTAATCAGATTGTCCTATGTTATAACAGTTTGGATAAAACTCTTATATATTATGATAGTGTTGAACAAAATTGATACACATATAATAATTTGAATAAAGTTATTATCCATCATAATAATTTTGGTGAAAACTGTTATGATAATAGTATTGAAACAAGAGTATTTTCAATATGAAAATACGCACTGTTTTGATAAAACAAAACAAAACAATAATAACGATGCTAGAAGTGATGGTGTTATTAGTTAAGAAGCAAAATGTTGATCGTTTGAAAACTAATAGAGATATTGAAATTATAAAAGAGTAAACATGAAGTTTTGCATAGCTATTAGTCAAAGACAACGATGTAATTAGGGAAATCAAATTTTCTTTATTTAAAAAAAATTTTGATTTCCCTAATAAAATCAAATTAATACAATTCAAATTAACAAATAAAATAGAAAGGAAATAAAAAGATAGTAATTATACTCAAAATTAAATTTTATGTAGAGCAAGCCGGTCCTTACCCAGTGATGTGCATAGGGCTGGGGCGAGTTGATATGGCCTTTGATCATCCCTACTACTCTCTCCCAGCTAGCATCAAGGAGAAAACATTAGTTGCAGCGTAACTTATTTCAATAAAACCTTAATTTAGTTTAAGTCAGAGACATGCATAAACCATCCAGTCTTTGAATTTTTACATGAAACATATCCCATCGATGGATAAGCAACCAACAAGCAATTCTAACTTATGAGCAACAATAAGTTTCCAAGAGCAGGCAACTCCAATATGAGAAGCAGAGAGAACTACTGTCAACTGCTTGACTGCACATGCTTCATTTAGAAGTCCTGGTATTAGACACAATGGAGTAACATGTACAAAAACAACATGCCGTGATGTGCGAGATTAAGCAAACCAGCACCTTCCAACTATCATGAATGTGTTTGAACATATTCTATACTCGGTACATATATGTTCCATCATGTCTCCCGAGATCCTCCTGAACTAGCTAGGTCATTCGCTCTCGTAGTCTTCATCGTCGCCAAAAGAAAAGACAGAAGCATCTGCAGCAATTGCCTTGAATTCACTCATAGTGGAGGACTCCAGTGCAGGGCTCTCAGCCGGTGTATTTTTGCTGCTTGGTTCGATTTTGGCATCAGCAGCATCAAGGACTTTTGTGACTTTTGGTTCGTTTTTCAATGATATATCTCCAATGCCTTGTGCTATACTAGCTGTTTCCTTTTTCGAAGCCTTTGTTTCAGTTTCTTTTGTTTCAACTTTCGATCCAAGTGTATCATCATCATCCATCTTTTGACGCCTGCCCTTGGAAGACCCTTCTCCTTCGCTATCAGAGAAAACATCATCCTTGTCTTGGCTTTTAGAATCCCCCGTAATGTTCGTTGTAGTGGGTTGGGTGCTGAGTTCTTTTGTTTCTGTAGCAGATGTAGTGCCGCCAGGAGATTCTATCTTGGTATTTGAATCAGTTTGTTGCGAAGGGTTAGGATTAGTCCCATCATAATCCACAAGCACCACTTCGATCTGGAATCCTGGAGATGGCAATTTCCTCTGCGAGATGAAGGTTGGAATGATTTTTTTCTTTTTAAAAAAAAACAAAAGAAAAGAAACACATTGGGAGCATTCAATCTCATCATTAGGAGCTTAAGCATAAATGGATAATCCACCCAATCTAATTAACTAATTGAAAATTTAGAACAGCTTGGTATGAACCGATAGATAAAGAAAGTGCATGTTTCAGACCCAAGAGAAACAAAACTCAGACATATTTTTTCAAGCATTTTTAAGATATTGATTGTGATCTTAACTCCTAAGGAGCGAGATCAGAAGAAAGCATACCAACAGAACCTACTCAATGAGTTGAATGATTACGATCAGTTAAAAGGGCATTGCTATACCTTGTCGAAGCCATCAAGGTCGGCAGTATTTAAGAACTTCCTATTCTCCGTGAATGTAGTATTTAACCAGCTGTTCAATCACACAAGTAATAATACTAAGTCAACATACAAAGGAATACATAGCATGATTAAGATATAAGAAGATCCAACAGATGATACACAGATGAAAAGCCAAATTTCTTTCTCTTAACGCTGCAGCTGCATAAGATGGTATTCATAGATATCAGAAAACAAAAGCCAGGAAAAACTGAAGGCCTTAACTTTTGTAAAAAAAAAACTCCAATCAGTTCAATTGACAAGGATTTTTCAATGAGATACTGCAATGCAGACACCAGTAAATCATGTTTATTGTTAATCAGCTCAAATTATGAGAACAAACACAAAAGAAGTAGATATAATGTTGGATATTTATATTAACACTGGCTGGAACTTCTATTTTCAGGAGTTTCTGCGTTGAGTTACGTATCACCTTTTAAACATACTGTGGGACAGATAGACAGGAAAGAATGAACCCCATTACTTGGAGATTACCAAGATAAACATAAAAGACAAACAAAAATGCTAAACTATGCTCACCAGTAAAAATCTCCCTGTCGATCATGAAAGTTAATTTTGAAATCACCAACCACTTCTGTCAGACCAGGCTCTCCTGGCAGAGCAAAGACCATAATCCCTTTCTTTGGTGCACTAAACCAGAAATCTTCAGGCTAAAATACAAAAAATACTTAAGGAACAGACAAGCAAGAAAGAAAGAAAGGAAATTGAAGCTAAATAACTTCTAAATCAGTAGAATGAAGAACGGAAACTAAAACCAATAGCCAAAAATACAAGAGAGATTCTGTAACAAAAATTAGTAATAAGCTAGATATTCTTCATAGATACTGACTTACTAATTTTGATCAACTACATCAGCACAATCAAAAACAACTCACAATGAATGGATACTAAAAATGTACAGACATTCAGAAGCGATATTTGAAGCTTCAAACATCTAGTAGCATCAATATACTTTGCAAAAGGAGATTGCACTGAACCAGTATAAAAGTGTAATCAAAATCATTGGTTTTTCAGCTCCCTTATAGTCATGATCAAAACAGGAGAATAATATCGATTCTCCATCATATTCAGTGCTAATGTTGTGAAAGAGGGTAATAAAGTTTTGATACATAGATATGGATCTGTCATATGAGCCGAAGATTTTAAGAAAGAAACTTGACACTAAAACCCTTGAAAATACATCTCCTCATTGGAGTGTGAATAACAAATCTGAATTTGTTGAGCAAGTTGATAAATACATGTGTTGCAGATTGACATATTCTCGTATAGTTTCCAGTACGCATCCCCACCCATTAACCCATTGCTCCTAATCGACTTATGTTTAACTTTTGGCAAATCTTCACACTAAAATAACTATTTATTTGTTAATAAGCATAATCAGCAAATGTTTAGTTAACAGACATGCTAATCACAACAATTTCACTATGGCAAGCAGTTGTAGGATTATTTGGGAAGCTTAGCTGAGAACATAAGAGCTTCCAATATGTTTGTTCTCACCAGTCACCACAACAAGAATGTCATAAAAAATGATATGCTGCCAAATTTTAGTGCTATTGTCTGACATAATTATGCATACTTCGTGAGTAATGGAGCAGAAATGGCATTAGTAGCCAGTTGAGTAAAAAACATAGTTTCATGTGCATTATGTCATGAAATTTCTTTCTACAATAAATTCCTGTATGCAGTATTCAAGGTTCATCTTGGTACTGCCAAATAGTCAATTAAAATTGTGCTTACATGAATATAAATTTTTTTCGTCCTTATTAGGAAACTATTTATAATTTATTGCATTCTTAGAAAGGCAATTTAAAATTATTATCAAGGACTTAATTAGAAAATAAATCATGAGAGAAACTTACAACCATTATGGATAATAAATTGAAATAAGACTCAAGTTTTTATCTACTATAGATAAGATGCAAAGTCTTCAGACAAAAGAAGAAAAACAACAGTCAAATTGATGACTTTCTTTAGGGAAGACGGTCGCGGGGCGGGGGATTAATCATTACCAAAACCATCATAATTGCCACATTCATTGCTTTTTTACAATATCACTTAGGAAGCATAATCAGCATCAAATTCATGGTAATCATCTCAAATTTCTCACTCGTTTTAGCCATTCAACATTCATTTGTTTGCGTTATAAGGTATAAAGATCTATACGCTTTAGATGGCTTACTAGCTCTCTAACATTCAAAATTAAACCTCTCACATAACATGGTCAAAGTGCATCATCTATTTGTTCCAAAAAATCAACTAATCAGTAATTTAAAGATACCACATCTATTCTAGTGAAGAACCTCTTCCCTCATTTATTTTGTCAATACTTTATGTTTGCATTAAATTAAGCATAACTAGACAAATAATCTACTTTGATGCAGCCTCTTCCTAAAGATATTAAGTTGAGTTGAATATAAACTTGTTTGGTCTAAATGAGCAAATAGAAGTTTAAGAAATATGTGATTATTATGCAGGCAAACAGAATGCAGTGTAAGTATATGTGGTCATATAAACCGCTTTTTAATACAATGACCAGAGTCACCAGATCAATTTCTGCATCTAAGTGGTTCATACTCTCAAGAATATGATATGTATGATACGTAACCTTGCCCGTGCAACTATTACGAAATTCCTTGACACAAAAGGCTGCTGATAGCCTTCAAAACTTTGCAAAAGGCAAAAATTTTGAAATATGCAAATAAGGAAAAACATTAAGAAATATCTCAAGTAACTGAGTTCCAAAGCAATTAAAAGATCTTTAAGGTAAAATGTGCAATCAATAACTGCAAAAATATATATACACACAAACTTGATTGACATGAATAGTAGAAAAATACCATTAGATCTTTGGTCCTTGGATGCTTCTTTGTTGAGAAGAGAACTCCTGTTGTGTAAGATGCAGGTGCTACAATTAGTATCATACTCACAGGAGCAATTTTACAAATAGGAGGAATATAGATATGGTCAGAAACTAAATAACAAGAAAAGTGATTGTCCTAATATATTAAGTTAAAATAAGCCAATCAGCCAGCGCAGAGAAACTATATGGTGCATGATTGCAAGTTTAAGGTGCATAAGGTGTGTTTGGTTGGGTTCATTTTCACTCAGGTTTAGGTTTTCATTTTCCTGAAAACAAAAAACAGTTCCCTGGAAGCGTATGAGGTGAGTTGATATAAATGAAATGAAATTCTGAAATATGAGAAAAATGAAAGTTTGAGAACATGCAAAGTTGTAAACAGAGGAAAAATCAATTTTCTGAAATCTTATTTCTGTTTCCCAAAAAAAAAGTGAAAGAAGAAAAAATGATAAGATTAGATATAAATTCAATCATAAAATAATTTATGGTATTATATAGTATATTGAACTCATTATATTATATGTCATAATCAACTAACATATTATTATATTAATTATTACATAAAAATATATTATATTATAATAATTTAATATTAAATACAGAAAATACTATAATATCATTATATGTAAATTAGAAAGTTTAGTTTATTATATTATACAAATATATAGATATTATATAATAATTATATTATAATAGATCATATTTTAAGACATTTTTATAACCACATTATACCATATGTTATTATATTAAAATTTATAGTAATACATTATATATAATAATAGTATCATACCATATAATGTTATTATAGTACATATTATTAAATTAATAAAAAATATATTATATTATTGTATTTTATAATTATTGTGTTATATTATGTTATTAATAATTAACCTAAAAAATTCTTGTAATTCTTATTTCCATGTCAGTTCACGTTTTGAGAAATTCAAATTATTGAAAAGTGAATCATTTTTACTTTTCACATTTTCCATTTCATAGAATGAAAATCTATAAACAAAATTAATGAACCAAAAAGGTTCTTAACTTCTAAAAGATTTTAAGATTCAACTGTTGGATAATGAATGGGTATTAAATTCACTACCAACCTTCAGGTAATCTATGCTAGTATGTCATTGCATCATGAAACACAAGCTACATCATGGTTTAAAATTTTGACCGTATTAGAGTTTCAATTTATGACTAGAACGATATTTTTTAAATATAAAATATATTAATTAAATTAAAAATTTTAACCTAAATATTAAGATAATAAAAAAATATTTAAAATAAAAAAATGCAGGATCAAGGGGGCGTCGCGTCCCCATGGAGGTCACTACGAGATCACAACAGTCTCCCTCCACGACCTTGCAGAGGTCGCCGTGGGATAGTGGCGCCTTCGCAACCCTGCAGAGGTCGCCGCAAGATAGTGGCGCCTCCGTGACCCCACAAAAGTCATCGTAGGATCATGGTGCCTCCACGACCTTGTAGAGATTGTGGCGACCTTTGGTACCGGGAAGCAAGCGGAAGGGTAAATTTCACCCGTTTCGCCTAACACGGTATGAAATTTTAAAACATGAGCTACATACATATAAGAGCGCATCTATACAAAATTTAAATACCAACTTCAGTACATGCATAAGCACAATTGTGTATCTAGGATCAACTACAAGGATCATAACCCTTCAATCAACTCAATGTTTAGATCTCATAAATCACATTTAATTGCATTAACTAAGTTTATTTTTATCTCCTTTTACATTTTTCACCTTCAACTCTTAGAAGCATAATTGATTCAACTTGCAAAATAATATAATTTATTAGTTATGATTGAATATGACTATATCATCTCAAACATATTTTCTCTCATTAATTTTTTATTGACTGGAGTTACATGCTTGCACATGAAAAGTAGTAGCTTTGATTTTATCTTTTCTCCATGCATCCATCTTAATATTCCCATCTCCACAATACTAACTTTTTGGACATATTATTAACTAATTGCCCAACACTCTAATCCTTTCAAATATGGCAAGTACCAAGCTTGAAAAAAAATTATTCTCTTAGCATTACACAACACCAAAGCAAACTCTAGAAATTTCTTACCCAAGTTTGAAATCTCATCTTGAGCCAACAATTCGATCCCCGACCAAAACACGATGGTGTTAGTGGAACATTGTGCCAAGTGTACCAACAAGAGGCACCTAGGAGAAGAAAAACCCTTGTGCGACCTCATGAAACCATTGTAAATGTCGACAACCTCATCAACGTCGCAAAACCCTCAAGCGACCTCACCATCATCTTCATGTCTCGATCATTACAAACCTCATTGTAGCTCCATGAGCATCGTTTGGTGCCCTACGACCATTTTGAGATTGTTTCGGGTGTTGGTCAATATGCGAAACAACCTATGTAGACTGACACAAAACAAAATTTCACTCTGTGCTCACCATATTAAGGCTTGCTTTGACATATAATTAGGCACATAATACCAAATTAACTTGTTCTTAAAGCCCCTCAAATTAAAAAGTTATGCCAATATAAGAATATATTGTTTCAACCTCAAGTGATCTTCCTTGAGCTCATTATTTCAGCACAATATATTTTTTCACATATCTCATAAAATTAAAGTGATTAGAGATTATCCTAACCCAAAGTCCATTTAGGAGGCTACTGGTTTCCATGCTCTCAGTATTTTAGGCACTTTATTAAGGACAAGTATCGTCATGGCTCTGGTTACTATGCCAAGAAATAGGAGCTTCATCAAACTAAGTTTGCTTCTATAGCCTTTTAGGAGATAAGGAAACAATTAAAAAGCTTTTTTTACTATACACCAAGATCTTTATATATGTTTTAAGATTACTAACCATGTTTCAGGGATAAACATAGGGGCACTTAAGTCAAGAAGGTGATCTAATTGCATTCTTTATCGTAACACCAAGATCTTTATATACGTTTTAAGATTACTAACCATGTTTCAGGAATAAACATAGGGGCACTTAAGTCAAGAAGGTGAACTAATTGCATTCTTTATCATAAAACTCCCGTGAATGAAAAATGTTACCATAAAATAAAGAGTTTTACATTGACTTTCACACCTTAGAGCATTGACAGGATTAATTATTACCAAATGAATTTATGTGAAAAAAAATTTAACAAACATGCTAGACGGGTAGAGTTCCTACAAGCAATATTTTCATTGCAAATCATTCTTGGTGTGAAAGGAAGCATGTCGGTGTGCTTGACAGGGTTGTTAGTAATATGCAAGAAGAGCACTCAAGTCACAAGATTTGAACACTTGAAATAAATACATTATTTGTCCCAAGTATGTTACTTGCCCGATTTTGAAATTTTCTAGGAGATACAAGATAGAAATAGTTGCAATAAGATAGGTAATAAAATGATGAGAAAAATCCTTTTTAAGTGATTAAAATGAATGTGATTCAAACAGTAAAACCAGAAGTCAAACTAGCTGTTACCGTTATGATTAGAAACAGTAATTGAAGGCCGGATCCAATTAGGGCATCTATGGAAACGAAAACCCCTAAGCATACACCTGGAAGAAGTGAACATTTTTGTCAGTATAACTAACACGAGCTTGCTAAGCTAACGAGTCTATAAACTAGAGACATGAGTTACCTACGGCCTGGCTGATTTTCCCCATTGAAGTATGTTAGGATACTTTCAAAATATTTGACGTATCTCTGAATGCAAAAAAAAGTGGAAAATCAAAGTCAAAATCTTAAGATAATGTAATATCTTATCGGTATTTTCAATAGAAAGTAGTTGACTGACAATCTGACTTGGAAGAACAAGCCCCTTCCCATCTATGCATCTTTTTTGGTTGTAGTATTCCATGGACTCTTCAGCAGTAGGAAAAAACTGTATAAATGGGAAACAGTTTATACAAATACAAGCTAGTAACAAATTTGAGAGAGGCAATAAATAATATTATTTGACACATTTTCAACTAGTCTTACCTTAAGATATAGAAGCAGGCTAGAGATCATCAATCCTGTCCTTGCCATACCAGCCTTACAGTGAACAACAACAACATTTTCAATGTCCTCCTTCAACCACGAGTAGGCACTTTGACAAAATGAAATAATAAGTTGAATTGGAGGACAGTTGTGGTCATCAAAAGGGAAGCATGCCACCTGTGAAATCACAACACTTGAGATGGGCAATCATACAAGAATAAGAATGTGAAAGTGAGCATTATGCATCAGCATGTATAGCAGTTTAACTGAAATTGTGAAACAGCAATCCTTACCAGTTGAGCATAAAGTAAACAGTAGGGACTCTAACCCTAGTAACTCTTTCATTTTATCCAGATTGAAATATATTGAAAGCAAGTGGGTCTAAGCCAATCATCAAACATGAAAAAAGTCAATCAATTATGGCAAATTTCTTAGTGCTTCAGCAGCATGAATTTGAAAGAAAAAAGTAGGAAGAGCTAATATTTCAGATCCTCCATATGTCGAAACATGAAAAGCATGAAAAGATGGAATTGGATAAATTCTGGAGTTCAAAGTCTTGTGACTCTCTTTATTGTTTGGCAAGAAGAACAAAAAACTACACAATGAGAAACAGATTAGGTTTTCAAAGAATGCCTTGCTGAAGTCTGGAGATAAATAAAGGAATTACTTGAAGAATCCGAGCAGAGATGATATTAACACAGCTGATCTTTTAGAGTGAAAAAGTACAACTAGGAAGCAGATCTAACCAAAAAAAACACTAGGATATGAAAAAATGACCATAAAAATTTATTTCATGTTGATGGTTGAAGCAAAACAAAGGTCAGGATTGGGAATACTTTCCAAAGTGTCAAACAAGGGAGGTGTGAAAATTGATTCCTATGTGTATTATAGATCAAGGATTGAAATCTCAAACCATTTCGCTCGAAAATGAACCGACACTGACACTAGCAGTTCCGGCCGAGACGCTGTCCAAAGGTGTCACCCGGGGCTAGCGACGCCACAGGAGGCGTCGCTCGAATCCCACTACACCACCAGAGGTGTTGCCCGTGGCGATGCCTCCGAAAGCGTCGCGCAGGCTACACATGCCCCAGTCGCGTAGAAACAGTGGTCGGGTTTTTTTAAAACTTAAGTTTTAATAATAACATAGGTTAATAATTTTAATCAACTCCTAATTATAGTTGGGATAATTTAAATAGACTTAATTAAAACCTCATAAAATTATCCTATTATTTTTTAAAAAATATTTTATTTTTTATTTTTAAATATTTAAATTAAATTTTTTATTTTTAGTTAATATATTTTATATTTTAAAAATATCAAAACTATACCGGCATGACATATTACAGTACTGAAACTATATCGTTCCGGTCTGAAACCAAAACTTCGACATGGCTCGATATTTTAAACCTTGTTATAGATTGCATTGTCAAATCAATTTGAGAGTTAGGTTGCCAAACACTAAACTACTTCATAAAATACCATTTAGCAAAAGTACCTTTCGTAGATGCACTTTTGCAATGCAAATGTATTGGTAAACTCAGCCTAAATAACATGATAGTAAAAAAGTTGTAGAATTAATTGAACTAAGATACTTTTCATAAAACAAGGGAAGCCTTCACGCAATGGTAAAGTTGTTGTCATGTGAGCTAGAGGTAACAAATTCGAGTCGTAGAAATAACCTCTTACAATACAAAATAAAGTTATGTACAATAGATCAAATGCGGTTCAACCCTTGTCCGGGACCCTGCAGTGGCGGTAACTTCGTGCACTGGACTGTCTTTTTTTTTTTAAAGATATTTTTCACAAAAGCACTCAATGAATCACATATACATGTTTAGACATTCTACGGAAAGGAGAGAGAAGAGTAACACACACAAAACACATTCAAAGCATACCTTTCCCTCAAATAAAGATGCATCATAAAGCCTTTCTGAACATAGATTATACACTTTATACTTTCCCTATAAAAGAGAAAATCAATTAGAAATTTTTCGCAAAAAGTCACAGGTTACATATGAATTCAAAAGGAAACAAACTGTACAAAATACTAGAAGCCAACCAACAATTTTTAGCAAAGATAAGCTGCAGAAAATTGACAAAAAGAAAATCAGAATTGTAAGTGGAAGAGCATCAAATTTGATGTACATAATCATATAGCAATTGAGTTGAAAGGAAGATCACATAGAAAATTATCCTAACAACTAAAAATAACATTGTTTCAAATTATCATTGTTCTTCAGTTGCATAAGCAGAGGCTACAGGAGGTATGATAAACACAATTCACAGAAATGTTAATTGTGAAGAAAAAAACTCGAGCCGTTGTGTTTTGGCAGCTTGCGTTTTCATGATTTCAAGACATAACACCCTTGAGATGGTAAATGGTGGTGAGTCATCATTTGCAGCTCCATGCACCCATGGAGTTGCCTGGTTTGATGTTTTCAACTTTCTCACTCAGTTTGAATTTGAAGGTGCCTTCTGTCTTCCCAATTGACTGTCCAAGATGGTGTGAATTACCGTATTGGAAATGGCATAAATTTTTGCTCAGATCATGGGTCTCATTTGTCTCTTTATCAGTTCCTTTTCCATTCGTTTTGCACACATGTATTAGCTTCCTCTGCTCTGCTGACTGAGAGGTATTATATCCATCTGGGACAAGGTTGTTAGGTAGTGAAAGATTTGCCTGAGGTTGCAAAATTTCCACAGGTGCGGCTTCCAACTAGTGTTCTAATAGTGGATCTTGGATTAAATCTCCATACATGACTATTGTTTTTCCCTAGACAACAAGGCCCACATCTTCTAGGCCTGCCCTTTCTCTCAGAATGTTTGGAATGACTTGGCGTTTCTTTTCACTTTTCCAATGTGATGAGCAAACTCAAACTAGTTAAGAGAATTCCATACACATGGCACCTCATTGGAAACTAACTGGGTCCTTTCTTTTAAGCAGGTCATCATTGTCTCCTCGTAATGTTGCTGCTTTCTTTGGGAATCTTTCTTAATCACCGTAGGTATTGGCTAAATCTACTCTTGATTGCTCATTTTATCTCCATATTTATCCTTTTGTTTGTTTCAAAATTTTTAGTTATATTTTCTGTTTTCTGCCAGTTAGACAGCATCGTTTCAACTCTTGGGAAATCAGATCCACTTAGCTCACTCATTTTTATTAAGGATCGATTTTGATACAAATATCAATATCAGATATTTTGTTCACATTTATCTAAATTATGCATATATAGTGGGATAAGGCTTGGTTGTTGTTGTTCTTATTGTTCTTTGTTGTTGTTGTTGCATGCGTATAACTTAAATTGTACCTTCTTCAACCTTATCCAACTACAAATAGTTAGAATAAGCATAACTTGATGATGATGATGATGTTCTTCAATTTTCTTTCTCACACTGATCGCTAACTCAAATCTCTTTTCCATAGTATGAAAAAAAAATTGTGGGAATGAATTACAAAATGGTAGTCACAACACAAACCTTATGATGAGTCTCAAAGAATTTGATCACTTCTTCCATATGGTTGCGATAAAATCCCTACAAAATCTATATTGCTTTATAATGTACTCAACAAAAAACAATAGTTAGCACCAGTAACAAGTTAATGTCTGACAAAGTACCTCAACATATCCAAAAAAACCTGAACTCAAGTCACCTGCTGGGAAACCCATGGCAATGATGTTCTCAGTAATGTATGTCATATCTAAATCAAATCCACCTTCCTGGGACAATAGCAGAAGAGTCATACATCATTTACAAGAAATCTGAAGTTTTCCCTACATCTACAAAAAGTTATGGGTTAAAACACAGAAAAAACAACTCTACGTCAAGAACAGATGATTTACATGTAAACAAGTCCAAGGAGCAACATCATCACCTGATATCTCCTTTTATTTTGAGAAACCATGTGTCGAGCCTTCACTTGAACAGCTTTTACAGCACTTCTAGATGTATCAACGATACCTTTTGTAAAGGATCCAAAGACACCAGGTTGTGAATTTGGTGAGGCAACTTCATCAACAGTTTCTTCAGACTGAGAGGATTTGGGGGATAAGCGCAATCCCAATCCACTAGTGAGTCGTGACAATGTTGATTTTCCTGCATTTCCAGACTGCTGCTCCTCTTG
Source organism: Curcuma longa (assembly GCF_044706935.1). Lineage (NCBI taxonomy): Eukaryota > Viridiplantae > Streptophyta > Magnoliopsida > Zingiberales > Zingiberaceae > Curcuma > Curcuma longa. Next base: position 9,744,718 of record NC_133881.1, read on the forward strand.
ATCTGATGTTTGTGGAAATTTAAGGGTTTTGGCCCACGAGGATATACCAGTAGCTGAAAATAAAGATTGTGTTCCTTGGGGAGAAGAATTTTGTCTAGGAGAAGAACTTTGATCGCCAGGGGATGTAACAGGTGGGGCAATAGGATGCTCACGTTGTTGTGATTCCATACTGTGAACAAGGAAATTCTGGACGAAACAAATATTTGGTCTATATCAAAGCCACCAGATCACATGCTGCATATCTGTGAAATTAAATTGAAGATAGGCTGTTGAATCAAACTAAGAAGATGGATGGACCAACATAACAGGTAAACTATAACATTTCAGTTAAATATCATAGTATTTTGATCCTTAGTCACTCCATCATGTTCAACATAAGAGGCAGAGGTTAATAGGAGCAACAGACAAAGATTGCCCAACAAGCAGACACTTAAAAATGGTCTAGAGATCTTCAATATGGTTCAGTAATTGCTTTTACATTTTGATATCTAAGAGTGTAACTGACCCAAGCTAAGCTGAGTTTGACCATGCTCAAAGCTGTTCATTTTCTTTTCGAGCTTATTCAAGATATTAAAGATCTTATAAAGCATGAGCCAAGCTGTAGTTTTTTACCAAGGCCAACTAGAGACACTGCTTTTCAACATTGATCTAATAATGACATTTATATCATTTTAACGAATTATAAATCATTTAAAACAATAAAATTTTGTAGAGTATTATTTTTAAGTATTTGAATAAAAAAAATAAAGACATACGATCATATTGACACTTAGACAAGTTAATAAAAAATTTAGTTCATAAATTATTTACAAGTTTGCTTATGAACATTAACAAACCAAGCTCTCCGGTGTTCGAGCTTGTTCATTATATATATTTCATAATGAAAACCAACAAAAGCGGGCTTTTATCACGTTTAGTATTAAGCTTGTTTGCAATCATCCTATTCAATTACAGTTAGATAATGGTTAGTTTTCAAAAGCATCTTCAACCATCTGACGCCATGATTGATTTTTTACTTTCTTCCTTTCTGGAATATCTGAGTGAGATGCCAACATCCAATAATACACACACACACTTTAATTTCACAAGATCATTTATCTATATCTCGTGATTATATGCATTGAAATAAGAAAAAAAAAGATAAATTGTTGAAATCTACATCTACATGCAGAACATTCTAAGATACCACTTGCCAGTGTCATTTTTTTTTACTTTACAATATTAACAGAAGAATAACAAAAAAAAAAAGATTCTTCAGGGCTATGTTGATACACCACGATGTCAAATTCAGTTTTTTTTTCCTGTTATTAATAGATTAAATAGCATAAATTGTATTATCCATGGTATGTCAAAACACACAGGGTTTTATATCAGACACATTGGCTTAGAAAAAAATGGTGCAATCTTATTGCTTATTATAGGTACTAGATATTGTCTTCAATTCATTCTGACTTTCTAAAGTTGCTCCAAGTTCTTCCTGCCCAAAAACTGTGATAGATAGTTTAAATTAGAATCTAAATATTTAATGGTTACACAGACATGGACACAGTGATTCCTATCTGAAACCCTTACTCCTAAGTATGTGAGGTTGGCTATAAGGATGCTTTCCGCCCATTAAGCTCAATGTACAACCACATATTCAACTATCCCCAAGACATATGGATCTCTCTTTACAATTTTAAAGTAACTTCTAATTGACACAGCTTGACCGAATAAATTACTAGGTATCAGTGTACCAGATTTTGCTTGAAAGATCTCCATATCATCTTACACAATTTACTGACAACTTATCTCATATTAAGTTCACACCTCACTGATGACGAATGGATGCTCATATTTCCCATGCTTACACCTTGGCATCTTCAGCTTTCCGACTCTAAGCTTCGGAAAGAGATAAAAGTCGACAAAACATGAAAAGGTTGACCATCAATCTATAGCACCCTTCCCTAAACATTAACACTCTTGCAAGCCAAAATGGACCTTATCTTGTACTTTGATACCAAATGAATCACGCTCACGGTGATTATAAGCGAAACAGTTTGATAGCGAAACTATTGCCTGTCACAATCTATTTCTATGTCCATTTTGATCATTCCTACGGAAGAAGAATCACATATGCCCTATCGCCTTTTGGGAAAAAAAAAACAACTATTAAGACGAATTAGAAACCAAATCTAGCAACCCTATCCACACTAACCTAATCAAACGAGATTCAATTAAAACGCGGTCGAAAATCAGGAAGAAATTGCTACTCAGATCAAAGATGAAGAAATCAAAATTACGAAAATCCGAAGAACCTCCGTTGGGGCAACTGCGCGAACCTCTTGGTAGAAGACTTGGGCGACAGCTCGATTGACAGCAGATCTAGGGCGCGGGCGCAAGCTACTCAGATCAATCTGTAAAAACTTTGATTAAAATAAGGGTACAATTTACAAGCGGCGACGACGAATGCGGATCGTGCGCAGTGCTTGACGGGGATCCGTGGGGAATCTGCGATTGACCTCCAGTTGAGACGACCAAGACCTTGAAGAAATGGGGCGTCATAGGAAACTACGATGGGCTTCCACTGGACCAGTAAGTGTCGGCCTGTTTATATAGAGAAACGCTTTAGGAACTAACACGGCCCATTAGATATATTTTTTATATTTTGCGGGGAAAATGTCTATTTAGTGGAAGGAAAATTCTCAAAAAAAAAATCACAAAATAAATGTCTGTTTTTATATAAAACTTTGGAATTTATTATATTTGACTTCTTCTCTTTAATTTTTTTCATTATTGTAGCCAGCTCTGCACAAAGGTATAGTTGTGTATTGTCAATTATATTAATACGGTGGAATCGCTGAACTATCATGTGACCTTAAAGTAAAAAAGGACAGTAAAGATATCTCAAATCTATTAATGGCTGATACTTTACCAAAAATCTTATGAGGGTGAATAGGTCCATCGACATGACCTATCTAGTCCGTAGTAATGACTACGATAAAAACACGTCAAATCCATTGATAGTCAGGCACTTGCTCAAAGTGTGTAGCTTTCTGGGCTTGCAGACCTTGGGGAAATGGGCAGGTTATTTCTGGAGCATGGGCACTAAGGAGGAGTGATGCCTGGAGGGGATGGTGGGCGGTGGACTGTAGGCTGGCAATGTCAGCGGCGATTGGGATGATGGCTGGTCATGCCCTGAGGCAGAGATGATGGTGATACTGTGCGAGTGGATGTGGTCGAGTTAGCAAAGCTTGGTGATGGCGCCTGTGATACATGGACTCAACCGACTGAGCTTGGCACATGTAGAGCTGGAGAGGACGTCTAGCTGAGAACGATGACTGACGATAGTGGTGCCTGTGGTATTCGACTGACTGTTGGAGGCACCACCTATGGCATCAGGCAGATGACACCTAGCGACATGACTGCCTACGGAGGGCTTAGGACATAGATCTGTATTTGTATGCATGATAGAGTGAGAAACATAGAGACGAATATGATATTCATGTGAGCACATGTACAACATACCTTTGGCGGCTACTCAGATCTGATATTTTGTCGAACATAACATGAGCCGGCATCACTGGTGCATTTGTATTCTCGTGCATTTTTCTTGATGATATATATTTACCCTTCATCAAAAAAAAGAAAGGAGTAAAATTGTTGGATAAAGTTAAGAAGGATCATGTAATGTTCGAAGGGTGGTTAGTTGACAATCTAAGCCCCAGACTTTGGTCTTCATTAGGGTTCAGGACTTCAGGTCCTTGCTTCAAGTTCCAACCTCAAGATCAACTCAGTTGCCCGTGTCAACCTCTTTACAACCTCGGGTCTTGTCTTCGAGTTCCGACCTCAGGATCAGTTAGGCCACTTGTACCAACCTCTTCTCAGTATAGAGTCTCGATCTCGAGTTTTGACCTCGGTGGTTGTTTAGTCATGTGTCGACCTCTTCTAAGTCTGGAGTGTCGGCCTCGAGTTCCGACCTCGACGGTTATTTGGTCTCACGTGTTGACCTCTTCTCAGCTTCGAGTCTCGACCTCGAGTTTCGACCTCAGCGTCTGCTTAATCTCACACGTCGACCTCTTCTCAGCCTTGGGTCTCAACTCTGGCCTCTTACGCTGACTCCATACCAGTCTCAGGCTGAGTCTGAGGAATCAATTTGCCCACAAGATCAGAAAATCCTAAGACTGTTTCTCTCAAAAAAATAAAAAAAATATTCTGAAAGACATAGACAATGGGAATAAGTATATCGGAACAAAAACACATGTTTCAAAATCTTTCCAAATTGGAATGTGTATTCCGAAACATATCTTAAATGGATATTGATAACTTTATAAAAGGTTGTCAATATCCATGGGCACAGATATGCGCATACAAATCCTAATTTTCCTAAAGCCTTAAACTTCTTTCTCACGTAAAATCCTAACTTGAGCATTAGAGTAGTTTGCCGGGATCCATCCTCAGCGTCATTCTAATTCTCTTTTTGAGTACTTTTCAAATTTTTTATATTTTTTTGACAGCTATCTTCAAGGAGCGTGCACGTCAATAGTTCATTGTCTGATGACTTGATCATCCACGGTATTTGCTCGGAATAAATTAATATTGTCTATGGGAAAACTGACTAAGACGCTGCAATAGTTAACACTAGAAGAATTACTGGCAAGCATGACCCTATTGAAGCTAAAAGTTAATGTAAAGCAATGATAGTCACATCAAAAAAGATTGATAAACTAGTCTCACAAGCTATATTGAAGGTATTACAACAACACTCATTATTAACTCATTATTATCTCCTTCTGGGATTCCTCTTCCTTTGCCAGAAGATCAAGCCCAACTTAGAAAAATGTCATTCCAATTAGGATGCGAGATATCCATTATGAACCCTCTTAATAAAGAAACAACTTTTCTGAATGAGAATTTACACGAGTCAAGAGCTGGAACACCCTTATAGAATCATAAAGGCAAGATAATAACTAGTGATGAGGTAGTCTACTCCGAACATCTTTCTATAGGAAAGTTCTTGAACAAAAGTTGCGTCGGCACTTTCAACAACCGCAGTTAGGGGAATACACAAGATTATCAAATCCGGAGGATCATTTGTATCGTTTTGAGAATGTCGCTCTACTACATCAATATCTAGATGGAATTAAGTGCTGAGTCTTCCTAACCACCTTGTCGGGCTCTGCTTAGAGGTGATTCAATCGCCTCCCAATTTCCTCCATTCATTCCTTCGTCAATTTTAAAGTTGCATTCCTCCATCAATTTGCCAGTAATAAAAGGTACCAGAAAATACCTCTAAATCTATTTACCATGAAACAGAAACCCCAGAAGTATTAACTAGTGTCTTTTCTCAAGGCCTAGTAGATGGAGAATTTTTTAGATCTTTGGTGAAAAAAACCCTTGGCTAATTATGCTAGATTGCTGGAGTGAGCTGAAAAATACATACATATAGAAGAAACACAACTCACCCCCCAGGATAACAACTCAACTACCTCTCTATCAAATAAAAAATCCTTCCAATCTACAACAAATAAGATTGCGTCACAGTTCAATTATATGCTCTCTCGACGAGAAAGATGCGCAGTACACATCGTGACTTCCCACCAGGTTCCTATAGAAATACTGGCTCAAACTCCTTTGGAGGGGCAAGTTCATTTATGTACATATCATCAATCACATAGTCATGACATTAATGAATGTAGATAGTTAGCACAAGAAGTCAGTCGGGTTATAAAAGAGAAACAATCAAGAAAGAGAACTTCATCTCTAGCTGTCAGGTGCCCTACTGACAAGTATTCCCGACATGAAAACTCGAGAAACCAATCGAATCAATGTCGGACCAGTCCTACTAGACATCAAGAGATCGAACCATCCGGGCGACACTCTCCCGATCAACATCAAGATCACCAAAATGATTGACAAAAAAGTCACCCAAATTTGGACCGAGGTCATCAAGATAACACACCTCACCGCGGCATCATCCATATGATCTTAGGTGGGCCTATCGATGGAGACTCCAACTAAGCAAGGAAAGCTCATGGAAGAAGATTGAAAAGTTATGACATCAGTGCAGGAAGGGGCAAAGAGAAGGGACCCATCATCAACTTCGGACCACAAGATTTGGAAGGAGTTTCCACTCCTCATGATGATACTTTGGTAATTCATGCAGTAATAGCAAATTAAGACGTAACCAGAGTATTCATTGATACAGGTAGCTTTGCCAATATATTATTCAAGAAAGCCTTCAGTCAGATGCAAATAGACCAAGCAGAGCTAAAGTCCATGACAACAATCCTGTTCGGATTCACTGGACATGAAATGCAGCCGTTAAGACAAGTCAGCCTCCCCCTTTCTTTGGGACAAGAACCCTTAAGGCAAACTTGGAGCATCATCTTCACAGTGGTAGATGCTCCCTCCACATATAATGTTATTCTGGGAAGTCCGACACTTAGTGCCTTTCAATTAGTAGTTTTCACTTTTCATCAGAAGTTAAAGTTTTTGATATCTGATTAGATCGGCTCAGTCAGTGGAGATCAAGTCATCTCTCGAAAGTGCTACACTGCCATGGTTCACACAGATCTTAAAAAGAAGTGGAGAAGTTTGTGAGTGCAGCTCATGCTTGGTTTGCTTGACAAAGTCGCTTAGATTTCAACCGACTTAACACCCAAGTTGAAAACAAAGTTAATTCATGTCTCATTCAAAATAATGATATATTTGGTGTTGGTGCAAGATGCACTAAGATCTTGCCTAGAGTTTCGATGTTTGACAATACACCTAAGTCGGTCAGTTTGACCAAGGGTTGATCCAAACAGGATTTGATATTTGGATGTGTGGAAGTGAGCGAGAAGACCTAGTCGGTTAGACTAGGTAGTGGAAGTCCTAATCTAGAAGATTGGGCAAGGGAAGTCCTGGTGAGTGAAGCTGGGCAAGGGAAAGTTCTAGTTGTAGGATAGGCAAAGGGAAGTCCTGATTTGAAGGATCAGGCGGAAGTCTTGGCAGAGTCAAAGTGCACCAGGTGAAGTCTGGGCTGGTCTAGGTGACCGAGTCGCAGCAGAAGTCTGGGCTGGTCTAGGTGACCGAGTCGCAACAGAAGTCTGGGCTGGTCTGGGTGACCGAGTCGCAGCAGAAGTCTAGGTTGGTTAGAGAGAACCGAACCGCAGCAAAAATCCTGGGGGGCGAGGACAGAGCCGAGCACAAGTCCAACAAGTCTGGAGGACTTGGTTGGCATAAATTCTCCTGAATGGAGTGGGTAAGGGCACGTTTCCAGAGTGGAACAGGAGACGTCAGACTAACCCAGGATTTCGATAGAAATCCGAAGTTATACCCACAAGGTAAAGCTAGGTTGGCTTGGTTGTTTTCATGCTTATTTTGCAGGAACTATAATGCAGGGTCAACTTCAACAGGTCATAACTTTTGACTCGGGACTCGAAACAAGGCACGATCAGATGCGTTGGAAAGCCCTTTCAGAGATCTACAAAAAAGGTTTCTAGAGTCGACTCAGATTCGGGCTGGAGTCGACTCAAGGAGCTGGAGTCGACTCAGAAGTGCATTTGAGTCGACTCGGACAGCAGATAACAAGCAGAATCGAGCAGGATAAAGTTTTATCTGCCACGTCAGCTGGAGTCGACCCAGATGGGCATCTGAGTCGACTCAGGAGCATTATAAAAGGTCGTGAGCGTGCAGAAACAAGCAATTCAAGCCAATTAACCTCCCTATTCAACTAGAGGTGCTTCTGAACGCGAACGAGGCCAGGCACGTGCTACCGGGGAAGATCCAGGAGGAGTACGCGGTGCTCGGACTTCCAGATCGACGGCTACTTGTTTGATTTAATCTTTCTTACTTGTTCTTTCTATTTTTAATATTGTCATTCTTTAAAGACTGTAAGACGGGTTTCTCCGCCTCCGAACACCGTTCGGAAAGGAGACCACTAGTGGACGGGCGCCTCCCGAATTAGGCCTTGGACGTACTAACCCGGGGGGGGGGGGGGGTTAGGAACCAAGTAAATCCGTGGGTCTTTGTGTTTTGTTTCTAATTCCGCTGCTTAGTTTTTTGTTAGTAAATCGAACGAAAGTGAAAAAGCGACACGCGCTATTCACCCCCCCTCTAGCGCGTACATCGATCCTACAATTGGCCTTCACCATAATGGAACATCGGGTCAACATCCTCTCCAATTCCAAACATGTTAGACAAAAGAAGAGATATTTTAGACCCTAGCAAGATAAAAATTCAGACTGAAATCACTAAACTTCTCAAGGCTGGACATATCCGAGAAGTTCAATTTTCAACATGGCTATTAAACCTAGTATTGGTCCTCAAGCCTGGAGGTAAATGACGTGTCTGTGTTAATTTCTAAGACCTCAATAAAATCTGTCCTAAAGACTGTTATCTGTTCCTTAGAATTGATCAGCTAGTAGACTCAACCTCAGGATATGACCTCATATGTATGATGGATGCTTATTAAGGATACCATCAAATTCCCTTAGCCAAAGAAAATCAATAAAATGTCAATTTTATCACCTCAGGAGGAACTTTTCGTTATAGGTTATGTCTTTTGGATTGAAAAATACAGGGGTCACCAATCAACGGGTCATGAATAAGGTCTTCAAACATCAGATAGGGCACAACATCGAGGTATATATAGATGATATATTAATTAAATCAGTTTAAGCTAGGAGCTTGATTAGCGATATCAAGGAAACATGTAATACTTTATGAAGGTATAATCTTAAATTAAATCCAAATAAGTGTCTCTCTAGCATCAGAAGTGGTCATTTCCTGAGATACATAGTGACTAAAAGAGGGATAGAAGCTAATCCAAAAAAAGTCTAAGCTCTACAGAACATGACTTTATTGGGATTGGCCCGGTGTGTTGTGCATGTTTATACATTTTAAAAACATATACAGCGGAAGAAAATAATAATAAAATCTAAGTTATTACAATACCCGCAATACACGCATGCAAGATACAACACATACATTTCTGCTGACGTATGACGTTCAGCAGAAATGATATGAACTGCGGCTTCATTAAAGTCTGCCTCTATTGGTGATCCACGCCAAGTTCTTATCTGGATAGCTTCTCAAGCCACAAGTCATGTCACTGGTTGCAGTACTAGTCGTTAAATAGCAATGGTCGATACGAGAGAAAACTCTAATATAAAAAATGTGCAACAACACATGTTGTGTTAATTTCTAGGATTTTCTAACTATTGTCGGTAATCCAATTCCGGCAAAGTTACGAAGGCACATGATCGAAACCTTTCCGATGATAATGAAAATCTTCAAAGCATCTAATCTTCTGACGACGTGTCCCGGCAGCACTTGATGTTTTGACAGCGGATCCCGACAACGATCTCCTCGTTTCGACAGTAGCTTCGTAAAAAAGGAGTTTTCCGACGAACCAATAGCGACTTTGGCGAGCTCTCCCCTTGATGGCCAGCGGTGACTCTTCACAAGGATCCGACAGCTAGTAGGGAAGTTAGAAGAAGCTTCCATAGCGGTCCAGTGACCGAGAAGAGAGAGGAACAGCGGCGACTGGCCCTTTTCCTCTCGCGATCGATAGGAAGCAACGACAAGTGGAGGAGGAGCAGCTAGGGTTCTTTAATCGATTATCACCAGGCTACCAGCAAGCTCCCTTTTAAAGATCCAAATCCTAACATCAGCCGGGATCTCCTTCCTTCCTTGCACGCTAGCCGATCGGAAGGAGGAAATCATATCCCTACCTTCTTTGCACGTGAGGTGGATGAATGGAGGAGATGCGATCACGATCTCCTTCCTGTTTTGCTCGCGCGACAGGCAGAGATGGATCCCTTTCCTTTTCTGGCGATCGGGGAGATCACTTTCCTCTTTTGCACAATGGTAGCCGACAGTAGAGAGGCGCGCGATCTCGCATGAGGAAGAAACTGAACCGGAGAAAAATTGAACCAGTCTAGGGTTTCTTAAACTGGGTTCAATCTAGTCTAGTTCAACTTTAACTAGGTTTGATTTGGTCCATTTTGATTCATAACCAAAACATTTGATTCAACAATCAAACGACCTCCGATTTGACCCAAATAAATTTTGTTTATTTCGTCTTCTCAAGATGAAACTCGTCATTGCTTTTATTTTTCTAAAATATCTTACATCATGAACTAAAATAAGTTGGTTCAATTTTAGTTCAAAATCGAATCCTTTGGTTTAATAATCAAACCATCTCTGATTTTGTTTATTTCGTCTTCATAAGATAAAACCTATCATTTTACCTTTGTCTTGTCTGACCAAACTTTATTTTTCTCGTTCTAAGAATCTAATTCTCAAACTCGTTTTAAGTCCTTCTAAGAAATTTATAGTGCGTGTGACCCAATAGGTTTCAGATTATGTTGATCGTCTATAATTAACTCTTATTTACGGATCGATCCTAAGTGACACCTAATAGTACGTCATGATCTCCAATTGATCGAAAAATCAATAACTAATTTTAGAATAATTTATAAACCCTTCAGCAACTATAATGAAACGTGCCTCATTCCTTTTATCGTCTTATACCCGCTTGGTTCAGGACATGGTCTGTGTGTGTCAGTCCCCACTAGGCTGACTACGTCACACCTAGCCTCAGCATACTTTCTAGTTTTGCGGATTCAAGTTACTTGTACATGTGTCCAAGAGTATCATACTATTGACATGTGATGCTTTGACCAAAGACTTTCAGTAATAATTCAAACAAGCGGCCGTAGGGTATACATCTCTTTTACAAAGAGCAGTGAATCATCTGTGGGCTATTCAAACACTTTCGGGTACTTCGACTTATACCCAATCATCCCGGGTTCACACCTCCTCGGAGGTGCTTGCTTAAAATGTTAAAGTATAAGCCTCCATGACTAAGGTGACTTGAATACCGCAAGTCTAAGGAAACTCGCACTTAAGCTGTACTGAGATCTTCATTGACATATATATAGAATCATATGAAGTCTCACGACAGCTCACTCCAATGAACTAGTTACCTTTAACTAGCATCCATGTTTAACTTTCAACATCCAATGTCTCCAACTAGTGAAAATAGTCGCTTGATAAATCAAGAAGTTTAAAATATGTCAGTCTCAATAGAGTTGATGACGTCCATGTTCATTAATTCATCGATTAGGGATACTTTTAATACTTTCATAATTACATATGTAGAAATGCTTACAAGTTGTGATCCAATCACAAATTTTCTCATGCCATGAATTGTATTATGAACATTTAGTAAATAAGTTTAAGATCTAATCAAACACATAAAAATATACATTTAAATAGTAAAATTTTATTTATTTAATAAATAGTACAATCGTAAGGCGATTGCCTTAGGACACCTTTCAAATATAACAGATTTCCACTTGGCCTAAAGTCAATCGTCATGATATCCAATACCAAATGTCTCTATATGTTCCTCAAACTTACTTTGAGGTATATGTTGTGTCAAATGATCTGCAAGGTTCCTTTCGGTGGGAATCATCTCGATTTGTATTTCTATTCTACTGATGATTTCTCTAATCAGATGATAACGCCGAAGGACATGTTTGAATCAATGATGAGACCTGGATTCTTTTGCCTATGCAATTGCTCCATTGTTGTTACAGTAAACAGCTTCAACAATGGTTGGAACCACTCTAAGTTCTGTGATAAACTTTCTGATCTAAACTACTTTCTTTGCTGCTTCACAAGCTATAATGTATTCTGCCTCTGTGATAGAATCGACAACAATGTCTAGTTTGGAACTCTTCTAACTTATTGCGTCACCATTCAAAGTGAATATATATCCAGATTGTGACTTGGAATCATCCTTGGCTGTTTAAAAGTGGCATCAGTATACCCGCGTGTAACCATATCATCATTTTCATATACTAAGAACACATTTTTAGCTCTTCGTAAGTACTTAAGGATTGTCTTGACAGTCGCCCAATGATCCATTCTTGGATTTGACTAATATCTACTTGTGACACTTAGAGCATATGATACATCTGGCCTTGTACATATAATAGAATACATGATAGATCCTATTGTCGAAGCATAAGAAATCTTACTCATGCAATTCCTTTCGTCTTCTGTCCGTGGACACATAGACTTCGAAAGGTGAACCCTATGTCTAATGGGTATGTAACCTTAGATTCAAGCATGCTAAACTATTTTAGCACCTTGTTTATATATATACACTGCGAAAGACTAAGTAACATTTTCGATCTATCTCTATAGATTTTAATCCCTAAGATATAGATTGCTTCTCTCATGTCTTTTATAGAGAGCCTTTTGGATAACCATAATTTAACTAATTGTAGAATAGACACATCATTTTTTATTAGTAATATGTCATTAACATATAACACCTGAAATACGATCGCACTCCCACTAACCTTCTTGTACACACAGGATTTGTCAGGATTTTATGAGAAATCAAACTCTTTGATTATCTCATCAAAATAGATATTCCAACTCCCAAATGCTTGCTTCAATCCATAAATGGATCACTAAAGCTTGCATACTTTACTTTTATCGACGAATATGAAACCTTCGAGTTGTATCATATACACATCCTCAAACAGACTCCCATTAAGGAAAGCTATTTTCATATCCATCTGTCATACCTCATAGTCATAATGAGTAGCTATGACAAGAAGTATCTGAATGGATTTAAGCATAACTACTGGTGAAAAAGTTTTATCATAGTCAATTCCTTGCTTCTGATGATATCCTTTTGCTACTAGTCTAGCTTTATAATTAATCACATTACCATTCATGTCAATTTTCTTCTTGAAAATCCACTTGCACCCAATAGGCTTAATGCCCTCAGGTGGGTCAACCAAGTTTCAAACTTAGTTTTTATACATGTAATCTATTTTCGACTTCATGACTGTTAACCATTTATCCCTTTCTGAACTTTTCAGAACTTCTTCATAACCAACAGGTTCCTCATCTTCAATGAGTAACACATCTTTCAATTCACTTATGAAAAATTCATATCTCTCTAAAATATTACGTGTCCTACTAGATTTTCAAAGAGGTTGTGTCTCTAAAAGCTTATCCGATGGCTCATCACTATGAGTAATTGGTTGTGGTTCTTGATTAGGTGTCTCTTCAATGTCTACTTGAGTCTCTTGAACTTCATTAAGTTCGACTCTACTCCCACTGTTCTCCTGCGGGAGAAACTTTTTCTCTAGGAACACAACATGCCTTGAAACAAACACTTTTTGGTCTATGGGACGATAGAATTGGTAACCCCTCGTTTCCTTAGATTATCCAACAAATAGACATTTATTAGATTTAGCTTCCAACTTATTTGATATAATCCTCTTCACATAAGCAGGACAACCCCGTACCTTTAAGTAAGATAAGTGAGATTTCTTACTATTCCATATCTCATATGGAGTAGCAAAGACAGCCTTAGTCGAGACTCTATTTAGCAAGTAAGCAGCAGTGTAGAGTGCGTAATCCCAAAAGGATTTAGGAAGATATGCATGGTTCATCATTGACCTTACCATGTCTAATAAGGTTCAGTTTCACCTCTCAAATACACCATTATATTGAGGTGTATACAACGGAGTCCATTAAGACAGTATTCCATTGTCTCTTAGATAATCCTAAAACTCCTAACTTAAGTATTCACCATCTTAATCAGATCGAAGTATCTTAATTCTTTTGTCAAGTTGTTTCTCTACTTCATTTATGATTTTTTTAAACTTTTCAAAGATTTCAGATTTATATTTCATTAAATATACCTATCTATATAATGAATGATCATCGATAAAGGTAATAAAGTAGTTATTTATGCTCCTTAGTACCAAAACACTCAGCCGCACTCGAATGATTGAGTTCAACTAGATTATTAAGTCTCGAGTGCATCTATCAAGTAGAATCATACGGTGACATTCGACTAATACCAGTATTTTCTTTTTTTAATAAACAGGATTATTCATATAAAAAAATTCGTGAATGTAACTACTGTTCATGATGCCACGTTAATAAGAACGTTGCTGTTTATATATAAACAATATATATATATATATATATATATATATATAGATTTGATATACTGTGCGACTTATCCTGCCCGACTCGTGCGCGATCGATCCCCGCCGTCCACGGCCGAATCGCGTGAAACCGCAGCCGTCCGTTTATCGCGCCACGGAGATGAATAGTGAAACTCCTCGCCACGTCAGATGTCGCGCAGGAGTCGCGTAAACTCATCGCGCAAGATATCAATCTTGTATATATATATATATATATATAATATAATATAATATAATCGGATCCTTTACGAGATAAAATGTCGGACGAGAGTGCCATTCTTGAATAAATTAATTACGTTTATAGGACTTCACTGTCTAAACGTGTTGCATGAGGATGGTAGATTAATTTTGACGTTTAAACGCGGCTTGTAGTTGAAGTTTTGCTTTCACGATGCTATCTAATCAATGATTATTTAATCCATTTGATTAAATAGCTAGCCAACGACTAGGTTTAGCTAAAACATCATTAGATTACTCTGGTGGTCGGTGGGAAACTTCTGTGGGACCGGGCCGACCACCCCCATAGATGTGGCTACTGGGATTATCATTTTTTTTAAAAAAAACATCATTAGATTAGGTTAAGTATGATTTTTTAGTAGCTGATCAAACAATGTATTTTATTAAATCTCGTGCTGAGTAATTAATTATTAGATTTAATTTAATCTGAAATATGACTAATAAAATTTAAATAGATCTTTTATAATTTTTTTAAGAAAAAAATATTAATACTTTCTTTTTTACATAACTTTTTTTTAAATATATAAATTTATATTTCATAAAATTATTTTTAATATCATATTTTATTTATTCGAGGAACACGATTAATATATCCAAATTAAAAAGTCCTAATCGACATGATTATCTTATATAGAATTTTTGATCAAGTTCTCACTCAATAATTAAGCTTCCATTAGAAAAATTATCTTAATAATACCAACTAATAAGGCCCATGTTAATCTCAACAGGCCAATTAAAAGGAGAACATTTAATTTGTGATCAACTATAAGACCATACTGTTAATTTAATTTTACTTTTTTTTTTGTCTTCTTTAAAAGGCTATTTAGTTAAAGGCTATTTAGTTCTTTTCATGTTGGAATTGGACTGTGTTCTGTCAGGCCAATTAACCATGATTAATTTAGTGAAATTAGTATCCATGATTAAGACATGCCTCCTTCCGAAATAAAAGATACCATCATAATTACCTAACCCAATTGAAACTTAATTGACATTCAACATAATCTATTTTTGATTTATCGAATTATAATATTAATGTTTTCCAACTTATAACAGAACGATGCTTAACTACAACCATGCTACTGCTACAAAGATTCATACTAGCTCCTCTAATATGGTATTGCAAAATGGATGACCTTCTGTTCAATTTACAAAAATATTAGACGAATAAAAAAGTTTGGCAATTTGCATAATCCACATTATTACTATTATTATATTTACAAAGTTTTCTTTTGCATTTTAATCTTTTTTTTTAAGGAAAAACACAAGTAGTTATTGAAAGAGTCAAAGAGAGTTCTTGAAAAGATCGTAAAAAATCAAAAAGATATAGAAATATACAAGTCTGATCCTTTGCATTCCAAAAGCATTCGCTACCTTGTTTCTTGCAGTGTAAAAGTTCTGTTCTTGCTTCTTCAAAAAGTAACCATTTTTCTCGCATCCCCTGGTAAATCTCCACTCGCCACCTCTTTTCTGCAATACGTCTACTGCGTTTAATCTTGGTAAATCTCCACTCGCCACCTCTTTTCTGCAATACGTCTACTGCGTTTAATCTTAACATTGGTCATTTCCTGGAGCTCCGCAGATTCCTGTTGGCTTGAGTTAAGATTTTGCTGCAACGTGAGTTGAGATTTCCTTCAGATTTCAACCATGGTAAGTTTTGAAGCAGCCGACCATAGTGTCGTTTTAAGACCCATTGATTGATTCCTTCCTCCACTTGCTTTCAACTTCCAAGCTTTACAACTGTAGATACCTTTCCCCTCGATCCTTCCACATAGAAGATTAGCCAGCAAGGGAGGTCAGGAACCCTGTTATGGACGCCAGGGTTCAGGCGTGGTCAATCAAGTCCGTGGGAGGTTCCTAGCAATAGGTCGGACCTATCTCTTGAAGTTAGGACAGTCTTACCCGAGCCAACTCCTCCACTCGGATCTGCACCTCAACCCTTCAAGGCCACTCCCTCTACGCCAGCTCTCCAACCCCACGTATTTCGGTTCTCCGTCAGGGCCATACAACTAAGTGCAAGGCCCCACCACCTTCGGCTATTCGGCTCGCCACCGAACTGAACCGCCCGTTCGGCTCGTCTCCGAGCCGCGTCCATTCGATAAGACGCCACACCCGCCAGATCTTCTTCAGATACATCACCGGGGTCTTCTCCATTTTCCAAGGGTCACTCCCTCCATCATTAGTTATGAATGTTCCCCATGCTCTCCTTAATGAGGCACGTGCCTGACGGGACTTCCTCTTTAATACAAGTCAGCGAAATGACATATCCGCCGGTCATACCATACCCACTGACACATTCATAACGGTGATGGAACCCCTCCAATCACATCGACGATGTGACATCATGCCTTCAACACACATAAAAGGTTAGCGTTCATGCTGAGGAAGGTACGCTCATAACATTACTCTCTAGCTTTCTCTGTTCTCGCTTTTCTTCTCCTTCCTCAGTCGCTAACTTAGGTATCGGAGTGGTCGCGCCGGAGAACCCCTGGCCCTCCATCTCACGTGCTTCTTTCTTGCAGGATTCTCCTCCTCCCTCATCTTCGTCGCCGTTCAAGCTAACCCGCTCGAGGTGCTGTAGAGCGAGCTAGCCGCTTGGTCCAGAAGCGGATCTCAATAGGAACAAACCCTAATCCCAGCTGCCCCTTTTGTTATTGTTCCTTTGTGTCTCAATTGCTGCATGTGCTCCAAAATGCTTGAATCTGGGCTGTATTGCTGAATCTCCCGCTTAAAAGTCGAATTTTGATGGCAGGTTTTTGTAGTAATGGCGCGTTGATTGATCTGGAAGCTTTGATAGCTTCTGCAATGGCTTCAAGGTCGGGTTTTTCCAGGTGGTGGGCGATGGAGAAGCGGCAGCAGCAGCAGAAGGGCACGCCGGTGGTGGTGACGATGGAGAACCCTTACTACTCCGTTCTCGAGATCGCAGCCACCGGCGGTTGCGACGACGAAGCGTTCCCCGCCATGAACAAGGGCAACGGCAAGAACGCTAAGCAGTTCACCTGGGTGCTGCTCCTCAAGGCCCACCACGCCGCCGGCCGCCTTGCCTCGGCTGCAGCGTTGCTGTGGGCGCTGTCGGGAGTGGTCGGAGACATGTTGGTTTCCCATCGGCGCGTTGATGCTTCTGAAAAGCCCCATTTGCTCCTGAAGCTAATCAAGGGCTTCTTGTTCTTCTCCCTGGTCGCACTGGCATTCGAGCTCGTTGCATACTGGAACCGGTGGCACTTCCGGCAACCAGAATTGCATTTGCCGGAGGCGATCGAGATCTAGGGGTGGATCCACTCTGCCTATCTCTCATGGCTTTCCTTCCGAGCTAACTACATTGCTTACCCAATCCAAATGCTGATGTGCATAGTCTTGTTCATCATACAGTCTCTGGACAGGCTGTTGTGCTTTGGGTGCTTCTGGATCAGATTGAAAAAGATCAAACCAAAGGTTGAAGGGGACCCTTTCAAAGAAGGCGATGGCTACAAGTACCCTATGGTTCTTGTCCAAATTCCTATGCGTAATGAGAGAGAGGTAAAGATCTCTTCTACTACTTCTTGCCAAACATAAAGAAAATAAATAAATAAATGCAGCTTTTTCGATTGAGAGCAATGGAATGACTAGTAATTAGTACTTTGATTGGATTGATTCAGGTGTATGAGCAATCGATCTATGCGGTTTGCGAAATTGATTGGCCTAGAGATCGATTTCTGATTCAAGTGCTCGACGATTCAGATGATGAGACCATCCAGCTACTCATCAGCACTGAAGTTTCCAAATGGAGTCAAAGAGGTGTAAACATAGTGTACCGACATCGGTCGGTGAGGACCGGTTACAAGGCTGGAAATCTCAAGTCCGCTATGAGCTGTGAATACGTTAAGGACTATGAGTTCGTCGCGATATTTGATGCTGACTTCCAGCCCAATCTTGATTTCCTCAAGCACACCATTCCACACTTCATGGTATGATCGAGGCGCTACAATGTATATATGCTTGGAAGTTGATCTTTTTAGGATAGGACGATTCCTTGGACACATGTACAAGTAACTTGAATCCACAGGATAAGAAAGCAAGCTTGGACTAGGTGTGACGTAGTCAGCCTAGTGGGGACCGACACATATAGACCATGTCCTGAACCAAGCGGGTATAAGACGGTGAAAGGAACGAGACACATTTCATTGTAGCTGCTGAAGGGTTTAGAAATTATTTTAGAATCAATCATTGATTTTTTGATCAATTGAAGATCATGATGTACTATTAGGTGTCACTCATGATCGTTCTGTAATTAATAGTTAATTACGGACGACCAACATAATTGAGAACCTATTGGGTCACACGCACTACAAGTTCTTCGAAGGATTTAAAACGAGTTTGAAAATTAGATTCTTAGAATGAGAGAAATAAAGTCTGGTTGGACCAGACAAAGGACAAAATGATGGAATTTATCTTATGAAGATGAAATGAACGAAATTGATTTCATTCAAATCAGAGGTCATTTGGTTATTGAACCAAATGATCTAGTTTTGAACCAAATTGAACCAACTTGGTTTGATTCATGATGAAAGATATTTTGACAAAATGAAAGAGATGACGAGAGATTCATCTTGTGAAGATGAAATGAACAAAACTAATTTGGGTCAAATCGGAGGTCGTTTGGTTATTGAACCAAGCGATTTAGGTCTAAACCAAACCTAAACCCGATTAAATGCTAAGTCGGTCTGGTTTGCTGCAGTCCGGTTTGGTTCACAACAGTAAAGGCTAAACCGATTTTAGCCCTGGTTTCCTTCTTCGATCCACTCGATCGTGCCCGACACCACAAGGTCGGATATCCTCACAAGGGATTGCGACCAAAACCTTAGCAAAAAGGGATGATCGATAATTGCTGAGTCACCGCGCCGTCGTGCTCTGCTCGCCGACCGCTGGAGAAGCGATGGGAAGAGAAAACCCTAGTGCATTTTTAGCTTTCGCACTGTCACCTTCTTCTACTTCTGCCCGCGCGAGGAGGAGAGCCAAAGAGCCAGAGGGCGCCGCTTCCTCTATCCGGAGACCCTCCCGGCTATGGAGATTCGCGCCTAGCCGACTATTCTTGTCGACAATTCTAATGGTCGCCGCGATCTCCTCCTTCTTTCTCACACATGGTTCGGCGACCACAAGATTGATGGGGAAGCGCAACCTTGTTCCTTCCTAATTGCGAACCTGGAGTTAGCCGCAAGCCGTCCGAAGGAAGCAGACTGGAGTTAGCCGAGCGCACATTTTTCCTTTTCTTCCCTGATTGCGAGATGCCCAGAGTTGGCCGTAAGACCGCCGGAGAATTCTGCACTTGGTTTTGGCCCCTGTTTTCCCATCAAATAGAGGTTGTGAGAAAAGAAAAGGCCGCCTATTTTGGCTTCTTCCCGGAGCAAACATGTTCTCCACCGCCGGAGCTACTATAGCTGCTGGTCGGAGTTTATGTTCTAGCCGCCGGTGCTCTTGTGAAGGGTCAACCGTTGGCCGGTGAAGTGTTCATCGAGGATAATCACTGTCAGAGAAGAAACCTCATTGACAACTCTTGTGAAGAGCTATCCAATCGTTGTTGATCAATCTTTAGTCATCCGACGACTATCGATCATTTTCGCGGGAGCTTGTGAAGTGACTAGAATATTATTTCATCATCTACGAAAAGAGTTTTCGACCATTTATCCTAAATTCATTAAAGGTTGATCATTGAAAATACATTATCGACAGTCAATGGTTGATCATCAAAAACTACATGCGACAAACGTTGTTGCATGATTTCTGGAATATATAAGGCTTCTCTCGATTCTATCATCATCGATCATCGGCTAGTACCGAAGACGATGATGTAACTCGTGGCTTTCAAAGCCGTTCTAGACGAGAGCATGGTGTGGATCACCAGTAGAGGCGGGACTTCGACGAAGGACTGCTCAATTGATACCAATCCTACTCAAACGTCATCAAAAAGGTACGTGCAGAATAATTTAATTTTCTGTAAAATTTTAATTTCCTGGCATTCTTATACATGTTATTTCCTATTTTGCCATGCATGTATTGTGATAATAATTAGCTTAATTATTTGTATATTTTCACTGTACACGTTTCTGAAACCTCTCCAATCGCGATTTCTTATGGAAAGGCAGCCGTGCCGCCCATCTCCAAATGGCAATTTCTCTACCTTAAAATCACAATTCTTCTTCCTTTTTTTAAATAGCCCGGTTGTTTCCTCTCCGATCCCGATCAGATTCTTCCTTGGGCAAACTCCGTCGCCAACCACGGAGAAGGAAGAAAACCTAGTGTGCTACTGACCTCTCGTGTTTCCTCTTCTTTTCTCTTGATCGGATAGCCCAGCATTGGACGCTTGGCAGCCTGACTTCTCCTGATGGTTTCCAACTGACAGAAGGGAAGAAGAAAACCTAAGCTTCGGTTGGCGTTGACGCTAACAGCTAAATTTTTCGGTGGATAGCTGACTGATGGGTTAGGATTTTACTACATTTTATGGATTAAATTTGGATTTCTACATCAAAATAAAATGCTAAATGACATGAATTGATTGCAATTATGATTTGTTGAATATTTGGATGATTAATCCTAATTTCTGTGGTTTAACGGTTAATTTTGTATTAATTGAGCTTGATTATTTGTAGGGTCCAAATTGAACCATGATCGAGACAAATTGAGCCGAGTCAAGCCAAAATTGGTCAAATTGATAGTCCCAAAACTTCATGATCAAGATTTGGGTTCGATTGGAGCTGAAATCGGTCTAATTGGAGCTAAAATGGCTAAAGTGGGTCAACTTGAAAAGGCTGACTCGGGTCGAGTCCAGCCGGGGATCGAGCTGACTGTGAACAGTGTTTTTCAAATCCCGTTATAACGAGAATGCTACAGTGTTTTGTCGCGGGGATTTTTCCCTGTAGCAGCATCTTCTTCGTTCATTCGTTCCTCTGTTTCTTAGATTTAGAGCAGCGATCGTCGAGTTTTTCTCCTTCCAAATCAATCCCCAGCTTCCAGAGATGATCACAAACTCAGATTGGGAGTCAATTGGAGTTGGATTCTTCCGTTGAGGGTTTCATCAGATTGTCTTTACCGCCGAGAATTTCAACTGGATTATCGTCGATCTACCCTAATCGGAGCAATCAAACCATTTAGAGGGGTTCTCTGAAGATTATTAAAGGTTCCTGAGCATTTCATTCATCACGATTCGAAGGATCTCCAGCTGATGACCTTAATCTGGATCGGCTCTGTTCTGAGGAGTTATGAGGGTTTCTGATTTCCTCTGATACAATCCGGTTGATGAATCCTCTAAGCCTGAGCTGAGTGTTGTTCTCTAGATTTTTTATCATAGATCAGATCTAGTGTGACGGCTAGATTGGATTTGATTTGTGGAGGGAAGATTCGATATCTGAAGCATTTCTAATTTCTATTTCTGCTATTAATGTCATTTCTGTCATGTTATTCTGTTTCTGTTTCTGAACATTTGACATTCAAAACTATTATCGAATTCAATTTGTTTGATTAATTCATCATTCTTGATTAGTTTGTTTTGGATTGTTTAGGTCCATTAGATTCATTCATTCGGCTGAATTTGTCTCTGTGGTTAATGTTCTGTTCAAAGGAATTATTGTTACGTATCAGATTCATGTTTTGTATCAGAATGTAGGTTTGTGGATGATGCATTAGTTATGTTGCAATTGAGATTGGATCTTTTGAGTTTCTGTTCCTTGCAATTCTATTCCTTTCATTTAGTTTCAGTTCTTTGCTTATCTAGTATCTTGTTTTATGTTTTGGTGTTTGGTCAAGTTTAGAATCTGTTGAAAACTTAATTTCATGCATGATCAGATCAAGTTAGTATAATAATCTCATTGTTCGTATTATTCGCTGAATCTTGTACCAGAATTTCAGTTTGTTAGCAATCCATGTTCTTTGATTTTTGTATTTGTGTTTGCTAGGTTTTAATATCAAGCTTTTATTCTTGCATTTGTTTCTTTCATTTACATTTCTTTGAAAACATCAAATTCCCATTTATATAGAAAAAACCCAAAAAGAACGATATCCTAGCTTAATTCATACAACTCTTTACTAGTCCTTGGAAAAATACAACTCGTGGCCCCTATACTTCATTTGTTTGTGAGCTAAGGGTTTTCGATTATAAATTTTAATTTGAGGTTCACTCGTGACACTAGTTGTGGGTTGTATCACTGACCGCCGGAGGAGGAAGTGAAACACCAACCAATGATGGACATCGACAGCCATGAATCCCATGGACGACAACTTGTGCTTCTTGTGGGCGATAGCTTGTGTGTTCTTGTGGACAGTAGCTTGTTTTTCTTGTGGACGACAACTTGTGCTTCCTATGGACAGCAGCTTGTGATTCTTGTGGATGGCAGCTTGTTCTTTCCCGTGGACAGCAACCCTGGAGAAGAAACACCATTGATAGCTCTTGGGAAGAGTTGTCCAGTCACTGTCGATCATCCCTGATTGTCTGAAGGCTATCTACCATCTCTGTGGAAGCTTGTGAAGCTTCTGGAGATCGTTCCATCTTCGCCAGAAAGGGTTTCCAACCGTTTGCCCTATATCTACAGTCAAAGGTTGACCACCAAAATCTACATCGAGAATAAGATTGCCAACAATAGTTAGAAAGTTCCAAAAAACTCATGACATATGTTGTTGCGTATTTTCCAATATTAGAGTTTTCTCTTGTCTCGACTGTAGCCTATCGTCGACTAGTACTGAAGACGATGACACGACTCATAGCTTGGGAAGCCGTCCAGACGAGAGCTTGGTGCGGATCACTGGTAGAGGCAGAGCTTTAATAGAGTCGTTCGATTGATTCCAATCCCATTCCATGGCATCTATCAGGTATACTTAGAATAAATGTTATTCTTAAAATTTTAATTTCTAGTTATGTCTTGTACTTGTCATTTCTTGCATGCGTGTGTTGTAAGTGTTATAAGAATTAGTTGTAATTATTAATTTTTCTTTCGCTGCACACATTTGTGAAACATGTAAATGTTGGGATCATCCCGGTGTGTTGTGCGTGTTTACACATTTCACAAACGTGCGCAGCGGAAGAAAAAATAAACTTAATTATTACAATACTTGCAACACACACATACAGGATACAACATGTACATGACATAACTGGAAATCTAAAATTTTAGAATAATAAATATTCTACATGTACCTAGCGTATGACGCTCAGCGGGAATGGTATCAATTGAGCGACCCTTGTCGAAGTTTTGCTTTTGCTGGTGATCCACATTAAGCTCCCGTCTGGACGGCTTCCGAAGCCACGAGTTGCACACCGTCTTTGGTACTAATCGACGAATGATAATGACTAATTTGAGAGAAAACTCTAATTCTAAAAAACACGCAGCAATGTTTGTTGCGACCATTTTTTGGGGCTTTCTAACTATCACCGACAATCGTATTCTCGATGTAGTTTTTGATGGTCAACCTTTGACTGCCAATTTGGGACAAATGACTAGAATCTTTCCAGCGTTGATGGAACAATTCTACGGAAGCTACACAAGTTTCGGCAAAGATGGTAGATGGTCGTCAAATGATCGGTGTTGATCAACAGCGGCTAGATAACTCTTGACAGGAGCCATCAACATTGTTTCCTTTTCGATAGCAACTGTCCACGATGAACAATTCATCGATGGCCAGCAACAACTCTTCACAGGAGCACCAGCGGTTGGAAGGCCCACATTCTCGGTTGTATGTGGGACAAGCTGTTTGGAAGAAAATACTATCTAAGTTTCCCTCTTTTCATTGCCGATAATGGGAGAAGGCAGCGTCGTATTCCTCACAGGAAAAAGTAAGAGCTGGGAAAAGGAAGAAGAGAGGCGGAACTCTTTTCTTCTTTTCTTGCGGTCGGCCACACGTGGGAGAAACCCCAAGAGGAAGGCCGACAGTGAACCGACAAGAAGACGACAACTGGGATCCTTTCTTCAGGTGGTCAACTGCAAGAGCCACAGCTACCATAGTGCGCTCTGGTTTTCCGATTGGGGAGAGCACTTCTCATGGTCAGTGCCTCTGAAAGAAACTTGATCGTGAACAAGGAATATCATGCGACCAATCATCCGCTGTGCTCAAGCGAAGAGGGAGGTGCGACGGGGCGGCCTCCTCCTTCACGCGGTCGGGAGGAGCAAGAGACGACACCAAGATCGGGAAGAAGCACGACCTCACCTCTCTTCTCCTGGCTGGCAGAGCTCGCGGAGAGTCTCTGTTTCCTTGTCTCCTGCCGGCGACAAAGCTTACGTCAGGTAGTGCTCGTGAAAAACGCGATGGGTAGGGCGGCGTGCAAGAGAAGGCCGAGAGCTAAAAATCGCAACCAAGAATCACGATTTAGGGTTTTGTTCTCCGAGCTCTTCCATGAGGTTGGCTTCCTTTGAAAACATGATTCTCTCAAGTTTAATGTCGGCAGAAGCGATTGTGGAGAAGGATGTCGCGCGAGGAAACTGGGTCGCCGATAGATGCGGGATTGCGATCCCCCTGTGCATGTGGCGGCCGAGCAAAGAGAAGAGAAAATCAGGATTTTAGGCTTGAAACAGGTTCAACTAAATTGCTACTGTAGTGAATCGGATTGAACCAAGTACTGCAGCAAACCGAGTTTATTTTGGTTTAAAACTAAATCACCTGGTTCAATAATCAAACGATCTCCGATTTGACCTAAATCAGTTTTGTTCATTTCGTCTTCATAAGATGAAGCCCCTCATTACTTTTGATTTACTAAAATATATTCCATCATGAACCAAACTAAGTTGGTTCAATTTGGTTCAAAATTAAATCGTTTAGTTCAATAATCAAACCACCTCCGATTTGAACCAAACCAGTTTTGTTTATTTCATCTTCATAAGATGAAGCTCATTATTTTATCTTTATCTGATCTAACCAGACTTTATTTCTCTCGTAAATCTAATTTTAAACTCATTTTAAATCCTTTGAAGAACTTATAGTGCATGTGATTCAATAGGTTTCCGGTTATGTTGCTCGTCCGTAATTAATCATTAATTATGAAGACGGTCATAATTGTGAGTCCTAATAATACATCATAACCCCCAATTGATCAAAAAATTTGAATTTGATTCTAGAACTATTTTTAAATCCTTCGACAACTATAATAAAATGTGTATCATTTCTTCACCGTCTTATACCCGCTTGGTTCATGACATAGTGTATATGTGTCTGTCCGCCTAGGTTGACTACGTCACACCTAGCCCAACTACTTATTATTCGATGGATTCTCTAATTACTTGTACATGTGTCCAAAAGTGTCATACTCTTGACATGTGATGCTTTAGTTAATGACTTTCAGTAACAATCCTAACAAGCGGCCGTAGGGTATACGTCTCTTTTTACAAAGAGCGATGAATCCTCTGTGGGCTATTCAAACACCTTTAGCCACTTCAACTTATACCCAATCATCCCGGATACACACCTCCTCAGAAATGTTTGCTTAAGATGTCAAAATTAAGCATCCATGACCAAGGTGACTTGAATACCGCAAGTTAAAGGAAACTCTTGCCAATGAGAATAGCTGCTTAGCAAACCAAAGAGTTTAACATGTGTTAGTCTCAACAAAATCGATGACGTTCGTGCTCATCAATTTCTCGACAAGGGATAATTTCAATACATTCATAATTGTACATGTAAAGATGTTCACTAGTTGTGATTCAATCACAAATTCTCTCATGCTATGAATCGTATTGCGGACATTCAGTAAATGAGTTTAAGATTTAATCAAACACATAGAAAATATGCACTCAAATAGTGAATTGCTATTTATCCAATAAATAGTATAATCGTAAGGCAATTGCCTTAGAACACCTCTCAAATATAACAAATTCTCACTTGTCCTAAGGTCAATCACCATGGTATCCAATCTCATGCGTCTCTATGTGTTCCTCAAACTTACTTTGAGGTGGAAATTTAAGGATCGGCAAGGTTTCTTTCAATGAAAATCTTCTCGATTTGTATTTCTCTTCTACTGATGATCTTTTTGATCAATTGATATCGCCAAAGCACATGCTTAGATCGATGGTGAGATCTAGGTTCCATTGCCTGCACGATTGCTCTATTATTGTCGCAGTAAACAAGTAATGTTTTAACAATGGTTGGAACTACTCTAAATTTAGTGATGAACTTCCTGATCTAAATCCCGTTTATTGCTTCACAATGCAATAGTGACTTATTTGAAATCCTTCTAACTTATTGTGCTATAATTTAAAGTGAATATGTACCCAGACTGTGACTTGGAATCATCCTTGTTTGTCTGGTAGCTGGCATCAGTATACCCGCGTGTAACCATATCACCATCTTTATATACCAAGAACATATCCTTAGTTTTTCGTAAGTACTTAAGGATTATCTTGACAGCCGCCCTATGATCCATTCTTGGATCTGACTGATATATGCTCGTGACACTCAAAGCACATGATATATCAGGCCTCGTACACATTATAGCATACATAATAGATCCTATTGCTGAAGCATAAGGAATCTTACTCATGTAAATCCTCTCATCTTTTGTCCGTGGACACGTAGACTTCGAAAGGTGAACCCCATGCCTGATAGGTATGTAACATTTCTTGGATTCAAGCATGCTAAACCACTGTAGCACCTTGTCTATTTATGTAGATTGCGAAAGACCAAGTAACCTCTTCGATCTATCTCTATAGATCTTAACCTCAAGGATATAGATCGCTTCTCCCATGTCTTTCATGGAGAGCATTTGACTAATCATAGTTTGACTGACTGCAGAACAGACATATCATTTCCTATCATTAATATGTTATCAACATATAATCACAAGAATACGATCACACTCCCACTAACCTCTTTATATACAAAGGGTTCGTCAAATTTTGTGAGAAAT
>NC_133881.1:9771901-9826373 GCF_044706935.1 Curcuma longa
TCAGAATCAAACCTCAGATTATGCAATATAGGACAATTAAGATCAAATCGATCCATTTCATAATTCATTTTCATATAAAAGCCCAAAATTGAATCGATTTAAATCGTAAAAACCCTAAGTCATCAGCTTCCAAGTCTATTTGACATAATCCTCTTCACATAAGTAGGACAACCCCATATCTTTAAGAAAGATAAGTGAGGTTTCTTACTATTTTATAACTCATATGGAGTAGCAGAGACAACTTCTGGTTCGAGACTCTGTTTAACAAGTAAATAGTAGTCTGAGTGCGTAACCCCAAAAGGATCTAGGAAAATTTGCATGGTTCATCATTGACCTTACCATGTCTAACAAGGTTCGATTTTGCCTTTCAGATACACCATTATATTAAGGTATATATGGCAGAGTCCATTGAGACAGTATCTCATTGTTCCTTAGATAATCCTGAACTCTTGGCTTAAGTATTCACCACCTCGTTCAGATCGAAGTATCTTAATACTTTTACCAAACTGTTTCTCTACTTGATTTCTAGAAAATTCTTTGAACTTTTTAAAAAAGCTTCAGATTTATATTTCATTAAATATACATACCTGTATCTTGAATCACTTATTCGATAAACCTAATAAAGTAGCTATAACCTCCTTATGCTTGAGTTGACATTGGACTACATACATCAGTATATACAAGGTCAAGTAACTCTTCCACTAGTTCTCCCTTTTCAGTAAAGGGTAACATCTTCTGTGGGCTATTCACATCTCAAAATCAGTAACATTTTGGATAGACACAGAGTATACGTCTCTTTTTGCAAAGAGTGGTGAATCCTTTGTGAGTTATTCACATTTTCTCGGAGATGTTTGCTTAAGATGTCAAAGTATAAGACTCCATGACCAAGGTGACTTGAATACTACAAGTCAAAGGAAACTCACACTTAAACTACATTGAGATCTTCATTGATATATGAATTGAACCATATGAAGTCTCATGGCAAGTTACTCCAATAAACTAGTTACCTTCAATCAACATCCAATGTTTTCAATTAGTGAGAACAACTGCTTGGTAAACCAACAAGTTTAACGTGTTAGTCTCCACAGAATCGATGACGTCCACGTTCATCAATTCATCGACTAAGGATAATTTCAATACACACATATAGAAATGCTCACAAGTTATGATCCAATCACAAATTCTCTCATGCTATGAATCGTATTGCGGGCATTCAGTAAAGAAAGTTTAAGATTCAATCAAATACATGAAAAATATGCACTTAAATAGAAAATTTCTATTTATATAATAAATAGTACAACCGTAAGGCGATTGTCTTAGGACACCTCTCAAATATAACACCTTTGTGTAACTTAATGAGCTTATCCCATAGGTTCTTTGCACTTATTGTTGGTGTAAGAAGCACTAAGATCTTATCTAGAGTTTCGATGTTTGACAATACATCTTAGGTCTGATCAATTTGACCAAGGGGTTGATCCAAACAGGACTTGAATATTTAGATGAAGCCGAGTGAAGTCTAGTCAGACCAGATGACTAGCGAGAAGACCTAGTCGGTTAGATCAGACAGTGGAAGTCCTGATCTGGACAATTGGGCAAGGGAAGTCCTGGTGAGTGAAGCTAGGCAAAGGAAAGTCCTAGTTATAGGCTAGGCAAAGGGAAGTCCTGGTTTGGAGGATCAGGCGAAAGTATTGGCAGAGTCGAAGCACCAGGTGAGTTCTGGATTGGTCTGGAGGACCGAGTCGCAGTAGAAGTCTGGGCTGGTCTGGAGGATCGAGTCGCAGCAGAAGTCTGGGCTGATCTGAAGGATCGAGTCACAGTAAAAGTCTGGGTTGGTCAGAGAGGACCGAGCCGCAGCACAAATCTTGGGGGCTGAGGACAGAGCCGAACAAAAGTCCAACAAGTTAGGAGGACTTGGTTGGCACAAATTCTCCCGAGTGGAGTGGGTCAGGGCGCATTCCCGGAGTGGAACAGTAAGTACTCAGACTAACCTAGGATTTTAGTAGAAATCTGAAGTTAGACCCACAGGTAAAAGTTAGGTTATTTTGTTTGTTCTCATGCTCTTGTCTTGCAGGAACCATGATGCAGGAGCAACACATGAGGAGTCAGACTTCAACGGGTCATAACTTTTGACTCAGGAATCAGAACAAGGTATGGTCATGCATTCTGAAGCCCTTCGAGGCCTAGAGTTGAAAGTGACTCAAGTCAACTTGAGTGGATGATTGGAGTCGACTTGAGCAAAAACTCCATTTGACTTGAAGTCCAAGTCAACCGCGGAGAAAGTGGATCGGGCTTACGCGGAGTCGACTTGAGATCAGGTTGGAGTCGACTTGAGCAGACTATAAAAGAAGGGGCGATGTGCACATCAAGGATATCAATCTACAAAGCCTACCCTCCTTTTGTTGGTGGTTCTGAACATGCAAACGAGGCCAAGATTTTGCAACCGGGAAAGATCCAGGAGGAGTGCGAGGTGCTCAGGACTTCCAGATCGGCGGCAACCTTGTTTGGTTCTTTCTTTTATTATTACTGTCTTACTTTTGCATTTACTTTGGACTGTAAGATGAGTTTCCTCGCCTCCGAACAAAGTTCAGAAAGAAGATCACTAGTGGATGGGTGCCTCCCGTATATAGGACTTTGGATGTACTAACCATCGCTATTCACCCCCCTCTAGCGAACCAACCGATCCTAACACTTTCTTGGTGAGGTCGCATTGCAAAGTCTGGGTGATCTTTGCATTTGCCTAGATCTTGCATTTTGTTGCATTGTCCCACTTCTCGCAGGGTCGTGGGATTCCATCTGTGTCGGTTAGAAGAATGAAGTCAATCTGGATCACTATCCATATTTTTACTTGAATCTTCAAGTGATACTCCATTCTTCCTTTCTAGTTCATGAAGTCCTCATCAGAGAATAAGGTAGGTCTCGCGGTGTTGTAGCCTTCCTGATGGGTCATAGCAAAAATCTTGCACAAAAAATAAATAACAAAAATATAGCAAGACTTGGTCTTGGATTAGTAATATGGGAAGAAATTTAAAATTTCAAAATAAACATAAAGTGACAAAAAATTTGCTCGATTAATGGTTGCACTAATTTTGAGCACCCCTCGTTCTGATACCAATTGTAGGATCGAAATGATCACTAGAGAGGTGAATAGCGCGTTTGTCGCTTTTTCATGTATTCAAGAAATTTGTAAATCAAGCATATAAAACACAGTAGAACATATAATAACAAAATAGAATAAATTTATTTTTAATTGATTCACAGCCGCTGGCTGATACTCCAAGGCTCATAGTTCTTGACTGCTTACGATAGGCAATCTACTAATGAACTCTTTCTCTTACAAGAAAGAGTCTCACCTTTACAGGATGTAAGATCGGTAATACTTTTACCATCCTAATATTCATGTACACAAGATGAATTGTAAAGACTAATTTACCGATAATATAAGTAGGATGTAGTTGTCGGTACAATTTTTTGACATTACGACAGCATCTCAGGTGCTTCGGTCGTGTACATAATGGTCGTCAAGTTAGTGTAAGTTGATGTTCCAAGGTTCCCCCTCGCAACTGCTTTTATTGATTTATCCGGGCGCTTGGAACTCCTTCCAGGTGCCTTCACGTAGTCTCATCGATCCGCTCTCGACACTGACTTGGCATCTTTGGGTGCTTGTATCCCTTCCGAGTGCCTAGAATGTTGACGTGGAGGTTGCCGAGTCAGCTTTGACTCTGTCGTGCCTTATCCTCGTCCGGGCAGCTGGAGCCTTCTGAGCGCATAGAGCCTTTCGGGCGCCTAGAAGTTAAGGTGTCCTTGGCCAATGGGGACTTGCCACCTCATCTGCCTCGTTGGCTCGATCAGCTGACATCCGAGCGCTTGGACCCAATCTGGGCACCTAGACCATCCAATCGCTTAAATCCGTAGGGGCACCGAGAACCTGGAGTTCTGGTCTCTTCATTTCCTACATCACAGAGTTAGTGCAAATATATATTACAGGAAATAGGATCGTTTCCCAACTGTGTAATCCTGACTTTTAGGTTTCTAGTGAAACCTTAAGTCAAGTCGATGCCTACTGTTTCCTTTAAGGAAACATGTCCTCGCCTACTCCTCTTAGGAGAGATTACCTATGTCAACCATCCAATCCTCGAGGCTTGGTTGGATTTTGTTCAACATCCGATCTTCGACCATTAGGACTTCCTCCGATGTCTGATTCTCGTTGACCTATCATTCTGCCTAGACTTCCTGCTTGATGCTTTGATCTGTCAAGTCTTTTTGCTCAGTCCTCCTAATTAGGACTTCCTTACTCGGTCCTCTAGACCAGCACTTCTTTACCCAGCCTTAACTAGAACTTTCTTGTGCTACCTACATACTCACTTTAGCTCGTTAGTACTCACCACAGCTTTAACTTAAACTCTTTGCCATAATTAAAATATTAGTTCGATTATCTGGTGCTCCCTGCACCAACATGTCCTTCGCGATTCGAGTTGATCCAATTTGTTTGTTCTTGGACTAGATCACCTTCTTGACTTCGAACTTGTTGAACGCTTTCTTTTTCTTAATATAAACATCTTCCAAACTAGGTTGGCTAGCTTAGTGGTGATCTCATCATTATCTTCTAAATCCAATTTGTCTTTGGATTCGGGTTCGGGTCAAAATTTAGACTTTGGCTCTTTCTTTTTAATTTGACATGCAATTAGAGCAATCACTTTCTCAACCAGAGTAGTATTAGTCTGCTCATGCAATTTGAATTCAAAAAATAATTCATCTAACTTAATTTTTTAAAGGTCCCGGAGATACTTGTAAGCATTGACCATTGATGTCATAACGTATTTCTTGGGAATGTTTTAGTGTGTACCTTATTATATCCCGATTCTTGATGGGTTGCCCAATTGCATGTAAGACATTAAGAAGGTCTTCGATCCAGGCATATAGTTGACTTACAGATTCTCCTTCTTGCATCTTGATATTATATAATTTACTTAAAATTAAATCTCTTTTACTTACCTTTGTGTCGAAGGTCCATTCCTATGATTAATTTATCCCATGAGTCTTTTGTGCTAATGAAGGGGTCCATCCAGTTGAATTCCTCCTTGGTTGGGTCGCTTTATAGAGTTTGGGTAGCCTTGGAATCTACTTCGATTTTTCATTTGGTGGCATTATCCCACTTTTCACAGGGCTGTGGGACTCCTTCATCAATTGGGAGTGTAAACCTGATTTAGATGATGATTCACATATTCACTTGAGTTTTTAAGTGGAACTCTATCCGACGCTTCCAGTATTCAAAATCTTTCCCAGAAAGAGGGGAGGTCGGACTATGTTGTAGCCTTCTTGATGGATTATTACAAAATCTTACACACAATAAAAAAATGAGAAAAAAATGTTCCAAGACTTGGTCTTGGATTAGTAGTGTTGGAAATGAAAAAAAAATGAACAAAGGAATAAAAGCAAAAAAAATACTCGAATAGTGGTTATACTAATTCAGAGCACCTCCGCTTTGATACTAATTGTAGAATCAAAAGCGTGCTAGAGGAGGTGAATAACGTTTATCGCTTTTTCACTTTTTACAGAGACACAACGGAAAAATAGAAATATGAAAGAATAAGAAGATTCTTTTCTTTTACTTGGTTCACAGCCTGCGGCTGCTACTCTAAGGTCCGCGATTGTTGACCGCTTTCGATGGGTAATTTACTAATAACCTCCTTAAAGAGAAAGAAATTTCATCTTTTATAAAGAGTAGAATCGATAACAAGTTTACCAACTCCTTACAATTTAAAGCATGGAAAAAGATGAATATAGAAAAGAAGCTACCAACAAAAGAGAAGTAAATTGAATAGAATCGTCAAAGAGAGCCTTACCGTAAAATTGAAATTTTAGGGCACAATGGAAGCGGAAAAAGGTGGAAAATTATTATTTTGAGCTATTGCGTGACCTTCTTTTATTAGCTATTACGAGCGCCCGAATCCCCTTCCAAGTGCCCCAGTCCAATTGATTATCATCTCCGGGTGCTTGGACGGCTAACATGATTGCAGTTGGTGAAACGTATCTAATTCATATCTGATCGCGACTTATCCATTCCCGGCGCTCGGATTGTGAAGTATCCCAATCAATCCTCGCTTGCCACCTCATCTACATCGCTGGTCTGAACTATTCTTATCCGGGTGCCCAGATCCATTAGGGGCACCTGGATTGTCGAGCGCCCGGAGTCTGTTTTTCCCTCCAACCTCATTTTTCTGTATCAAAGAGTTAACACAGTACGATACAATACAAAAAAGTTAAGTTAAGACAGTTTTACAACTATCTAGTCTTGACTTGTAGATTTCCAATGAAATTCAAAGTCAGACTGACGCTTGTTGTTCCCTTCTACGAGAACGCGTCCTCACTTACTTCTCTCAAGAAATTTTATTTATTTGTCAAACATCTAGTCCTCCAGACATATTTGGACTTTTTACTCAGCATTTGATCCTTTGACCACCAGTCTCAGGTCCGACTCAATCTTAGTCCTCATTGAGTCCTTCCATTTGGTGTCCTTGATCTGTCAAAACTTCTGCCTAGTCCTTCTGATTAAGACTTTCTTATCTAGCCTTCAATTAGGACTTGTCTTGTCTAGCCTCCAATTAGGACTTTTCCTTGTCTAGCCTTCAACTAGGACTTGCCTATTGTGCTACCTGTACATTTAGATCAGTTGATTAGTTCATAAATAATACTTAACCTTAAACCTTTAGGACTTTTCCTTGTCTAGCCTTCAACTAGGACTTGCCTATTGTGCTACCTGTACATTTAGATCAGTTGATTAGTTCATAAATAATACTTAACCTTAAACCTTTATCAACATCTAAATATAAGAAAAATAAAAATAGATTGAAACAAATCAAACATTATTTTGCTATTAAATAAAAGGAATATTTTTTTATCTGGTATTGTTTTGTTGTTTCCTTACGAACACTTGATCAACCCGATCGCTACGATCGATACGAGAAATCACATTATCACACAAAATATTTAAAGGGCATCTCCAATGTAAGATTTTTGAGAGATTTGTCAAATTAAAAATAATTGAATACAAATTTTT
Source organism: Curcuma longa (assembly GCF_044706935.1). Classification (NCBI taxonomy): domain Eukaryota; kingdom Viridiplantae; phylum Streptophyta; class Magnoliopsida; order Zingiberales; family Zingiberaceae; genus Curcuma; species Curcuma longa. The sequence goes on from NC_133881.1 coordinate 9,778,959, forward strand.
TAATCATTATGGAAATGAGATTTAAAATTTTTAATTTAAAAGAATAGTGAAATTTTAAATCTATTATTTTATCAAATTAATTATGTGGGTGGAGATTAATAATTAATTAATAATGAGGTTTAAGATTTTAAGAAGATTTTTTTGATTGGGAAGATGAATGCTAATTATTGGAGATGCCCTAAAAGACACACTCGCTCTATGACACGTGTACAGCAAATCCTCTCGTGTCTTCGATCTACGTGGTGATCTCTAAACCGTTCAATCGACGAATCCAACGCGATTGCTTTTTACCTAATTTTACTTGAGATAGATGCGGACGTCTCAACTAGAGTTGCCAACGGATCAACCCATGACGGGACGGACTAACTTATGATGGACCCATCATATGGTGGAGCGGGACGGGCTAACCCATCAATTTGACGGATTGAGAAATCTCCAATCCAACTCAACTCAAAGTGGGCCGCGAGTTAGGCGGGTCAACCCGTGGCCTGTTAAAAAATAAAAAAAATATTAAAAATATTAAAAAATTTAAATTTGAAGTATAATTTAAATTGATTAAGTTGAAAGTTTTAAGTTTAAATTATAATTTTTAAACTTAAATTATATTTTAAATAGATGAAACTCACTAATTCATTAAGTTTTATATATTAATTTTAAAATTTAAAATAAATAAATAAACTTTCTCAATCCGCGGGCTAACCCAAGCCCGTCGCGAGCCAACCTACACGGGTCACGGGCCTAGGAGGATCAATCCACCTCAACCCATCTTAAAATGAGTTAATAAAATTTTAATTCAACCTGTCTAAATTATTTAACGGGGTGAGCCAGTCCGACGGACCTAACCTAACTGGACAGATATAGGGGGTGTTTGGTTTAAGGTTCCCCAGATGTAAATGTTCCATTGAGTTCTCGAAATTTGTGCAATGGACAGGTGTTTGAGTTTAAATGGTGAATGTACATATGCGGTTGGGGTAACTGGAAATTGGGGGTTGCCAAAAAGGATCTATGGAGGTCCTTTTTGCCAACCTGAAAGTTCAAATTACACATATGCCCTTATGAAAAATATATATGAATTTTTTCAAATTTTTAGTAAGGGTAAATAAATAAATGAACATCCAAAATACAACTCAACCTCATATTCATCAAACACTCCATTTACATTTACATTATCTCAATCTTTTCTCAACCCCAACTATACATTTACATATTTTCAACCTCAATTTTTCGTTAAAAAAATACAATTTAAAACCAAACACCTCCATAGTCTCAACTGCGACCCACATTTCGTTAGACTAAAATGGCAGATAAATCGTTGGCATCGTGAACTTGATGCCTCGCTCGCTTATTATATACGATTATATTTATATGTGCAAATAAACCGTAGGTATATATATATATATATACCGGCTCTCTTTCTCGCCGTCTCTGTTTGGTTCCTCTCCTTTCCGCCTTTCCTTTGCTTTGTTTTCTATGAAAACTCGGGGAGCGAGAGCGAACCAAATCGTTGCTCCCATTCTTCTCGTGGATTGCTGAAGTCGATCTCCTCCTTAGAATTCCACCTCTTTCTGCCGGCGATGAAGATTTAGGGTTCTTCGACCTCGCCGGCGAAGATGCCCAGTGGTGAGTTCGAGCTCGAGGATCACAAGTCCCTCCTTCGTCCTTCTCCCTTGCCGACCGGCCCAGATCTGGAATCCCAGGGTCCAGATTTGGTCGGGACATCGGCGGTCGGCACGGGGAGTCCGTCATCGGCAAAGAAGAGCGGGATCGGAGATCTGCTTCGGCACCTGGATCGGGGTCTCTCTAACCGGAGCCTGGGTCGGCGGCATGTGGACCGGAGTGGCTTGTCACCGCGGTCAGATGGAAGGTCGCACGACCCTCTAGGGGACGGGGCGCCTCCTGAGTGGGCGCTGCTGCTTATAGGGTGCCTCCTTGGCCTTGCCACCGGTATTTGTGTTGCCGCATTTAATCGAGGGGTTAGTACTTGACTTGCCGTTACCTTGATAATCTTCAATGACTAATTGTTATTCCCTTTTGCCGTAATGATTGACATCTTTTCTCTGTGGCATTTTTATTCTCCTGTTATATGCCCCTTTTTTGGGTTATATGCTGCTGCTTCTTCTTTCTTCAAAATGTTAATCATAGAGCAGAACAATGTGTATGAACTAAAATGAAACCATGCCAGATCTGATTTACTGTTCCTCAATTGATGACCCTTTTTCACTATCTCGCCGGATGACCTTTGATAGCGATCGTTAATTAACATGGAATTCAACTAATTTTGTCAATTAAGTTTTCATTGCTATCTAATTTGATGACAAAACTATAAAAATATGTTCGGAGTTATCTAGGAAAGAAGATCTCCAAGGAAACATTCTTGATGCTAATGATTTATCAATTATCCTTTTCTCAGAAACATACACAAATCACCAATATTCTGCATTCCTCTTAGACTCGCATCAATATTCATTGCCAAATCATTATTGTGATTGTTTCTTTTCCAGAGATCATAAAATTGTCTCCAAAGAGGATGAACCTTGATATGAACATAGGTTAGCATTGTTAGATTCCCCTAAATCATCATAATTAATCTATGTATCTCCCAATTATTTAGGATGTTCTTGAATATTATCACTCTATTAAGTTGTATGCAAGGCTACACCACGAGCAATTAGATTGCCCTAGCACAATTAATAAACAATTCAAACATTTGAAGTTGATGAAGTAATGCTTCTTTAAATAGGTACATGTGATACATGAATGGGCATGGGCAGGTACCCCAACCGAGGGTGCTGCTTGGCTACGCCTTCAGAGGCTGGCTGATACTTGGCATAGAATACTGCTGATTCCAGTAACTGGAGGAGTTGTTGTCGGAATGATGCATGGTCTACTTGAAATTTTTGAGCAGATAAACCAGTCAAGATCATCACAAAGACAAGGTCTTGACTTTCTGGCAGCCATCTTTCCAACAATAAAAGCCATCCAGGCTGCTGTTACTCTGGGTACTGGCTGTTCTTTAGGGCCTGAGGGGCCCAGCGTAGATATTGGTAAGTCATGTGCAAATGGGTGTTCAGAAATGATGGAGAACAATAGAGAACGGAGGATTGCTCTTGTTGCAGCCGGTGCTGCTGCTGGAATTGCTTCAGGTACAAACTAGAAACTTTGGCACTGTTTTATCTCATGTATCTAGTTTTTCTCTTTGGCGCTGAAGATCTAGTGGTCATTATAAGCTGAAACAATTCAGAAAGGGGACACATTTTTATGTTGGAGGGCATTAATGAAACAAATTCACATCAAGATTAACTATTTTGTTTGCATTGTTCTATCTTCCACTTATTGCCCTACTTAACATATAGCTACATATCTGCTTTCCTTAAGACCTTGAACTTTACACAATTAACATTATGTTGATTAGTAATTTATTAGAAATTTAGTTTGTCATATTGCTGAAAATATGGAAACACTTCTTGACATAGTTTGTGGATATTCAGGTTTCAATGCTGCTGTTGCTGGATGTTTTTTTGCCATTGAAACTGTACTGAGGCCACTTCGAGCAGAAAATTCACCACCATTTACCACTGCTATGATAATATTGGCATCTGTTATTTCATCTACAGTATCAAATGTTTTGCTTGGAGAGAAGCCAGCTTTCATTGTCCCAGCATACGAACTGAAATCTGCTGCTGGTATTTTTGATTACTCTAGACCAATTCGATGTTACTAGGCAAATTTATTGTTGTAGTTGTGGAAACTCCAATTATTGCTGTGGTCACTATGATGTTATGAGTTTTTTGATATTATTTGATACATGGGCAATTAGTTTGATTGTGTTCACATTTTGTTAATAAAGAAAAATATAAGAATATTGACATGTTGAAATACAGAGATCCTTTACCTTCATATTTTAAACTTTGATGTTCTTCCTCTGATCTATTGCCATTTACCTCTCATGCATTTGGCCACTATAAAAATTCTTTAAGAATTCTATCTTATGCTTCACCGAGGTTTCACATGAGTTTCCAGCTCATGAGTTAAAAATAGTTTTTGTAGAATTAATCAAGCAGATTCAGAGTGGTAGAGATTTTCTTCTTCTTTCATGCTAATATTGTCATTGCATAACTGAGATGGTATAACACACTCCTTACAGTGGGTGCATTCTGAATGAGTTCTCAGTATGTCATGAAATTGTTTGAAAGAATGTTGGTAACATTGTGCATAATTATTTTCAAAAGAAGAAGAATTAACTTTATCTTTGTTCTTCACTTAGTGTTATTGTCATCTAGACATGCCTTGTTCCCCTTGTCATTGCTCCTTTTTCTAAAAATCACTTGAAAGTAGTTCATCTTGTAATTTTATAAGGATCAAGACATAATTTCCATGTAAGAACTTGTTGATTTTACTTAGATATTACTTGAGTCTTCTGAGGAAGAAGTCATTTGGATAGTTCTATAAATTGATGTGAAACTAAATTGTCTACAAGATAATGTTTGTTTGGTTAGAGGCCAAGTGCATAACCCAATTTCAGTGCCTTTATTTCACTACTTTTTTCTATGCAGAACTACCTTTATATCTCATCTTGGGCATGCTTTGTGGGGCTGTGAGTGTGGCTTTCTCTCGCCTGGTAGTTTGGTTTACAAATTTTTTTGAGTTTATAAAGGACCAGTTTGCTCTTCCGGCTGTTATGTTGCCTGCTTTAGGTGGTTTAGGAGCAGGCATGATAGCTCTCAAGTACCCTGGAATTCTATACTGGGGTTTCACAAATGTTGAAGAAATTTTACATACGGGAAAGAGTGCTTCAGCACCAGGAATATGGCTTTTAACTCAACTAGTTGGTGCAAAAGTAGTAGCTACTGCTATTTGCAAGGGTTCTGGACTTGTAGGGGGCCTTTATGCGCCAAGCTTGATGATTGGTGCTGCCCTTGGTGCAGTTTTTGGAGGCTCAGCTGCAGAACTTATAAATTCAGCAATTCCAGGAAATGATGCTGTTGCTCAGCCCCAGGCTTATGCATTAGTAGGTGTCATTACACTTTTTGAAAATCCAAGGAGATTCATAATTCCTGTACATTATTTAAAACTGATATCATGCAGGTTGGAATGGCTGCTACACTGGCTTCAGTTTGTTCAGTTCCATTAACCTCAGTACTGTTGCTCTTTGAGCTAACAAAGGATTACAGAATATTGCTGCCACTCATGGTAAATTAATGGATTTGTTTTGACCAAGATACAAGCAATAAGATACTGTTTCTTTATCAAGTTTTTTAATAACTTGTGCTATTTTCTATATTCTAGCGTTTATAATTCATCTCATTTTCCTCTCATGGTACAATGGCATTCTGAGTTTTTTTTTCTCCAAATATTTCTATTTGTTTTCACTTGCAAATAATTTTCTTTACTTCTATAAGTGTATTGCCACTAATTTATGATATCATGTGGTCTTTTCTGAAGATACAATCTCTTATACCAAGTTTGATTCTCTTTTGGTTAAATAAACGTACTCATTATAGTACTATTCAACATGTTCCTAGTTTTGTATCTTTACTTAGTTCTTATGATTCAGATAGGAATGTTTCTGTCTTTATAGCATTTATTACTTATAATTTTTAATAGGGTGCAGTTGGTCTAGCTATATGGGTTCCTTCTGTAGCAAACCAGCCAAAGGACAATGACTTGACAGAGGCAAGGTCTCCTAAACGTGGATATTCTTCTTTATCATCTACTGAAGAAATGAACTGGAGGCAACATGATGACGGAGGTGATCTTGAACTTTCTGAACTGGAAACTGACATTCACCGCTATGGCACTATCAACAATGAAGTGCTGCTAGATGACCTTAAGGTATGAATTTATTGGTAGTGGCGAATGTAATGAGAGAACTTTCTTACTAGCCCAACTAGTGTTTCTTAATTTGTTTGGCTTCACTAAACATTTATTTTCTCCTTCAGGTTTCTTTAGCCATGTCAAAGACCTATGTTAAAGTTCATACAACTACTATACTAAAGGACGCCATTGTGCTTATGCATGACAAACAACAAACCTGTGTTCTTATCATTGATCATGAAGACTTTCTTGAGGGTATTCTTACACTTGGCGACATTCGGAGGAAAGGGTTTGAAACAAGTGGAGAGCTTCCTGGAACTCCCAGAGGAGATACAGCAGTCTCAGATGTATGCACTCTAGGATTTATGACGTTATCTTTGAGCAATTTATGTAAACATAATCTTGGTAACCAACAATCTGCCCTGGCATTGCATAAGTAGTTGTTATGCTCTAATTAAGTTATTGATTCCCAACTTGGCTTTTCTTAGGGGCAATAGATAATCTCCTTTCTTATAATAAGAGCTAACATCATTTAGAAAATACCCTTTTTTTCATTGAACCATAAAGTGAGTCATTTTGCAGGTGAATGTTTACACAGTTTCGTCCTGCCTTAGTAGAGGGTTTCCACACCGGGGTAGAGAAACTGGGTTGTTAACCTGTTTTCCCGACACAGATTTGACAACTGCAAAGCAGCTTATGGAGGCTAAGGGAATTAAGCAATTGCCAGTGGTCAAGCGTGGTGGGGTACGCAGCAATAATGGGAAGCGCAGAATTGTTGGCCTTCTCTATTACGATTCAATTGGAAATTGTCTTCGGTTAGTTGCTACTATTCTTTTTATTTAATCAGATTTTATTTTTGTTCTATTTATTGACTCCATTGTGAAGTGTTTTGCAAAGTATTAACTCGAGAACTGCAGATATTGTGGTTTTACTAGATGAGACATTTTCCTGAGTAGAGTAGTTAGAACATATTATAGTTTTTTTAGTATGTTCTCTCAGATATACACATTATTATATGCTTCTTCATATTCCTTGGACAACTATAATTCTTTTCAAAATTGCAAAAGAATCCATTGGCTTTCTTTTCTCTCTATTTCACTCAAAGCCCTCATCTCCATTGTCTCAAATCACCTTGGTCCATAAATCCTTTGGATTTATTCATTGCTAAGGCGCTAAAGTATTCTTGGTTGTCTTGCTGGAGTGCCTTATATTTTTCAAATGCATTAAGCTAATCTGGATTGGCTTGCTAGATTGTTTTTGAATATCTTCTATAGTTCCTTACCAATCACTTTCTGCTGTTTTCAGAGAGGAGGTAGCTCGCTGGAAGGCTATCTATCAGCAAAGAAAACACGTTCAAGAGAGCATCACTAATGGTCATTGACAATAAGCTGAGCAGTGGTTGATATGTTTCAGAGTTGCCTTGACTTCAAGAGGATGCAGTTGTCAAGCTGATACCTGCTCATCCACATCGCGCCCTTTGCAAGGCAGTCGTATTTTCCTGGACATGAGCCTCCCAGCTTACACTGAACTCCATGCATTGATACTGTGCTGATGCTAGTAAGAAGCATACCACCAATAGGGCAGTTTGGTGCTCTTAGATTTGATTCTGAAGTTTATTTTACAAGTTGCACTAGAACAATTTTACGAATTGTTTAGGCTAGAGAATCCCTGTATAGGCGAATGCTAATTGTCTATGCATATGACATTCTGTAATATTATCTTTTATAGCTTAAGTTGTTCTACAGCAAGTTCCAGGTGGTATATTAGAGTCTGTAACTGATTTTTCCGCAAATGTTGTTTATGCACAATTTTTCTAAGAAATATTATTTCATCAGTCAATCTTTTCTGCTTGATTGGCAAACGAAGTTGAATCGATTCTTTGACATCTTTAAGTGAATGTTATTCTGGCTTCTCTATTAATGAGGGTTTGGATGTGTATCTAATCTTCAGGCCCTTCTTGTAAACTCTGCTGAAATCTCAATGTGATTTAACTCTGCATCTAATTGTTTGCTAGCAAAAATTTTTAGGCTCTTTAAGAGCTTGAGAGTGCATTAAACAAAGATAATGTTTGAAGCATGTTAAGAACTTCTTAAAAAAAAAGTGGAATTCACTATTTCAGCGGTCCTATACAGTCAGTCTCACGGCTATCTGTGAAGAAATAAATCGAGAAAATACAGTTGGTCACGACAAAGAAGGGCGTTACCTCGGCTTCATCGAGATTTGATTCTTGTCCATTTTAATAATTTTACTTCATCGTAATCAACTCAACTATGCTCCGGAAGCTCGAAGCATGTTAAGAACAATTCCAAAGAGAGTACTTATCTTCATTTATCAAATTTCATCATGAAAGAATTGAGTGCCAAATGAGGAATGATATTATCATTTCCTGAAAGAGAGATTGTGTATCGGATTGCTTTCGACTGATCCATCTTTTTGGACTTTTAGCAGAACATTGCATCGCACTTAATTGGGTTCTGAAGGTAACTCTATAAATTGTATAATTTCCCTTAATCTTGTCGAATTTTATTGTGCCTCCAGAAAATGATTACTGAAGTTCATTATCCTCCTAATTTATCTCTATTTTAAAATGTAAAATAAATTTTAAATAATTAAAATTACTCTGAACTTCTAAATTATGCCATAATAATATCTAGATTTTAAATGTTTTTTTAAAAAATAAGATATAGGAGTGAATTGACAATTTTTTTTCTTTGTGATTTCTCAATTTCCTTTTTGCCACTCACTTATACAATGCTATGATTTTGTAAGCTCTCATTGGTACGACTCCGAGGTATAATTAAGAAAATCAAATTTTGAAAATGAATATTTTAAAAATTATAACATACATAAATTATATTTCAAATTTATCCAATAGAAAATTTAAAAAAAAAATCATCTATCTGTTATAAAAAAATATATATGATTTTGTAAAGGTCAGTGGCAAGAGCGGAATCTTCTGGACCTATTTAAATCTGATCCTCCATGCTGCCGCAACGGGGCTAGGGTTGGGTCTTCAACGGCGGTGATCTGCGGCCCAATCATCAACTACGACGAGCTTACCAACTTCGATTGATACCTCAAACAAGATCGTGACCTCTCCTTCTTCTTCTTCCCCTCCTGCTGCATCGGACCACAAATCTTTGAAGCTCCGCCGTCGGCGAGAGGTACTTCTCTTCTTCTCTACCACATGGTCCTTGTACGGAAACCTTGCCCCTTTTTGAAAAAAAAAAATCAAAAGTAAACTCCTGATTCTTAGAGTTGTCAAAATCACATCTTACCTAATAATTAAAGAGTAATGATAGATAGTATAAAAATTTATAGTATGAATATAGCATGACACAATCAATATAAATAGGTCCCATTGACATGTAATAAAACTCACATCCATGCATTGAGTATGTCATACTAGCTCCCGGAGCATAGGTGAGTTGGTTACGACGCAGCAGACTTGCAGAAGAGGACAAGAGTTCAAATCATGACGAAGCCAGACAATACCCTCCTGCGTCATAACCAACTGCACTTTCTCGATTTACCTCCTCACAGATGGTCGTGTAGCCGACCGTGTGGGGCCGCTAAGATGACGAATCCATCTTTTTACATAAGAGTATGTCATACTACATTCATGCTATAATTTTCATGCTACCTATTATTACTCATTAAATCAACGAATTAATCAATGAATTTCTTTTAATAAACAAATCTATGAACGTTTAGAAAATTTTTCATCGAATCAGACCCATCACTCGAATTAATCGATATAAACTGAATATTAAAAAATATCAACCCATCTCATTTTCAAAAACAAAAAAATTCAAAAGTACACCTCATGATATTTCTCGTATCAAATCCACTCTTATTCTAATAATGTTATAATAACTACCAAATAAAGGCTACAACCTATAAAAATACTAATAATTTCACTCGATCAAAATATCTATATCTAAAATAAATTTAAATCAAAAAAATTCTTTCTCAACTTATTATCATAATATTACTAGAATAACTATTAAATGACTACTACAACAGCAGCATACACTTAATTGGCTGCTATAACATGGTTGTAGACAATATTTTAACAATAGTATGATGATTCTGAATCAATAACAAAAACTAACAAATATCACCTTAATGTATTGCAATTAAAAAAACAATTAAGATACTAATGCATAACTTAGTTACGAGAGAATAAAAATATGAATTCTAATTAAATAAGTAAATATTTTATTGATTAAAAATTTTAGAAAAATATAATGTAATTATTAAGTTAGATTTATTTGAAAGTATTTTTTTTTAATGAATGGTAAATATATATATCATCAAAGAAATGCACGAAGATACAGGAGCTCCAATGACATCTACTTATATTATGTCTGATGAACTGTCAAATTTGAACAATCGCCAAAGATATGTTATACATGTATTCACATGAATACCATACTCGTCTCGATAACTTTTCATATCAATGTCTCTCAGTCATGTGTACAAATATCATGTGTGCATCTACAGATCTGTGTACCATGTCCTCATCCAGTAGCCACGTCATCCGCCTGGTGGGCGAGGATAGCCCTCCAGCCACCAAGTAGGTCCTGCGCCAATCGACAACCACACGCAACATCTCCAAGTCTCACAAATGTCCATCCTCAAAGTCACCATCAAACTCCACAACTAGCAAGCACGGCCATTTCACGACCGCCTCAGACATCATCATCCAGCATCCAGCATGCACTGTCATGTCACAGCCGCCATAACTATTTGCATCGACCACCTCGCAACCACTTCAACCATCGTCATGCAGCATCCAGCATGCACGACCACGTCCCAACCGCCACAACTATCAACATCCAACAGCCCTCTCGATCTCCTCCCGGCACCAATCATCCACTATAGCCACTCTCCAGAAGGAATCTGTCCATCGCTCCACGGCTAGCAAACCCAAGGAGCTATACACTTTGAACAAGTGGTCAGCTATTAACAAATTTAGCGTGTCTTTACTGTAGTCGTTACTACGGACTAGATAGGTCATGTCGGTGGATCTATTCACCCTCATAAACTTTTTAGCAAAGCCTCAGCCATCAACGGATTTGAGGCATCTTTACCGTGAACCGTTTACTACGGACTAAATGAATCTAGAGGGATGGATCCATTCACCTTTTTTTGTTTTTTGCACATATGCACACATGCATGTATGTAAGTATAAATGCCCTATATGCAAATGAGAATACAAATGCAAATGCAAATACAAATACAAATGCAAATATAGATACAATGTGAGTCATGTTCTAGTATGGATGCTAATCTAATGAGCCCGCTATGCAATATGTATGAATGCAAATGAATGAATACACATGATACTGTGTAATGCATGTGACATGGATCCAATCCCTTAGAAAAATATTGTTAAACTCAAAGTCCTCGACAAAGTGCTCCCCTTCAAATACTTCCGACTGCAAACCACAACAGACAAATTGATCATAAGATGCATGCTTAGAACCACAGAATTATTGCCAAATAATTTGTCGAGTGAATGAAAAATAGAAATGGGAAGGACACGTATAATAAACTAAGGTTCGAGTACAGAATGATGCATTATAGAAAAATAAACTCGATCTGAGACTGGAATATGACCTAATAATCTATTGAAAAAATTAAAAATGTTGCAGTAGTAACTCCTCAGCCTGTCCCAGCAGAAGGCTTGAAACGGGCATGGGAGAACTGCAATCTTTGTTTTTGCCAACGGTCATCCAAAGTTCACCATGTATAAGAATATGGTGACTTCGACCTGCAAGTTGGCTCCAAAAAATAGTCGAGAAACAATTTAAAATAGAACAGAAATGGAGACACAAAAACGGTCACAGAACAAGAAATGTAAATGTTTTGGTCACAAAAATGTAAGAATCAAGAACTCTGGTCATCTCGTCTGGTGGGTTTTGATGCAGAAATTGAAGTTAAATAGTGAGAAGAAAAGAACCTCCGAAGCCCTTGACCACGAGGTACGGCGAGTGGATCCACGCCCCAGATAGCTTAACCGTGCTGGCATGAGGTCACGAATCGGAGCTACGAAAACGCATCAAAGCGGCAGATATGATGCAAATCGAGATGTTGGCTTACAAGAGGGAAGTTGCTGATGACCTCGCAGAGGAAGATCTCGTTGTTGGAGTGGACAATGTCGATGATGAGCCGATCGATCTCCGCCTGGAAATGGAATGCCGAGGGTTTCCGTCTCGGCCGGCAATGGAGTCCACATTTCTAGGGCTTTTGGATCAGATATAAGAGAGTGAGATGCGCTCGGGGTACTTCGATGGACTCCACGTGGAGGGATCAACGAAGACCATGCATTGAATGAAATAAGTCGTCCGTCGGATCTATCTACGTTTTCCGATGATTTATTTTAAATGATCGATAAAATATTTTTATCTAAAATTAATGAAGTCGTAAAAATTAAATACATGAATTATAAAAAAAGAAATATCTGGAAAAATAAACTTAAGGTTATGAAAATGTTCAACGATTATAAAAAGTAAAACATGACTAAATGTATATTGTGACAATGTGACTAATTATAGTGTTTGTAACTTTAGTTGATTTGATTTGCAAGCGTGAAAATTTTAACTTATTTTTCGTATTTAGTAATCATGTATATCTTTAGAATTATTAAACAACCCTTGATTTTTTTTCAATTTAATAATTCGTGACTCCATCGTTGCCTCAATGATTTGAATTCTTTAGAGTTGTTGGACATGTCTTTATTTTTTTTTCAATTTGATAATTTCTACTCTACCATTTTGCTTCAATGGTCTTAATTCTTTAGAGTTGTTGGACATGCCTTGATTTTTTTGTTATTTATAATATGTCATATGATCTTGAGAAGAAGAAAAAAAATTAACAGCTAATATTTACATCTTTTAAGGTTTTTCAAAGGGGAAAAAAGTTTATCTAAACTAATGACATAATTAATGCAACCATGCTCTAAGCACGTGGTTAACATATAATTTGATATTTAAATAAATTTCAAGATAAAAAGATATTTATTAATTTCATATGTGTACGTCAAATGTGCAAGTATAGAAAGCTAAACATGTATTGCAAGAAAATGAAAGTCTAAATAGGTCGAAGATCAAAGACTTAACAAATAAAACCTCAAATGATCGATAAGAACTAGATGCTAGGTATGATAAAGTCCACCCCCAGGAGTATAAGTCGAGTTGGTACTCGGGTAGTAGATTGTCACATAAGAGTGGAGATCATATCTCCCGGGGTAACAATTGCTATATTTGAGGGGTGTTCTAAGGCAATCGTCTTATACGGTTATACTATTTATTGGATAAATAATATATAATTCACTATTTGAGGACACATTCTAAATGTGTTTGATTAGATCTTAAATGCATTTACTGAATGTCCACAATACGATTCATAACATGAGAGAATTTGTGATTGGATTACAACTAGTAAGCATTTCTACATGTGCAATTATGAATATATTGAAATTATCCCTAATTGAGGAATTGATGAGCACATACATCATCGATTCTATTAAAACTAACATGTTTAATTCCTTGGTGTGTCAAACAACTGTTCTCACTGGCTGGAAACATTAGATATTGAGAGTTAAACGTGGATGCTAGTTAAAGGTAATTAGTTCATTGGAGTGACCTACCATGAGACTTCACATGATTTGATACATATGTCAATGAATATCTCAGTACAACTTAAGTGCGAATTTCCTTTAACTTGCGGTATTCAAGTCACCTTAGTCATAAAGGCTTATACTTTGACATCTTAAACAAATATCTCTGAGGTGTGGACTCGGGATGATTGGATATAAGTCGAAGTGCTCGAAGGTGTTTGAATAGCTCACAGCGGATTCACCGCCTCTTGAAAAGGAAGATTGATACCCTACGGTCGCTTGTTAGGATTGTTACTAAAAGTCTTTGACCAAAGCATTACATATCAAGAGTACGACACTCTTAGACACATGTACAAGTAACTTGAATTCACAAAGCAAGAATGCAAGCTTCGGCTAGGTGTGACGTAGTCAGCCTAGTGGGTGTTAGGATCGGTTGGTTCGCTAGAGGGGGGTGAATAACGTTTTTCGATTCTTCTTGATTGTTTCTCTGCAGGAGTGTTAGCGGAAGCAAAATATAAAAGAGAAAACAACAGATCAACACTAACCCGGTTTGTTTACTTGGTATCCACCTCCGCAGAGGTGACTAATCCAAGGATTTACACGCACGCACACACCCGATGCACTATGAATCTTCTCCTTCTCGAAAACCTCGAAAGCGGAGAAACCTTTACAACTCTTTCGATCTCCTCAAGAATGATATGAAATAATGTTTAAGAGGAGAGGAAGAAAGCACAGAATCAGAGAACAACAAGTTCTCAAAAGAAGCACTAAAGAATAAAAGAATGGCAGAAATCTTGAGTTGATCTCGTGCAAACTTCTTTTATAAATCTTCATCATCAGTCGACTGCTGGCAGGGCCAGTCGACTGATGGCTTCAATCGGCAATAAAATCCCGCATTAAAGCGCATTAAATGCTTGTCAATCTTCGCCAACGTTCAAATAGCAGTCGACTGGCATCAGTCGACTCACCATACACCAGTCAACTGCCCAGTCGACTCCTGTCTTCCTCTGGCTCGACTGATTTTTCTGTGTGCGTCTGATTTATGAGCAGTCGACTGTTGGCAGGGCCAGTTGACTGGTGAAGCTGAAAAATCTCATTTCAGCTTCTCTTGACCTAGACCTCGGCCTTCAAACACCTCCCATAGCCTCGTGCCTTCCCTGGATGCTCCATCATCCTCGCACTAGCCTGAGATGCTTCCATTAGCTTCGTCATGTCAAGTCCTTGCCAAGACTACCCACTTGGACTTTTCCTTGCCAAGACTTCCCACTTGGACTTTTCCTTGCTAAGACTTCCCACTTGGACTTTTCCTTGTCAAGGCTTCTCACTTGGACTTTTCTTTTGCCAAGACCAACCTTGGACTTTTCTTTGCCAAGACTACCCACTTGGACTTTCCTTTGCCAAGACTCCTTTGCCAAGACTTCCCACTTTCCTTTGCCAAGACCACGCTTGGACTTTCCTGCAAACTTGCATCACACATGTTAGATCACAAGTATTGTCTAACTTTAAACATGATTTAGCCAAATATTGAAACTCAATGTACTTGGGGCAAAGATTGCACCAACAATCTCCCCCTTTTTGATGTTTGGCAAAACCTTGTTTAAGTTAGGTCTTTAAATCAAATAAAGTATAGCATGTGATTAATATTTGATAAATAAAGCATGAATCATATGATATCAGAGTATTAAGATCATCATAAAATATGATAAGCATGAATAGCATGATTAAGTATGAATAAACATGAATAAACATGAAAAATATTTGTTTTTCTTTCTTAAACTTCATAATTCTCCCTCTTTTATGATGAGCATGATAGAACATGAATAGACATGAAAGCATTCATATCTCTCCCTAACTTCTCCCTAACTTAACATTCATATTTCTCCCCCTTTTTTGTCAAAGATCAAAAAGTTATTTCATAGGCTAAGTAGGGTTAAAATCTCCTAAAATTTGTTTCTCCCCCTTTTTGTATTGCACCAACAATCGTTTCGGAGGAAAAAAGTAACTAAATTCTCAAAATATGCTGAAAATAGAGATATCAGTCGACTCATAGTGTATCAGTCGACTCAGAAGTCGACTGCAATCTGAAACAGTCGACTGATAAACTGGATTTCAGTTATCAGAGATGAAATTGAAAAATGCATAAGTAATTGTACGAGTTTCAAAAATTCGTGAAATTTCACACGTACATTACTTATGACTAACCATATTTGAGAAAAATAACTAAAGAAAATCAATACTGTAAATTAAAAAAAAAGAGAAGTTCACAGATAAGGATATAAAATGAAATCGATAAAAAATTAAAATGATGCTATTAATTATTATTATTTTTATAATCTAATTTTTAATTTTTCAAATCATCAAGTGTAGAGAATCAAATTATAATCATTTTAGAGAATCCATTAATGATTCTACCATTACACGTGCCCTGAGGGAGGACGTTGCTAATTACCATTTTATCAAAAGAGTATTTTCTTGTATAATTAAAATAACACCGAATTATTTTTATCCGTAAAATATTTTTATTTGTTATAGCCGTAATTATTAAAATAAATTATTTTTCTTTTTAGATCAATTTAAAAATATACATATACATGGACTGCTTTTATATATAAAAATTAAATATTAACTTAATTAAAATTATTTAAATTTAATTAAAATTAATTTAACAGAGTCACATATGTAAATAATATTTTAATAGTTGAATTTTGACCGTCTTAAAATAATTTTGATAATAATTTTTAACTTAGCAAATTTTTTATACAAAAGTAGTTTATTTAAAATATCTCTTTAAATTAAATTATTTTATTTTATTTTAATATATCGTTGTTGTTATAATAATT
Organism: Curcuma longa; assembly: GCF_044706935.1. Lineage (NCBI taxonomy): Eukaryota > Viridiplantae > Streptophyta > Magnoliopsida > Zingiberales > Zingiberaceae > Curcuma > Curcuma longa. Next base: position 9,795,240 of record NC_133881.1, read on the forward strand.
TTAAAATAAAATTATTTTAAGATGAAAAATATAACTACTATTTTAACTTTACTAATTTTAATATGTCCTTTTTAATATTTGGCTATCTACCAATTTATATGGGATGTAGAGCACCTCGCGCCTCCATCTCGCCCGATGAAGAAGCGGCGACCTCGACGGAGCTGCAGCTATCGATCAGGCCTCCGGGAGTTACTAATGCGGCTGCGTAAGCGAGAGAGGAAGAAGCGGAGACGGCGGAGAAGGAGTTCGCCGACGCGAAGTGGACCGGCACCGGCAGCAGGCGCGCGCAGGCGGAGCTGGAGAAGTGGAGAACGCCTACGTGTTGAGGGAGCACCCGAAGAAGCGGATAGCGTCGGTGCTTCTACTGTTCTCCAACTCCAAATCACGTGCCATTCTTGTGGGAAGCAGTGGCTGTCCAAATTATCTCCGTCCCCGAGTGACGAACAAGGAAGGGCCGTCCGTTTCTTCTATACCCCTTTCCCTTCGCTTTCCGCTCTCCGTCTCTCAATGCCTCTCTAGGGATCCTTTGTCCCACCACCCGATCACCCAAATCCTCGATCCGATGCATGGCCGACGTAGCCGAATTTGGCTAGAGGAGCGCTCCGGGTGCAGCTGTTGCTCCTCTGATCCTTGTCGTCGCCTGGCGAGGCTCGACAAGGAGACGAGGGAGAATTGTTCTACGGGGGCCTTGTCAGGAGCGAGGTCCGGAATAACTCTGGCGATGGGAGCATCGCGGATATGTTCGATCGCGTCCTCGTCCACGAGTTCCAATCACCACGCTAATTGATTAATTGGATGAACTGAACTTCAAGAGTTCAAGTCAAAGTTTTTCTATTTATTTATTTATTTTAAAGAGACTTTCCATCTTAATCCTCAACTTCATCTCAGTTGTACCATTCTCATTTCCTCAAAAGATAAATTTTTTATAGATTGATCTGTCACACTAAATATCCATTCATCAATCTGATTCGAGTTAATTTGAAAAATATCAAATTAGGATTAGAAGTTTTTGAATTCGGATTAGATTCAGATTGAGAGTTTTTGGATTGAGTTGGATTCGGATTGATTTGAATTAACTCGTATTTACTTGAATTTAAGATTTAAGAGTTTTTAAAGTTAAATTAAATTTTATTTTAAAAATTACGACAATGATGAAGCATCAATATATAAGTGAAAAATTATTTGAGAAAATAGTTTTTAAAAAAAATTAACTGGATTGATCAGTTTATTCAGGTTGATCGGATTATCCAAATTCGAGTTTAAAATTTTCAAATCGTATTCAAATTCGAATTCAAATTTTATTATAGTATTCTTATTTCTTCTGCAAAAGATGGAATCCGCCATCTTAGTGGTTCCATACGATCTGCCCCACGACCATTTGTGAGGAGGTAAATCGAGAAATTGTAGTTGGTCACGACATAGGAGGGTATTGTCTGACTTCATCAAAATTCAAATCCTTATCCTCTTCTGTAAATCTGCTGCGTCGTAACTAACTTAACTATGCATCGGGGGCTAATATTCTTATTTCGATCTGACTTAAACTCTCCCAATCTCATCCGAATGCTTCTCAATTGTATATTTTAAAAAATATATATATAATTGAGCATGAAAAATTAAAGTCGAATGCTTCTCAAAGGAGCGGCCTACTACGTCTTAGAAATAACATCCTATCTACTCAGTAAACTGAACACCGTGTTGTCCGTTAAGTCTCCGCTGAAGGCCCAAACAAGGCAGCCTCGTGAATCGGCTTTGGCTTCCGTCCGTACCGTGAGCTTGCTCTATGTCACGACTTGAATCCCGATCGGCACGTTATCCCAACGGATCCTATCGCGACCCAGTAATGTCTTATGTCGTAGCAGACATTCTCGAACATTTTATTTTATTATTTTATTTTTTTATAATCATCAATTTCATAAGATTTATTGAATTGATGTATCAAATAATTTAAATAGATTAAATTAAAATTTATCGATTCATTTTAAAATAAATTTAAATGGATCAAACAACTTACACTGGTGATTCGCATGGATCAAACGGTGACAGATTCAAATTTAAATTAGCTCACATATTAAGAAAATTTATTTTTTTAAAAAAATTTAAATTTAAATTTAAAATAAAAAATTTAATATATTAATATTTAATCAATCTAAATCATAATTTTAATTTAAAAATTTTAATTTAATTTATTTAAATTATAATTTAAATTTAAAAATTTTAATATTTTTCAAGAGTTTTTAATAGATCCGTATAAATTTAATGGATTTTTAGTGGAAGGATCAGCCTCGAAAATTTAGTTTCCGTTTAATCTAAAATGTTTTTAAAATAAAAATATCGACGACCAACTCCGCCTTGGAAAGCCGTCGCATAATTTCCCATTCCCTTTTCAATTCTTCCCTCTCAGCCTTCCCGGCCACCACAGCCGCCGGATATGGCGATGGCGATGCAGACTGGGATGTCGTCCTCCAAAGTCCTCATCCTCGTCGGTGCAGGTTCGATTCACACCGATCTCCTCTGTTTACTCTTCTGCGATGTTTTTTTTCCCGTTCCGTACTCTTTCTGTTGTCTAGGTCTGACCGGATCGATAATCCTGAGGAACGGCCGGATCTCCGATGTTTTGTCGGATCTTCAGGTGATTCTTCTACTGCGATCTCTCTATCCACTTAGAATTTTGAGATTAGACATGTGTCGTCAAAGAAGTTTTCAGGTATTTAGCATGGGGGGTACAATAGTTATGTCTGTTAAAAAATAACGTATTTTACGAGGCATTAGAGTTACTCTTTCAGCCACCTTAAAAGGTAAGGCGTAGTTCTCTTGTACTGTTCGTTACTGGCATGATCAGACGTTTTTATTATTTTGGAACTTGATGGTCGATCCCTTTATTCTCGTGTAGCAAGATATGGTTGTAGAATTATCTGAAAGAAGTGTATGAGCTTGAATCCTAATTTACATAGCAAGATGCAGTTAGATGGGACCATGTTGCAATTTCTCTATAATTGTAGCCTACCATGCCACAATAGAAATTAAGCAAATTTGCTAGAACCCAATACAACATACTTTACTTTGTTTACTGTTTTATTGATATGATAACCATTTGAATTATTAACTGACCTCATGTATTCTGCTTTGATTTGATGATGTTTCATCGATCCATTTGGGAGGCCAGATTCTTCTGTAACATATATCAGTTCATTTTTTCTAAGTAATATCCTGATTAACTATTAAAATGAGATGTGCTTGCACTTTTCAGGGATTTATGAAAGGTGTAAATGAAGGAGATACCTCTAATAATCACTATGACACTGCACTCCTTGCTTCTCAGGTGTTACTTTTACTTTGTTTCTATTTTTTTATTTTAGTATGTAACAAGGTATTCGTATTGAAGATTAAGTTGTTTATATTTTTGCTCAAGAGGTCACATACTGAAGTTTGCAACTTGGTGCACCATTTAATAATTGACCACATTATGTTACTTTTTATAACAATTCACCCAAGTAAATACTTCCCTTTAAACTATTGGCTAAGTGCCAAACATTGGCATAAAATACTGAAGCACAAGTTGATAAATAGTTCGTTCATAAGGCACTTTCCTCTTTTCCCACAATTCCAACACAAGACTATACTAGGACATCAATGATCACTTCCTCTAAGATGATATCTTTGTCACTCCACCAAATCACTTGTTCGCTACATGTGAGGTGCAATTAATGATAGCTCCACCCAAGAAGTGGCAAACGATGACAACCCATTTACAGGACCTCACCTGTGAAATTGGAGCGTGTAGGTTCAAGTTAAATATATTGGCTCATAAATGGGTCTTAACCTGTTTTGACCTACTATTAAGCGGTTTGTGTTCCAGTTTAGTGTGTTGACCTGAATAACTTACACACTCATACTAACTTGAAACCCTAATATTGTATCCATGTATATTTGATGTGTGCTTACTTGTACCCTGTCCTTGTTTGTAGATTAAGCATTTGGCTCAAGAGATTAGAGAACTGGCGATATCGCGACCAGTGACCATAGTTAATGGTGAAAATTCTACTGGTAAAATCTTAGAAATCTTCATTACATTTTATTTCCTGTTTTCCTTTATTTGCTTTAAATCTTTTCATTTCCTTCTTCACCTATTTTTTCCCTTCAGTAATGTGCTTATCATGTTTCTTCCTTGCAATTTTTGTTTTTAAATTGTCTTGTTAAAATCGTTAAACATAAAGAAGCATATTAGTGAACGTCTATTGGGTGTGCGATGTGTGTTGCAGATTCTCTTATGTTCAGATGATGCAAGCTAAACCAAGCAACCAACTTGGCTGTCAAATTTTGATTGGTGTGTTTGTGGTATAAGCTAGATCTGATTTGCATGTTGGTTACATAATGGAATATCTCCTTTCAATTTTAACTACACTACATAGTTTCACTTCTTCATATTGGCCTTGAAAATAATTTTGTGCTTCCAGTCTATTGTAGATGTTGGTCCTGGTAGCCAGTTTAAGAAAAAAATATTTGTTAAGATATCTAATTAATGATACTTGGTCATGTCTGTATTTCTGATGCTACATCTTCTTCCATCTCATTTTGCATCACATGCCACTACCTTAACATCTGCTGTCACCCAAATCTCATCTCTGAATATCCTTAACATAGTTTGTCTAATTCTTAGCTCCAACGTATTGTGAGAAAACAAGCACACATGGTTATTTAGAGTGTTGTCATACCTTATGCTAACCTTGATTTACATTGCACCTTAGGTAGCATGTTTGTGCTGTGTTACACCTTATTTAGGCTTACTTTTCGGAAACAATGTCTCGAATGTAGTAATAGAAACACCAATAATATTATATCATAATGATACAAAATCACTTCAGAAATCATACTTAAATAAAGCCATTAATAATGTTAAAAAATATTCATAATTTTACAAAACAAACAAGTTGTATAACTGCCCTTGGGATAAAATTAAAAATCTTTTTAAATTAGTTAATCTTAATGTTTATAAGAATAAATAAACTATAAAATGATAAAATGGTATAAGATTGAATACTATTATGATGGCCAATATTGAATTGAATAAATTAAATGAATTCAGAAATAGTTTCATAAGCTTTCAAATTTTGTATTCTGAGAGAAATCAATTTTAAAAAATCAAATAATAAATACTACAGAGTACAATTTTTTTTATAAACATTTTAAAAGAAACTAATATCCTAATTTTAAAAGGGGTAAGCATTCATTGTTAACATATGTATTTTTGAGTTTTACACTTTCCATTAATGTGAGTTATCATTTGTATAAATGTAATTTAATGCACGAGGGCTAACAAAAACAAATAAAGATATGAAAATTAAGATTAAATGAAAGAGAAACATAAAGGAAGTGTGTTAGTTAGAGAGTTGAAATTGAAAGTATTTAAAGTTAAGAAAATATGGTACATGAATGGAATAAAGATCATATAGTTGATATTAATCCTCTGTTTACTTTGAGGTGCGGATTGAGGAAGGAAAGGAATTAAAGGTGGAAAAAAATCCTTAAAGAAAAGAAAATAAAGGGGAGAGAAAAAAATCCCAACAGAAAGAAAAGGGAAAGGAAGAGAAACACTAGGATGGAAAGAAAAAAAATAAGTTGGCGAAGTCACCAATGGTTGCGTGCAAAGTTGGATGTGCCTGTGAGTAAAGCCGCTCGCAATCGTGTGGGGCGGTTGTGCAGGGCCACCTGTGACTCGTAGTCACGCGAGGCGGCTCGCTGTGCCTCCTGTGTGCAGGGCCACGTGTGAGGCGGCCACGTAGGGTTGTGTGAGGCAACTGCGTTGGGTCGGTCGTGTAGTGCCGTCCATGCAAGGCGACCTGTGGCTCGTGTGATTGAGGGTAGAGATGTGACGGAGGAAGGAAAGTCGTGTTTCGTCCGACTTGGGTGGATGAAAAATTGTCCAAAAAAATTGATCTACGAATGGATTCATAAATCCGTCCATCCATTATTTTGTAATAAGTAAACAATGGAAAGGATAAGTAATTCATCCTTTTTAATGAAACAAACACCGGAAAACTTTCCTCAGTTCTTAAATCCGTCCTCCCAAGTAAATTGGGCATAGAGTCTATGAGGGAGCCAAATCCAACATAAGATGCCAAGGAATTTATGTTGGAGGACCCCTTGATATTTGAGCACACTTAAAAAGCCTCACTTAACAATGTGAGACTAAAGGGGTGAAATTTCACTACTCTCCCTTGTAACCTCCTTTGACATGCATTTTAACAAGCCCCTTCAATCTGACATTGTTAAGAGGTGAAGGCCCAAGTCTAATATCATATTAAAGCCAAAGAGGGAGCTGATGTAGCATGAACAAATCATACTGCCCCAAAAAATAACACTTGGTGAATGAAGAGGGAAAAGAATATTATTATTAAACTGAAGATAATCAAATACATTGGATCTTAACTCAAATAAGACCAAGCCAGTGTATCCCAAGACTTTTCCAAAAATCTAAATAACTTTAAACATTTCAAAAGAAAAAAAAACTATTAAAATTCAATAAAATTATAAAAATTAAAAACTCAAAAATTTGTAAAAAGGAATGCTAACTTTATCCCTAAATCTTAGACTGAGTCATTTGCTCTAATCAAATGTCAAATGAGTTGTTAGCACTTTCTTTGGTCATCATTTCCAATCATAAGTAATGTTGCTGGCCAACATTAAACTCAGAAATTACTATAAACGGACACATACTTGCTAGAACTGTTATAAGTAATTTTAGCAATTTTTAATCCTATCTTATTCCTTTGTTCTTTCAAAGTCTTAGAAAACACTAATGGAAGTAGCTTCCTTGTAACACTGTCAACGCACAAAGATGGAGGCTTGGGTGTCATCCAATAATTCCACACACTCTCCAATTCGAAAATTGAACATTATAAATAAACATAAATTAGAGTTAATTTTTCTCACAGTAAAGATGAATGTAAATGCTCTCATAGGACTACCTTATGAGATTTTTAGGGCTCATGAATGCATATGTATGTGTTATATTGTTGTCTTTGGTGCATTGACATATGTTTTATAACAATCATCACTCAACTCAATCCTTTTTCTAGTATCAACATATGTTTTTCATACACCATAAAGCTTTTGTTTTGGTGGATAGAACTAGGCAAAGGAACCAAATTAATATGTCGGCTAGCCTTAAATTACTATAAATGGACAACACATTTCTCTATCTTACTAGAACTAGAACAGTTATAAGCAATTTAGCAAAACTAGTGATAGTCGTAAACTAGTGTTTTCTCAATTTGGTTATTTCCTTTTTGGGTCCTTAAAACTAGTGTGATAGTTGTAAACTTAGATCATAGTCAAAAGCATGTCAACTGTTTCTTAAATATGGTTCAAATGCAGTGAGTTATCAGAAGATGTTATATGAGACTCAGGGATAGTTTGGGATTCTTAGGAGATCAAGTGTTGATAAGAGGTTCTATAGAAGGTCCAAGTGAAGGATCATCATAACACTTCTTGGACGAATCAAGTGAAGGATCCTTAGAAGACTCTTCAAAAGACTCATGCAAAGGATTTGTCAGGGGCTTTTTAGGAGAATTAAATAGAGGATTGTTAGTGAACTCTTAAGAAGATTTGAATGAAAGATTGCTAGGAGGTCTTTAGGTAGCTCAAGTAAAGGGTCGCTAGGGGTCTCCTGAGAAGACTATTGTTAGGGGGCTCTTAGTTGTTACAATTAAAGGATCATTAGTCTTAAGATGGGTCATTTGTTAAGATAAAAAATTTAGCATGTTGAGAGTTTCTTGATGAAATGGGATATTAGTGTGCTCCCTTTCAACTGTGTATTGAAGTTCATATAAGAGACTTTTGATTTTAAAATGGGATAAATTTACAAAGAGGTTCTTTAAATATGAATGGGTTTATCTAAGGCGGTATCGGAGGAGGAATTGAGTAATTTTCTAATGTCAAGCCTTGTAGTTTAGTTTTAAATAAGGTGAGAGCTCCGGGTGCTGTTACCTTTTGACTTGAAGTCATGTCTTCTAGATGAATAATAATAATGTGGTAAAGTTTTCTTATCTTCAAAATTATATTCAAGCTTTTTGGCTTTATAATAGGTATCCTCCACTGGAAAAAATGAAACTGAGTTAAATCGTTTTGAATTTTTGGTCTAACTCTGTTTATGAATAGAAGGCTCAGCCTAGGTTCTTTGCTAATCATAATGCCTGTTCAAGTGCATGGAAGAGACAAGAGAACATGTTTGTGCATGATGAAGAGATGAACAGAACCTTCCTCTTTGTGCATTGGATAACCATACTACCTGTTTGTTAGTATCCACCTCCTGTTGGTAGCACGAGAACAAGAGCACATCCTGGTTACATGATCTTGTTCTTATGGATGGGCAAGCATTTGATAGGTAGCCCACTTGATCTTTATCAAGCCATGCCTTGATCAAATGACTAATGGAAGGGTCCACTGCTTGTTTTTGTTGATCAAACCATTTCTTGATGAAACAATTGTGCAAAATCTATCTTTAATCAATCACGAGTTACTGCTAAGCCTATTGCTAGTTTTGCAAATCAATTGAACCAAACCCTTGTAGACTTGATCACTAGGTCAACATACAAGTTCTTCATTCACAGGTTACTGATTAGTCTACTGATAATTTTGCAATTAATCCAACCAAACTCTTTACACTTCTATATTTTTCTTTGCCAAACGTGCAGTCCATATGATGATATCTACTCAATTGCCCACTGTGTAATTGTTTGTTTTGAGTGCATACTGAACTTGGAATTATGGCTCTAAATGCTAGTCAGATGTTTTTAGCTGCATGCCTCAAGAAGTGTGTATAGTTGCACCTGGAATGCTAATGATGATTACTCTTATTGTCTTACTTCAGGTGGTTTATCATCCTATATAATGCCTGCTGCTGCTGTTGGAACATTAGGGTATTGCTACATGTGGTGGAAGGTAGATTCCTTAGCTATGAAAATACTAGTCTATCAAAAAACCTTAATCGGAGAGCCTTAATTTTACTGTTTCTGCATTTCAGATGGTAATAGCTCTCAATCACTATATTTTTTTTCTATATATGAGTTGTTTTCTAATACAAATTGAACAGGCAGAATACATCTACCAGCTGGATGTGTGTCTAAATAGTTTCACAAGATGATACTTTGGTTATATTTACATGCTATTTAAATATATGTGGGAAGATGTAAATAAAAGCATGTAAAATAAGGTTAGTTGGCAGAAATACAATGAACATATTTTTAAGAAATTTATGAAAATGGGTTGGCTTAAATAAGTTATCCTCTATCCCAAATATATTTTTCAAGATTTGTGGTTAGTTAAATTGTTGCATATATGAGGGCATACATAATTGATTCTTGTTTCATGTGTGAATTACAGAAGACAATCATTTGGGGTGTGTGTGTGTGTGTGTGGTTGCCGCGCTTGGTTGGGGGGGGGCACCATCTTTTTAGGGATTCTGAGATTGGATTTTGCAGTCATTTACTCCTTTCACACTTAACCATGATGACCATTTAAACCAGTATAAAAGGCTATATTCTTATATGAAGAAAGGATTGATTGTCTTCTTTTACTCTCTTTCGTTTGCAGGGATGGTCCTTCTCTGACGTCATGTTTGTCACCAAAAAGAATATGGCTAATGCTGTTGCAAATGTGTCAAAGCAACTAGAGCAAGTATCTGCAGCTCTAGCTGTATGCCCAAGACTTTCTTATTATGCTTGAGTTTCAGAGTCACTTGTTTGTTTATCATATTATTCTGATGTCATTGTTCTTTCTAGGCAACAAAAAGGCATCTAACCCAGAGGCTTGAAAACTTGGATGGGAAACTGGATGAGCAGCAGGAGATATCTAAGTGTATTATGAATGAGGTCAGTAAATAGCAGCGTTTATCCATTACCTGTTTAAGGGTATTAAGATTGACAGTATCCAAAAATTTGGAATAACCACTTGATGCTTTAGACCAAATCCTGTAAGAGTAAAGTATCTTTACAGTGTGATTCTCTTTGACGATAGATTTATGACTATAAATGTAGTAGATATAGCGATTGAGCTTACTGATGAACCTAGTATACTGTGGCAATGCCTTAATTTTGAATACAAATTCCTCATTCATTATTTGATTAACTGTTGGGTATCTGAACATTTATCTTGGAGCTCTGCAATGTTAGCTTCAGGTTACATTATCTTTTGTGCTTGTTAATTTTGTTGTCAAGTTCTATGATGCTTGTTAGATCAACAAAATGGGTTTTTTTTATTAGTTTGTATAATTTACAGGTCAGTGATGTTAAAACTGAGCTTTCTCAAATTGGCTTTGATATCGAGTCGCTGCAGCAAATGCTAACTGGGCTTGTAAGTTATTACTAATCTTTATTAGTGCCAACAAATTAGACATAATTCATGACAATTGACAAGACTTTGTCACTGTTAACAGGAAGGAAAGATAGGACATCTCGAAAGTAAACAGGTTTTATTTTATAGTGATTTGATAACGATGTGTGCTGGGTATCAAGAAGGATTCTACTTAGACCATTTTGTGCATGTATTGCGTTGCAGGATGTGACCAATGCAGGCATATACTATTTGTGCAAATTTGTTGGAGGGGTTAAAGATGGACTGAATGTTAAGTTCTTCCAGGTCAGATGCTGTAACCATTCTTATAGTTAATAGAAACATGATGTGTTTGACATGTAACTTCACCTACTTTGTTTTTGATGCGGAGCAAGATTAACTTGAAAAATCTCTTAATGTCTTACTTGAATTAGGACATACAGCATGGCAATGATTTTTGAAATGTCTTTTTTTCTTTTATGGTAACTGTTCCTAAAGGGTTTACCTGTGGATTTTAGTATTTGTTATACACTTAATACCTCAGTAGTTGAGGCATCTGAGCCTCTAGCAACTACCTGGTTGAAATCCCACAGTTTTTGCACCCTCTAGTTAGGAAGTTATTTTTTAAAATAAATCGCTAAGATTTATTCTGATTAAATGATACATAACTTTGCTAAGCGAGTATTTTAAGGCCTAAACCTCTATGCCAAAGTTAATAATCTGGCCAACATTGTAGACCATGTAGGGCATTGAGGTTAACAGTTTTACTACTTAAGGTTGAGCACATATACCGTAAGATTATGGCTCTACACCTGACAAATATATATTAGGGCTATAGGTTTGAGCTGCATAGCAAAGTTACTAACTATTGCAATCGTGCAACTTCAATTTGATAGGGAAATGGTAAAATTTTTGAACTGAACTACTGTTCTTACCGGGAGCCTGTGCAAGTATGTTTTAGTTTTACACTTAACTCTGTGGATGCCATGAAACTGCAGGATTTACAACATGCTCCACTAACTTATGGTTTTTCAAAATAAGTGTGCATACAACATCAATCTCATTGAGATAGAGTAACTACTTACTCCCTCACAGCCTCAGATAATTTGGGGACTGCCTATCTGTGTGTTAAGACTAGTGGTGGAGGCTGGAATGTTTATATTTGTAAGCATATTATAAATTTTATAATATAAATTTGACATTGGGATACACTTCTTCTGGTTAATCTATGGTCTTAAATAACAGTATATAATGGATAAAATCCTTATATTTTTATTTTTCCTAAATTTAAAATATTAAGTTGTCAAATTATTGTCAGTTAATTGACCCCACTTGTCACTATATCCCTCTGCCCCTGGTTAAAATCATCCCTTAACATTCTCTTTTTGCGTCCATAATTTTATGGTTTTTTCAATGAACTGATTATAGTTTCCTTTGGTATGTACAAAATCTATTATTAGCCTAACTAATTCAGCTATGCAGTGCTCGATCCCTTTGATGTTATAACAGCTTATTACATATTTTTCTCCTGAAACAGGAAACTGCCGAGAAGCTCCAGCTCCCTCATTCTTCAGTCGCCCCGTTCTCGCCGGACAAATCAATCAAGGTGCGTCTACCATTTTATTCCTTCATGGACAAGCACTTTGCTCCCTCATCATAGCTTCCTTTTTCTTCAGGGGTTGCAATTTCTCATGGAGAATTTCAAAGATGGAAATGCGGATAGTCCCAAATCCAACCCTATTCCGCAGAAAGACAACCAGGAGAAACCCTTGAAACCAGCCATTCTGAGAAGTACCACAGTACACAGGTCCTACCCTGGCGGTATTGCTTTACGAAGGCAGGGGATTGCTTTATGACACTCCTCAATACCCTACTTGGTTACATCATAATCCTTTATGATGAAATGCAATTTAATTTCATTGTGCAAGTCCATTAATGTTTTTCTCGGATTGGTTATTTAGCGTGTGATCTCTGCCTTATGCAATCTGCCCATTTGGACGATTGATATCGTTATTCGTTAGTCCAATTTGTTGTATTTTGTCAAATAGTAGTAACTTAACAAGATGAAAATAAAATACAGTCGCCAAATTGTCCTGTAAAAATTCTTGTATTACTTATTTTACATGCTAGTATTGGCTTGCCAGCTCGTGTATTATAATTGAGGACCATCTAAAATGCTAATTATTTTCCTTGTGGGTGTCTTTTAAAATCATATATGTTATCGACAAGTGTTGCTTACAGCTTATCATATGCATCGCAACATTAACTTCACAAAAGTTGTCGAACATTCCGAGGGATACCAAAGGGTGCATGCATGCATCATATTAGAGTGCACTAATTTAGATGGTCTTTCTGTTCTATCTTTTTCATTAATATTAGTATTTTATATGTCGATTTTCAATGCATATGATCCATATTTGAAATGTTTAAATTTGAAAATAATTTTGATGATTCGGATGCAATTTCAATAAGTTTCTCCTTCTTTATTTGTGTGTGCAAATTTAATCTCCTCTGTTAAGTTGTTGAAGATAAAAATCTGATATTTTAATTTAGTCGGTAAGATCGTCTCATATCGAAAACGTTCGGAAGTATTTTCTTATATTTTTCTCAGGTGGTGGTAATTTACTTAGAGTGCATTTGGTTCAATTCACTTTGGGTGTGTTTAGTTCAATTCACTTAGGAAAAAATTTTAGTCTAATAATCATATAATAGAGATTACTAAAAATAAAATATAATATAATTTTATTTAATTTAATCTTAAGTAATATTATAATTTAATATTTACTAATTATCTTCCGTTCAATCTTAAATATTTTTATATACGCAATCAAAGGATGCTGGGCATCTGGATTGACCGCCGTATGCGTTTCTCGATTTACCCTGGTGGTCGGTGGGAAACTTCCGTGGGACCGGGCCGACCATCTCCAGAGATGTGGTTACTGGATTATCATTTTTTAAAAATATTTTTATAATTAAATCAATTTAAGATTTAATTAATTTTTCAGAATATACCCTAATTTATAATATAACTAAATCAATATAATTTTTTTTTCAACTTAATCAGTTCGCAATCACCTTCTATCCATTTCCACTTTTTTATCTAGAGGTTTCTACCCATTTCCTACCTTTTTATCCTCACGAGATGCCTCAACCACGGCCATGGCGGACGTCCACAGCCTTGGGCATACTAGATCTTTATATATGGCGACAGGGTCCACATGCTCCATCCTCTGTCTTCCGCCATTAATCGCGCAAGAACAAGAGCTGCGATTGATCGGTTTAATGACGATTGAAAGGTTGGGAGAGAGACGTGTTTAGAGCGCTTGTGATTGAGGATGAGTTGAGCGGCGCCGGAAGCGCCGCCATGGACGACGAGCTGCACTGCAGCTCCAGATCATTGGTCTACAACAGCGATGAGGAGGGGCGTTGAGCCACTTTGAGAGGAAGCGGGCGCTGGGGGATGCTACCTCCAATAGCGGGAGAATGATCATGGTTCCTCGCCGGCGAGATTCGGAGATTGATGGCGTTGTTCGATTTTACGTGGGTGATGGATTCTTTGTTGTTGGATTGTCTTTTTTTTTTTAGATTTATTTGTGTTTTTCTGTTGGATTTGTAGGCGGAGCGGCTGCGGGAGGTGAGGAAGTGGCACTGTCGAGGGCTTTTGGCAGCGGAGGGGGAGGTGGCGCGGCGGTTGAGGGGGAAGGAGGAGGAGCTTGATGTGGCGAGGCTGGAAACGACGTGGCGTGCGGTTTTATTGCACGGCGGTCCGGGGAGGATAATTTTGAGAATAATTTTTTTATTAACTTTCGAATCATGAAAAATTTTATATTTCTTAGATATTTTAATTTCAGATTATATCCTCTATTTTATTGACGTGACAGACCTATTTCATTATCGAGAATTACAAATTACCTAAATCAAATAAAAATTTTATTGATAATTAAATAGATAACTAAAGTTATCAATAATAATCTTAAACTAAATGCATTCTTAGAGGTTTCGATGAAATCCACGTACTAATCTAGTTAGACTCTCTACATTCGAGTTTAAGATTTTGTTTGCCGTCTATACTCTTGTTTTAGAATGGCATAAGAAGCTAGATATTTCAGCCTTTGATTCTCGATCCTCCGCAAAGGTATATATCATAGACATATTTAGTCATTGGTATTTGTGTTTGTCTTTTGTAGGTTTGGATGCTGTTATTTTTAATAAACACATTGATTTGTTGGAGTTTGTAATTTCATTGATGAGTTATGATGCAAATTTCATTGGATTTCAAAATAGCACTATTGTTATGTTGGATATATTCAGAACAATGTGCATCTGGATTTGGAAAACTTACACCAATGTAGTTGTTAATAATTTTAATATTTAAAACTACATTGGAATGGTATGTAGGTCACTTTAATAGGTTTTTTTTTAGCATCCACAATGAAAGGAAGGCATCGTGGTTCTATTCGTTTACATGATTGACACATTGATTATCAAACAGTTCCCCTTTGGTGTTTTCTTGGGCATACAAGATATGTAGCATATCATGGTCTATTGGTCAATATATTTTAAAATTAAAATTCAGCATCCGAAATCTTTAGATTCCATATATAGCTTCCAATTGTGAAACTTAAGCATGAAGTAGTAAGTACTTTAGTAAAATCAAATAGTTGGAGAAATTTAATATATTTTTTGATCAGCAGAAAATATATCTTAGAAGTTTAGATTTTCAAGTGTACCAATTATTTTTATTAAAAGAGATGTATCTTTATTGCTTAGTATTGTAGACCGAGGTGCTTCGATTCCTATGAATTCAACTTAATTAAAACATCTAAGTGACCTCTTTTGTAATCACTTCACAAATAAAAAAGAACTTACAAGATCAATAATTGAGGAGTTGCTTAAATTTTATTCCCATAGAGTTGAAGTAGATGATGATATTTTAGTATGTTATAAATTATATATATTTTATATATATTTATTTGTATCTTATTTTCTTCTATAACATATTAGGTTAATTTAAGTTTTGTAGATATAGTAGATGTGTTTGACAATCTTGATAAATTCAACTGGGTTGAAGCTATAGAACAATTTATGGCTCCATAATTACTTAAGATTGGGGACCTATTTTCATTAACTTAGACAAATCAATCCAACACCATACTTTCTTATCTAAAGGGATTTGTTGATCTTCTGTGAGTTTATTTTTGATGTTAAATTTGATAATATTTTGTGGACATTTATGAGTATATAACACTTGTTATAATGAATTAGGCATGATTTTTGGAGCATGTTCCAATTTAAAAATCATACAATAATGGAATACGAATAAACAACTAGAGGAATATTCCTCCATATATTAGTAAGGTGAGTGTCTTATTCAATCGAGTTTCATCTGAAGAGGTAAATATTGAACATTGTCACCTAACTTAGGTTAACATGTAGTTTCTAAGATTTATTTTTATAATTTTGACAGGTTATTATTGAACTAATTCCTAGCCAATATGAATATACATTGATTGAGAACTTTGATTTCGTTGATGATACTCCGCGTCCAATGGAGACATCACAATTAGATATCACAGAAGCTGGATGTCAAAGTAATAATGAATATCACAACTACATAATTTAAGCAAACTGAATCAAAGAGCTAACATTGGAGAACATGCAATTGAATGAAAGGGTGAAAGAATTATTCAAAATAATGGAAAATAAAGGCATGTAGGCTAACTCAAGCAATCCTATAGTCGATCCTCATCTTGAACTAGTGCTTTTGGAACAAGGAGTAGGAGAGGACGTGATCAAAATCACTATGATTACAAGGATATATACTCCAATTGATAGTCCATTGTGGCTCTAACTTTTACCTAAGAAGAATCAGAGCAAGATACAAATCTAAGAGCCTATGGAGATCATCATAATAGAAGGAGAGGGTGAAAAATTTATAAAAGAACCTGAAGATGTTGTGGACAAGGGGAAAAGAAAAATTGATGGGATGATATGAAAGAAGAAAGAGATACTCTCTCAATTATGGAAGGTAATTCCAAAGAGTAGAGAAGGATGCAACAAGGATTAACTTAACAAAATGAGAAAATAAGTCATTATCATAAGTGTGTATTTACACATAAATTAGTTTAAGTCATTTGATTTAATTCATTAATTAAATGTATTTTATATTTATGATAGTAGTATGTTAAAGAAGTAATTTAAGACTTAGAAGAAAAAAGAACAAGATAAAGATCTGGTCTACTTGTTAATACAATTGGAGAAGCTAAAGTATATTAGTCTAAATTCTGAATTATATAGTTTATTTAATTAAGTGGCAAGTTAAGATAATTATTTGGTTTTTTAATTTATTTTCTTGATTTATAGTAATTGATTTACTTTGCAGGTTTACAACTGAATTAGTTTGGGAGGAACCACCTTTTGGTTTAACTATGTCTTTCTTGTTATCTGATGTGAATGGAGAGGTTCTACAAAAAAGGAGTTAATTGACACATATTGTATTATTCTATTTAGAGGGGCATCCTCGTCTAGTAAGTCATACAACAAGTCTATATATTATTCAACCTTCTTTATTGTAAGGAATTTAAATGATTTTGAAATATATAATATTATAATATATTTTATTATTTGGTTATGTATGTCCTTGAATATTTATAGTCAACATAAAAATCCTCAAGGAAGTTTGTCATGCCACAAGTGATAAAGATAGATATAGAAGATGGAGGAGTTATGTATATTTTTACACCTTTGACCATTGATCAAACACACTCACTTGTTGTTGGTCGATACCAAGGCAATGACTTTCAATTATTATAATTCTCTTGCAAGTGACTATAAATCAAAATCTGATTTGAAAGAAGTGGTGAGCATCCAATATTCATGTTTATGCTAGTATTGTAGTATAAATTCTAGTTGATGTCTATTTTATATTCCTGTTCATTCTTATAGGTATGGGAATTAAAATAATATACTCGTGAGAAACTTGCTGCAATTCATCCGTATTTTGAAAGTCATCATCCCTTGGCCAATAGATCTATCTCATAGTAGAATGTCCACAACAAGAAGTTCGGTAAGTAAAGGAGAATATGAATATAAAATTTGTTGATGTTATTTATAGTATTGACTGTGCCTTTTTTGTGATGCAATACATTCGATGTCTGCTATTTGATCTGAAGATGAACTTCAAACAAACAGACATGAACAAATTTAGAATTGATGTACTAGTATCAATTTTGAGGAACATATTGTGCAAAATATCTGATTAATTATTCATAATTGTGTTATAAGAAAAGCAACTGGATAGGGAATTTAAAGTTACAATTGTGTAGTATTTTTACTTTTATATCTTCAATTCATAAATTATATTTAACCCTAATGTTCGTAGTATATATAGTATTGGTTGTGTAATAGACATTGTTATTTATGATATGAGAAGTGTATACTGAATGGTCACAAGAATAACTTAATTGCCTAGCCAAATAGAAAATCACAATCTCCAAATTTGCATGATGTTGCTGATCAATGAAAATCGTCAATGTAAACCAATCCCAGCAAGTCTGAAAAGGATTATCTTGTTTTAGACTTTATGCCAAATGATAAGCAACCATAACTAACTTCACATTGCTTAGAACTAATACTTCACATCATATCTACGTTCTGCAGACTCAACCCTTTCTAGTGGTTGTAATTTTATAGAAATCTAAATAATCTAGGTTCATAAATGGATTTCAGTCAAAACCCACTAATTGACCTAGACATGCCCGATTAGACTCATTTCATGTCCTGTAAGTTTCTAAGGCTGTAAGGAGTCAATGCCCTCCATTACTTATTGTGGTCTCTTCGAAGGTGTTCCGCTATTATGCTAACTTTTAAGTAGAACGTGGTCCTAGTCTCAGAGAGATCAGACCCACATAGGGCCTGATCTGGGATCAAATTATGCCTATGGTAATGTTGATCTCCCAACACTAGGCCTACGTTGTTCCTTAATCAGAACAAAAGTTTGACACCATATGTACCTTGTTCCTGCTCAACCCTTCCTAATGGTCGTAAGTTTGCAAAAATCTAAATAACCTTGGTTCATTAGGGGATTTTAGTCATAACCCAATGATCGACTTAGACAAGTTTGATTAGATCTATTTCAAGTCATGTGATTTTTTAGACTACAAGGAGTCCAATGGTGCCCTCTATTTCTTATTTCGGCCTTTCCAAAGGTGCTCTAATGTTATACTTAACTTTCAGCTAGAACGTGATCCTGATCTCAGGGAGATCAGGCCCACATTGGGCCTGATCTAGGATCAGATTAGTGTTGGGATCGGTGCATTCGCTAGAGGGGGTGAATAGCGGTTTTCTTTCTTTTCTGCGAAATCGTTAGCGGAAGCAAAATAGAAAAAGCAAGATTAAAAGAAGACAATCGCTAACTCGTTCGATTTACTTGCACTACAAAAAAACAGGTATTTTGCGACGAACTTTTGGGACGAAAACATTTCGTCGCCAATTAGCAACGAAATTTGGGACAAATCCATATTTCGTTGCTAATCTGCAATAAATTTTGCGACGAATCCAATATTAGTCGCTAATTTAGCAACTCAATAAATTCGTTGCTGGGTTCGTTGCAAAAAATTAATCATCGCTAAATTAGTCACAATTTGGCGACGAAAATCGTGTTCGTCGCCAAATCGGCGACGCATATGATTGTTCGTCGCCAATTTGGCGACGAAAATCCTGTTCGTCGCTAATTTGGCGACGAAAAATTTGGTTCGTCGCCAATTTGGTGACGAATTTGATTGTTCGTCGCCAATTTGGCGACGAACAAGATTTTCGTCGCCAATTTGGCGATGAATAATAAAATTCATCGTCAATTTGGCGACGAACAATCAAATTCGTCGCCAAAATTGGCGACGAACCAGATTTTCGTCGCCAATTTTGTAACAAATGCTGGATTCATCCCAAACTTAGGGACGAATTCTGGATTTGTCCCAAAATTAGGGACGAATTCTGGATTCGTTCCAAAATTAGGGACGAATCTAGATTTCGTCGCGAAATTTCGGGACGAATTCTGGATTCGTCCCAATTTTGGGACAAATTTAGGGACGAATCTAGAATTCGTCGTAAAAATTAGCGACCGAATCGACGTTCGGTCGCTAAATTAGCGACCGAATTCCAGTCGGTCGTTAAATTAGCGACCGAAATCCAGTCGGTTGCTAAATTAGCGACCGAATTCCAGTCGGTCGCTAAATTAGCGATCGAACTCCGATTCGGTCGCTAAATTATAATTTAAAAAATTGGTTTATAGGGATGAAATTTTGCGACGAACGGAGAATTCGTCGCCAAATTGGCGACGAAATTTGCAACGAAACCGAGTTTCGTCCCCAAATTTCCCCGATTCCCGCTCCTTGCCCATAATTTTGATACAACTTGGCGACGAAATCTTGTTTCGTCGCCAAATCGGCGATGAATACCTTGTTCGTCGCCAAATTGGCGACGAAATTGGGGACGAAAGCGATTCGTCGCAAAAAAACTTAAGTAAAACCCTAGCTGTCGTCTCCTCTTTTCTTCTCGCACGCGAACAGCCCTCCCTCTCTCGCCGATCTCTCGCACGCGAACAACCCTCGCCGATCTCTCGCCGGATTTCTCTCCCTCGCCGGCGGATCTCTCTCTCTCACCGCCGGATCTCTCTCCCTCGCCGCCGGATCTCTCTCTCACCGATCTCTCGCCGGATCTCTCTCCCTGGTCGCCAGATCTCTCTCCCTCAGCGCCAGATTCCTCCGTAAGGTTGCTCCTTCCTTTTTCCTATTATTTTTTTGTGTTTTTCGGCGCCGGCGCCGGTGGAAAGAGATGGTCGCCGTCGGCCGTCGCTGGCCTGTCCCTGGCCGCCGTCAGCCGTCGCTGGCCGCCCTTGGCCGGTGCTTCGGTGAGAACTATGTTCAAGAGTTGGTGGAGAAGGCTCCTCAGGTTTCCGTTTCTCTTCCGCATATTTTTCCTTTTTTTCCTTCACCTGAAAACTAGAATTTGGTGCGTGTATGTTTTGTTCATGATTGGTTGGGGTTGTTTATAATTGAAAGTGCTTAGTATCCTGTTATTTTTCTATATTGGGTGAGATCGATATGGTGTGACTTTCTATTGTTTTGCTTTTGAATAATTGGTTCTAGAATCGCCTTTAGCTTGACAAAACCGTAGATAACTTAAGAAGACAATGATCTGGTGTGCTGTTGTGAAATTTTAATTATTCTACTCTTTCAAATTCCTGTTGTGTTTGAGAAGCCCATTAGAATTTGGTGGATTAACATTGAGAATTATCTATTCTACTAAAAGAAGGCTAGAAACTCAAGAACAATTGCAACATGTTCAATTAGGATAGTCCTCATTTGCTATGTTGAGACAGAGTTCAAGTAAAGACTAGCTATTAGATTTACATATAATTTTTCTGGGACAACCTAACGTCTAAGATTAGGTTGGAATGTGATAAATTCTGCATACAGAAACTATTATTTGAGAAGCATATAAGCTGAAGTGTTGTAATTTTGGCATGGATCATTACAGTTATCCTTGTCTAACTTAATGGCAATTTTGAGATTTTTATCATCAGCCTTTCATATAGCAGGTCTTTGCGTGAGTGTTGACTTATATTGAAATTACTTGTATCAGCTAGATATTTATTTAAATGCTTTATAGTATTTTATTAACCACACTCACAAAAATTTAAATTAGTTCTTATTTCTGCAGCTTCCATCAGACATTGAGTGGCATTTCATTGGGAACTTGCAAAGCAACAAAGTGAAAACACTTCTTGGTATCAACTATTCTTTTGATATCTGAAGTTATCTTTGTTAATTTATTTAAATAAATCACGTGCATGGTTGTGCAGATTGACAAGAAATTGCATCTTCATTTGATCAACACACTTAGTTTATATTATATATTTTAAGTTTGCCTCTTTTTTTTTTTTTTGCTTTTTTGTTGAGTCTTATTGGGTCTTTGTTTTTGATATTCCTGAAGCTTGTAGATGCAAGACAATCCCAGCTCATTCAAGATAGGAACAACATAGGAACTAACCACTGTATTGTACTTGCTCATACAGGATAGGTGGTGATCCTTCATGAGTTTTTTTGTGTATGCATTTTTTTAAGCATTATTTTATTTATTTAATATGCATTTTATTACAGCTGCAAGTTAATAATTTATATATTGTTAATAATACTGTTTGTTTTTTGTTAAACAGATTTTGATAAACAAATCAAAAAAAAAGTTAGTCTTTACATATTTAATTTATAGGTTTTAGTATTAGTTTTAATTTTAAGAATGATACTTTCTCTTTATCTTATTTTTCTATGCAGGCGAAGACAAGATAGTGACGAAGAATCAAGCAGAGTTTCCGACGGACCACGATGATCTCTTCTATCTTGTCTTTATCTTCTGATTTGTTTGTACCAGTACTTTGTAGCTTCTTTCCTGTATTATGATGATGTGACTTGGTTAGACTTATAGACATGTACATACATGTCTAATGTAGTTATTTGCTGGATTGTATTATGAGTTTTATGGATTGTAGATGTTATGAATATTTGGATGTTATGGATATGGATGATTTGGATGTTATGGATTCATGTATGTTATGGATATTTGGATGAAATGAATGGATGTTATTGCTTTATTTGTATTGGATTTGATATGCTTGTTTATTACAGGTTACATGTATTTACTGAGGAGTCAGAAACTGGTTTGTTGAGTGACATTCGGCGGCTGGACTGCGCACGCCGGCGGGGGTTCTTCCGGCGTCGCCACCTCTGTTCCTTCGAAGTTCCGGTGAGCTGCTGCACCTGTAGACACCGCGCGTCGACGAGGGGTTCTCAGAAGATCGCGCGGCAAGTCCAAGGCTCCAGAAAGACCATCAGAGCAAGGAGGAAGCGAGGGATTCTGGTTTGCAGCTCAAAATTGCTTCGCGCAGTTCCTGTTCGCGCCACAGAGGGTTTCTTCGGCGTTTTTCAGGGTTCGGCTGCGAGCAACAAGACCCTCAACCACTGTGAAGGTTCCAAACGGATTGTTGAAGCCAACATTGCTGGATTCAAAGGTTTGATTGACGCCAAACCAACAAAGCAGCGGAAGAAGATCTGAGGGATGTTTGTTTTCTCGTTTCTGAAATTCCAGTTTCCGATAGTTCCCGAAATTCCATTTCTGCATCTTGTTTAGAGCTTAACAATCAATACTTGCAATCGTGAATTCGAATTAGTGTTTAGAGCTTAACTAATCAATGCTTGCAAGTGGGATTTGGAAGTTGAAATCGATGTGAGGTGTTCTTGCATTTCAGATTTTTTTCGGGTTATCAGACTTGGCACTGTTCTGTGCCAAGCGAATTGTTCCGTGCCAAGGGATTCATTTAGTTGGTTTAATTAAGCAATTTGATTACGTTTTAGAGTTAGGGTAACTAGTTTTAAGTAATTCTAGTTGATTTGTTTCCTTACATCCATTGCACTTAGATTTCTTTAGGATGCAATTAAGCTTAGGTTACAATTTAAGCTTTTAGGTTTCCGATAGTTTAGGATTTATGATAGATTTGGTTTATTTGTGCATTTGAATTTTAACCGTAAATTTGATTTGAATTTGCATTTCAAGATTAGGAGGTAACTTGATTTAAATTGCATTTCATTAATTCATTGCATTTTTCATGTCCATTTCATTCCCAAAAATACCAAAACCCCCATTTTTATAGAAAACCCAAAAAGAACGACAACTTAAGCTCAATTTAAACAAATTTCTACTAGTCCTTGGAAAAACACGACTCGAGGCCCCTATACTTCATTTATTTGCATTTATCGTGGGTTTTCGATAAAATCTATAAATTCTAATTTGAAGACCCTATCGTGACACCTAGTTTAAG
Organism: Curcuma longa; assembly: GCF_044706935.1. Lineage (NCBI taxonomy): Eukaryota > Viridiplantae > Streptophyta > Magnoliopsida > Zingiberales > Zingiberaceae > Curcuma > Curcuma longa. Next base: position 9,818,440 of record NC_133881.1, read on the forward strand.
GGCTTTTCATTGATTTAGACAGATCTAATTGGATTAATTTTAGGTCCTATGGGTTTCTGTAAAATTACAAGGAGTCCAACAATATCCTCCACTGCTTATTTTGGACTTTCCAAAGGTGCTCTAATATTATGTTAACTTTCAGCTATAACATGGTTTTGGTCTTCGAGAGATCAAGCCACATGGGCTTGATCTGAGATTAGATCAGGCCCATAGTATTGTTGATCTCTCGACAAAATAGTTTATATCCATCAGTGGATTTTGATGAAAATCCATTGATCGACTTAGACAGATTTGATTGGACTCATTTCATGTCCTATGTGTTTTTGAGGTTAGAAGGAGTCCAATGGTGCCCTCTTTTACTTATTTCGGCCTCTCTGTAGCTTCACTATTATGTTAAGTTCAATGGTGCCCTCCATTACTTATTTCGGCCTCTCAGGGAGATCAAACCCACGTAGGGCTTGATCTGGGATCAGACCAAGCTCACATTGGAGCACCTCCAGAGAAGTTGAAATAAGCAATGGAGAGCATTGTTGGACTCCTTATAGTCTTAAAAACCAACGGGATCTAAAATGGGTTCAATCTGACCTATATAGGTCGATTAGTGGATTTTGATCAGAATCCACTTATGGATCTAAGCTATTTGGATTTCTACAGACTTGCAACCACTAGGAAGGGTTGAGTGAGAAGAAGGTACATATGATGTCAAACCTTTGTTCTGATCAAGGAACAATGTGGATATGGTGTCGGAAGGTCATCATTATCACGGGTCTAGTCTGATCTCAGATTAGGCCCAATGTGGGTATGATCTCCCAGAGATCAAAATCATGTTCAACCTAAAAGTTAATATAACTTCGGAGCACTTCCAGAAAGGTTGAAATAAGTAATAGAGGGCACCATTGAACTTAGGGGTGTCTAAAATGGACCCCGATCTGACCCAATCCAAAAAAAATAGGTTAGGGTTAAGGGTTTTCGAGTTCAGGTCAGGATCGAATTGAGAGTTTTGGATTAAATTAAATTCGGGTCGAGTTTGAGTTAACCCAGATTTAAGATTTAGGAAATTTTTTTGGGGGTTAAATCAAATTTTATTTTAAAAATTAAGATATTTTATGTAATATTAGTATGATAATGGTAAAATATTGAGATAAAAATGAAGAATTATTAGGGAAATAGAAAAAAAATCTTGGGTTATTCAGGATTTTTGGGCTGGTCTTGTTATACGAGTTAATGTTTAAAGTTTCGGGTTGAATTTGGATCTGGGTCAAATTTTGGATTAGAATTTTTTAATAATATTTTATTTCAATCCGACCTACCCAAATTGACACCCATATTTGAACTCCTTGCAGCCTCATAAACTTATAAGAGCTAAAATGGGTCTGATCGAACCTATTGAGGTCGATCAGTGGGGTTTGATCAAAACTCACTAATAAACCTAGGCTATTTAGAATGGTTGAACGAGAATAAAGTATATATGATGTCAAACCTTTGTTCTGATTAAGGAACAACATGGGCTTGGTGTTGGGAGATCAACATTACCACGGGCCTGGTTTGCTCCTAGATCAAGCCAAATGTGGACCTGATCTCTCGAAGACTAGAATCACTTTTTAGTTGAAAGTTAGCATAACATTGGAGCACCTCCAGAGAGGCCTAAATAAGCAATGGAAGTCACTGTTGGACTCCTTGCAATCTTAAAAAATCACAGGACCTAAAATGAGTCCAATCGGACATGTCTAGGTTGATAAGTGGATTTGGATCGAAATCCACTGATGGACCTAAGTTATTTAGATTTTTACAAATATACAATCACTAGGAAGGGTTGAGCGAGGACAAGGTATATATAGTGTCAAACATTTATTCTGATCAAAGAACAATGTGAGAATGGTGTCGAGAGATCAGAACTACCATTGGCCTAGTCTAATCCCAAATCAGGCCCTACATGGGCCTGGTCTCCCTAAGACCAAGACCACGTTCTAACTAAAAGTTAACATAACAGTAGAGCACTTTTGGAGAGGCCGAAATAGTAATGGAGAGTATCATTGGACTCCTTGTAGCCTTAGAAATCAATAGGACATGAAATGAGTCCAATCTAACCTATCTAGGTTGATTAGTGGGTTTTGATCAAAATCCACTGATAGACCTAGGCTATTTGGATTTATGTAGACTTGCAACCAGTAGGAAGGGTGGAGTGCAAGGAAGGTAGGTATGTGTCAAACATTAGTTCCAAGCACTATGAAGGCAATTATGGTCGTGTGTTATATGGTGCCATATGATACAATGTATAAAACTAAATAATTCCTTTCAAACTTGTTGAGATTGGTTAACATTAATGATGGAGGGCACCTTAGGACCCTTTAGCAGTTTAGAAATCCGCATGACTTTGAATGAGTGCATTCTGAGATCTCTAGGTCTATTAATATTTTTCGATCGAAACTCATTGATAGACCTATGATATTTGAATTTCTACAAAATTATAACTACATGCAAAGTGTTAGTCTTTACAAAGTAGATATGGTATGAATTCTTGTTCTAACCACTGTCAATGAAGTTCTTGTGGCATGTCAGTTGACACAGAATAATGCAACTATTGGATTTCAATGAACAACACATTTTGTAGAATTGAAATTTTCAAGCATAACAACACCCAGTGTTTAACGTCATAACTCAGAACAACGTGGATCTATTTAAAGGCAGACATGTAATATGTTAGGATCAACATATTGGGATTTCCTTATCTAACTAGAAAATACCACCATTTACAAGCAAACCAAAATGCTAAGATGAGCATACACCTATTTTCAACTATACAATGTCTCCATTCAAAAATATTTACATAAAAAATAAATAATATACATTATTTTTTATATTTTACCTTACAAAATATATAAATCAAGCATAATATTCCTGCATACATATACTAATAATTTAAGAATCAGGGGCTGGTGGCATTCTATAAGACCTTCAATTATGACCTAGTTGTTTGCAGTGGTTGCATTTATTCTTTTACTTTCCATTATGTTTTGATTCAATCTGTGTCTTCTTTCACCTATCGGGTTGCACAAGACCACAGGGACGTAGAACAATAATGTTGTTTACATCACTAGGCTAAAATTCCTTACTTCAATAAGGGTAAATATGATTCATGTAAGTGACATTCCATTTTTGTGAATGAAAATAATGCTCACAATACTAGAGTGTATCCATGTTCCTTTGTGTGATGATGACAATAGTATGTAAGCAAGACAGTCTTGAATTTTGAAACTCCCCACAATTTTGGTGTGTGATGATGGCAATAGTATGTGAACAAGACAATCCTAAATTTACTCCCTATTGTTGCAATATTTTCTTTCTATATCAATAATGTATGAAGCACCCCATATTTGTATTTCCATTTCAGATTAAGAGTAGGGGTGGACTTTATATGGGCTAGCTTTTTCGCTCCTTGAATCCATTTCTTTGTAGCATGAGATGTCAAAGCACCATACTATTTTGAGGCTTCCTCCCTATAATTAAAGAACCATTGAGCTACCTTTCTTCTAGTATTATCAATTAACCTATTTATGGGATGTTCACATGTATACTTGAATAAAGCATTTAAACTCTCTGCACAATTAATGGTTGGCATTGTGTACCTTCTCCCACTAAAGTGTGCATTAGCCCATCTTTTAGGGTCAATGCTCTGAAGCCACTTATGTGCATTTGGATGTTTTTCAAACATGGATAGCATTAAGAGATAATACTAGAGTGTTGTGTTTGCTCGTGTTGCTGCTCAAAACAAGCTTAAAGTTGATCTGTCCCTAGTATTTGTTACCATGTTGCAAGACATGTGGTAGCAGCAAAAAGCATGATGGATGATCGGGTAGACTTTCCTAATTACTGATATAATGCCGCAATATCTATCTGACACAATACTCATTGGCTATGCATCGACAGCGAAGAATCTCTTTGTATGATTCAAAAACTACTCCCATGCAAACCCACATTCAACTTTAGCGATTCCAAAGGCAACTGGGAGGAGTTTGCCATTACCATCGATTGTTGTAGCCATCAACAACACACCTGGATACTTGCCACTTAGATATGTGGCATCAATTTTAATCAATGCCAAAAGTCCAAAAACAACATTGGTACTGATCGTCACCATTCATGTGTAGTGTCACATAAGTTTTTGTAACACCCCCCCTCTTTCTTACTAATAATGAGATGTTACGTACTTAAACTTTCTCATTACTTTTACTTATTTTAACTCACATATACAATGGAAGATCTCTATATGCCTTATCATAATCTCCAATGACCTTCTTCATCGCTTTCTCCCAAGCTATGTATGTTTTTTGTATGATATAGTCACGTCAAATCTCATATTTTTATATCTGATATAATTATACTTGATTTGTACTATGTAAAAGAACTTAATAGACTATTAATAAAATTAAAGAGCAAAGAAAATAACTTCAATATAAGATGCTACAAATGAGGAAGAGCATGTTTGATGATCAGTAGTTTTCCTAACGGTGCAATATTGATATTCCTTTACATATTACGTAATAGTGAATTTCACATCCCTCAGGCAACTATTCTCTATGTACATGGTTGATTGAAATGCTTAATCTCAAATCTAATAATTAACCCCTCCTTAGTCTTTATGAATTGATCAGGATTATTTATAAGACTATCTTACACTCTATTCTGATATAATTATACTTGATTTGTACATGGTTGATTGAAATAGACTACTTTAACTCTATTTATCTAAGTGCCAATTGGGTTATATCTGATATTTTTACACATGACATATTTCACAAGTGCATTCTTAAACTCTTGTCGAGATGAAAAAACTTATCCAACAAAAAATTCATGCTCATCTGTTACCTCTCCAATTGGCCTTTGTAGCAATCATATATAAATTCAGAACATATTGATCATTAGTTATTGGGAACTCCTCTAAGTCACTGTACTAGTATGGGAGAAATTCATATGTTTCAATCTGCATATTGTTAGCTAAGAATTCTTGTACATTTATATTGCATTCTAATTGTTCTGCAATTTGAATATGATGCTCTTCCTCCTCACTCTAAGTAGGTTCAAAGTATTCTACAAGTGTCATACAAGTATTTGGAACCTCATCTTCTAGATTACTTGTTTCTTCATTTAGATCAAAGGTCAAATTGCTTATATTTATATTTGTGTTTCCCACACTAGTAAACCCAGAAGAAGATGGAATATTAATTTCGAATACTTCTACTACATTAGCTGCCTATCCCACGATAGAAGAGAGAATTTCTTCAACAATATGATCGTCTTTGAAAAAAATTACAAACTAAGTCAAAGTTACAATGTCAGAATCAAGTGAAGCTGTAATTCAAAAAGCAAGCAATGATCGATATAGTATGCATATTATATTTTCATAATTAATTAGTGGGTTATGATTGAAATTCATTTATGGACCTAGACTATTTGAATTTCTACAACCTTGCAACTACTAGGAAGGGTTGAGCAAGGAGAAGATACATATGGTGTCAAATCTTGATTTTGAGCAACAAACAACGTGGATCTAGTGTTGGGAGATCAACACTACCATGGGCCTAATCGATCTTAGATCAGGCCCTACGTGGGAGACCAGGACCACCTTCTAGTTGAAAGTTAATAGTGGAGTGCCTCCGAAGAGCCCGAAATAAACAATGAAGCGTATCGTTGGTGTTAAGTATTAAATTTTTTAAAAAATAAATATAATATAATAAGGAAACGAACTGAATCATCAAATATGAAGTGAGGGAGTTAAATTAAAATTGGATCAGGTTCAAACTAAACCCAACAGGTAGGCATGGAGATAAAATTTCGTTGGTTCAAATCAGGATTGATTTGGCCAAGTTATGGTCGAACCAAATTTAACATTCAAAATCGGTTCAATCGATTTAAAATTAATTAGGATATTTTTGAGAAAACTTTCTCTTCCCTCAATTTCTTCTCTCTTATCTCTCCGCGCACATACTGCTGCCTATACGCCGCCCATCCCTTCTCCTTTCTTTTTCTTCCTTCTTCTATGTTTTTCTTCTCTTCTCCAATGGCAGAAAAAAATGCTGCAGTCCTCTCCCCTTCTTCTCAAGCACAACAGTAACCTTCCCTTTCCCTTTCTTTTATGGTTTTCCAACCAACAATAGCCACACAGTAGCAGTCATCGGAGCCCCACTGAAGCTTGTTGTGGTTATCGTCAAAACTCACCGAGGCTACCAACAAAGAGAAAAGGTTTTCCCTTTCCCCTTCAGTATCTAGCAACCTTCTTCTTTTGCTTTCAACTGACATTGTCGCCTCTTCTAGTAGAAGCAAGAAACGCAACCCTAATTGCTGCCTCTTTTCTAGCAACCACAAAAACTCCTTTTCTTGCATTGTTTCATTTTTCCAATAACAAGGGTAGTTTCAAAGGAAGTTAGAAGGTATATTTTGAGTTGTTTTTAATCGATTTGTAGTTAGGATGGTTAGTTAGATCAGAATGGAGGACTCAAGTAGGAATGTTAAATAGTACGAGGAAGTAATTAAGATAAAAAATGATCCTTCAACTTCAAATCATAGATAATGTTCAATTTTGATGGTATTATTATTCTTATTGGATATCATTTTGATTATTTGGATTATTTTTGTATTATGCTTGTAGATACGAGTTTAAGTGGAGCACGATGATCTGCCGACACTCGAAGTATTTTACTATATATAAAAGTGGATACATTTTGTCCTTTGACTCGTGCATTTCTTTGAGCATGAATAAATAGATTAAATGGATTATGTGTATTTATATAACTATTTTAAAAAGGAGATTAAAATGATATTTAAAATAGTAAAATAAGGTTAAAATAATTAAACCATTGAGGATAAATAATTGATATTATTTTCTGTTCAAATATGGGTTCATATGGGGATTAAGATGGGAAATGGTGTTTTAAAAATTAAATAGATATTCAGACTTACTCTTTTATTGATACCTATTTTTAAATTGATTGATCTTTTATACTCCATATTGTTGATATTGCATTTTGTTAATACTGACCCGTTACTTGCAAATCTTATGATGATACCTTAATGAATTAGTAAAATTCATATTAAAAGTTAACTTGAGTCAGTCGTTTAGAATAATCGAGAAGATACGAATTGAGAATACAACAAAATGGTAAAAAGAAGTAAAGTAAAATAATAAAGATGAGAATAGAGGATATTAAAAAGTGAAAACTATGAGCCTAATTTTATATCGGAGCTTTATACCAGAGTACTGCCCCCGTATACTTGAGTAATAGTGTCGTGATCTAGCCCTCGGATTAGAGTACCTGACTGTACACTTGAGTTGTGGTGGTGTGATGTAACTTGCGGTCAGTGTCTATTATGTCTTTTACTAGTCAGGGCTTTTAGCATGTACGTTAAATAACGTATGCGACAGTATACTTTGAGAAGACTTTTAGCTTATATGTGTGACATTATTACACTCTAATGATATTGGCTTTAGTTGATTCACTTTTTAGTTGATTTATCATATTCATGCCATTGATACATATATACATGATGATACTCACATGATTATGATATTTATCTATGTTGAGATTATACTGTTGATGGCATATATATTTGTTGATTAAGTAAAATGAATTGAGAAGTTATCTTAATTGATGATAATACATGATGATGACGTTGAGATTCTAAATTCCAATATAAAAATATTATATGATTCTAGATGATGATAATGATACATATATATTTATATATATATGAGGAATTTTAAGAAAAACTTAAAGTTGTAATAAGAAATTATAATCTACTCTACTTTCTTGTCTTCTTAAATAAGATTAAATTCATGCACATCTTTTTGATTACCTACTTAGCCGTTGGCTAATTGTTACATTTCTTTGGCTTCTAATTTTGCAGGCGCATACACCTTTCTTTTATATATATATATA
>NC_133881.1:9826473-9835572 GCF_044706935.1 Curcuma longa
ACATGATATACTAACATGTTGGAATTCAATATATCAATTATTATAAGATTCATTTCAATATAGAGAATTATTATGTTCATTTTTAATACAAACTATTAATAATACTAATATATATTTATTTTTACACGAATAGAATATTTGTAGTAATAGATAACACACATCTATTCAAATTGTGAATTTATAGATGGGTATGGTGCTAACATGCATTTATCTCAATTATTTTGGGTCGGCTACATGAATCTTAATTATTTCTTCATTAAATTAAATACAAGATTCATTGCTTGCAATATTAAGTTTAATTAAACTTTTTTTTAATGATATTGACTATTGTTTCCTCTAGTCTTTCTTTACACCTATTCTACTGCACTCAACTGATCTTCTAACTATAGATGAAAATGTTTATATAATCTCAATCTATTTTATCACATTTTTACATCGATCTATTATTGAGACTTGCTTGAAGTAGCCAGGGACGAAACAATACAATCTTCAATCATGCAAGTCGAAATCATATTGACTCAATCAAATGTGTTTTTTCCCACAGATACTTTTAATTAAGAGAAACTAGAATCTGAGGGTGTGTCTATATTTTTCTCCACTTTCTTTTCATTCTATAAACCATTAATATCAATGTAACTAATCTTATCTACATTAGCATATTCAGGCGTTGGGCTCTGGGCTCCTTTTCTTAACAATAGCTGATTTCTTTAGCTAAGTTATATTGAATCAAAAGTTTGAGGGGAAGTAAAACATCAAATAAAACTTTAATTACTCGATCAAGTAAAGTGGACCGCCTATCATACATACGCTTTTCCCTTTGTTAAGACAGTACGTTATGTGGAAAATAATAGGTTATAAATGCTTTCATGTTTCATGGCTGTTTAAGGCATTCAGTGAAATTGTGGGTTCGATGTTTGACCACCTTGTTTACAGCAATGAAGTAGACAAATGATTGCTGCATGAATCCGACTACCATGAAATGTATATATAATGATTGTGATAATGCTGTGTTGTATTAGTTATATATATTATGGATTGAAGTTCTTGCTTTTAGGAAGAAGAAACATGCATCAAGTATCAGTTGTGGCATCCATGTGAATAACTCGCATTGTCAATCCATGTGTTATGTAGGGCTGAAACTGATAAGATTATAGGCAAATGCTCGACAACTGCAAGTTCATAAGTTTATGAAATCTATTGAACTCCAGCACTTAACTATACTTAACAAAATTTGTTCTATGTTAATAGCCTGTTACATGAAAAACAAGTTCTTAGATCATACTTTTTATTTGTAACCACATCATGTTAGACTTTCATGAGAAAGCCACAGCGTAGTGTGTCTGGAATCATATATTCTTCTAACTGTAGAGTGTTTTGGTGTTTGTTTAAAGTTGCAAACTTCAAACTCAATCAGTTCTGAAAAGTTGGAGGAAGCAATTAGGTGATTCAATCAAGAATATAATCATAAATCTTTTGACTTTGGATTATTAATTCTACCTGCTGGCATTTGTACTTTTGCTCCCTTTCTAGTGAAGAAAGAAAAAGTGACGGCTCATGTTGGAGGTCTGCTAGCTTTCTTGTAATATTCATGTTAAGACTGACTGCCTTTTGCTTTGCTGTGAACCAAAACTTTTGTGATCGAGCTTGTTTGTTCTTCCAGCAAGGAGGCAGGAGCAATTGGTAAACATCATTTCATGCTCGGATCGACTGGTCGGATTCTGTGATCATGTTGTTGGTTGGGAGATGATAATGTTGGATGCTTTTGTTGATGTGTACTTGTGAGACCTGTCAGCCTTTCAATTGCTTCTAGTGGCTGGCAGACTCATGAACAGAGCTTGAATGTTAGACAGACCTGACCTGTTATTCTGTGTGTTGTAGTCAGGATCGGATCATTGAAAGGATTTTTAAGTCGATGGAATTAGGGGCATGCTTATTTTCCTCTAATACGTACGTGAGGTGAACAACCAGCCCACTCAATATGAGATCAATCGTATATATATAATGGGTGAATGATCTGCAATCTACCTAGTAAAGATATATTGTGTATATAGAGGGTGAAATACGAAATACATTGTGTATGTATATATACATACACATATAGGATGAACGATCTACAATCTATTTGAAATACATCACATAGATAGGATGAACAACTCATATACACCCAATGAGGCATCTCATATAAGACTAGGATGACAACAATCCACAATCCATACAATGAGAAAAATTATTTCAATTTGAACGAACCTAAAAATGTATGAGAAGACTCAAAAATCCTCTTTGTGCATGGAGCTAACTGTTTTATACTACAAGTAATCATGCAAACTCTTAGCCAGTGGAGTCAAAGCTCTAAACTATAAGTAATCATGCAACTCTTAGATGATAGAAATGAAGCTTTAAATTATAAGTAATCACGCAACTCTTTTAAAGGGTGAAGCTAAAACTATAAACTATAAGTAATCACACAACTATTAAAGAATAGAGTCAAAGCTCTAGACTATAAATAATCACACAACTTTTAGAGGGTGGAGTTGACGCTCTAAATTACAAGTAATTTGATAATTCTAAAGGGTGGAGTCCAAGCTCTATAATATAAGTACTATATTTATTATTTTATCAATTTAATATCAATGATAATGTCTCTCTTTCAAAACGTAGAGTCAAAACTCTAAGTATAAATATTGTATCTATTATTTTGTTAATTAATATCAGTATACTAGCATAACTTCTTTTAAAGTGTGAAGTTGAAATTTTATGATACAATTAATTTTCTACTTTATTAATTAGAATAATTAATTAGATAATTTAATTTATCATGGATCTCAAACAAGAAATAAATAAGATAAAAAAAAAGTAATTATAATAAAAAGGATAAGTAGTATGACAGGAAATAATCAAGTAGTAAGAGTAACAGTGATATTAGAATTAATTCTATTTTCTATAACATCCACTTTCATGAATTAAATCATGCAATAGATAAATGTAACGAGACAAGTAAGAAAACTCACCTAAAAGAAAGGTTTAATCGTTTTCGCTGACGGCGGGCCGCGGGTGGGAATTTAAGGTTTTCACAAGGGATTTAGGGTTTAGGGATGACTATGGTGATGACTTAAGGGATTTAGGATTTTTACAAAGATTTAGAGTTTAGGTTATAAATAGGCTCAAGTGGTACAACCAATCATGGGAAGGAGAAAAGATCAATAAAAGAAGTTTTATAAAAAGAAATTTACAATCTCGTGGGTTCTGTTGTTAATCATTCTTTTGGATTCTGTTGTTGATTTCGATTTAATTGTTATTTAATCAGAGTGGCATCAATCGCTCCACAATAGTAGACAAAGATGACAATCATGAGGGGTCATTATCGAGAGTATGGATGATATTAAGCCGGGACCATCGCTGAATAGAGAGTTCATAGGAGACTGAATTAGATGAAGAGTTGAATTCCTCACCTCTAACATAGTCGATATCCTAAAGTAAAATTATATTAGCTTAATTTGGTGAATATATGTATAAAAGAGTTTGATATGATACCACTTTATGTTGCACATTCAGGATCCATTTTTTTTTATACTAGATATTTACGGAGCTTACGGAGTGTGTAGTATAAGACATATCAAGTATGTATATATATATATATATATATATTTTGTGTCTTTCCTTAAGGTAATGGACCCCAAAAGTAATAACCATGATTGAACTAGTTCAACCTACAAATTTAATGAACAACTACATGCATGATTTTCTTTTCTTTATAACAAACTCAATTATGACTAATTAGTGACTTCAGATCACTTTCACGCACTGAATTATAAGGATTTGACATCACCACGCTCTGTTTACTTAATGTCGGACCATGAGCTAGAGTTTTATTTCACTATCTAGATCTAGAAAGATAACTTTATATTATATATCAATGATTGCGGACCATATTATTCTGTGACATAATACCTACAAAACAACTTTTAATCTTGTGAAAAAGAAACATATTAACAAAGCGAAGAAGATAAGGATCTATCGGTATATAAGATATCATTTTGATCAATTAATAGATAATTCAGTAAATTAATAAAAGATTTGACAAATCCATCTTGAATGAATTAATTAATGACCTCACTTGAAAAATCCCAACTCACTAAGAATAAACAATAATATATATATCAACTCACTAGAGCTGCCCAAATCATATTGATTAATATGTAATCAAACAAATTAAAGAATCTACATGTGACTGAGGGGAGTAAGATTTGTTCAGTCCAAACGGAGCTATATATACATGTTTTTTCCAGACACTTTAAAGTAATTAAGATGGGAAATTAATTAATTAATTAATTAATTGCTCGTGTGGACATCGACAGGTGGAACTACACGACGATATCAAGCCCAATATCGAGATTCTTTTTGTCGACCAGTCTCGATCCGATCGATCGAAGATAACAATTAAGAACAAGGAACAAGGAAGGAAGGAAGAAGAATAAATTAAATGCCCGAATTAAATCCCAAACTGATGCGTCAAAATCAACAAAATAAAGTCGCAAATAATTGAGTGAGGGCATGCGAAATGATCATTTAATTTAATTTAAATTCAATTATATTTCAACTATCCTAGGTCTGCGAGTCCTGGGAGAGGCAAAAATCCACTGGCCAGGGGTATCGATTTACCGAGGGTCGTCTCGACGACATAGGGGTCGCCAGGGGGCCGCTAGTTGGGCCGCCCAAGGGGTCGTGATCTTCTTACAGTGGGTCATAATTGATCGTATGAAGCCGCTAAGGTGACGGAACCAGTAGATGATGGATGGGTTGTCCTTGTCGGCATCAGCAGCAGCGGTCGAGATGGATCCATTTGCCGCCCGTCGATCGACGACGACAGATTACGCGTCAACGACGAGTCTTACCCATGGCCGTGCCTTTCTTTTCTCCTCCACCTCTCGCTCCTTTTCTCGTGTAGTGTTTTCTCGTGGCTGCTAGCTGATGGATATACAATACAATAATTTAACGCGTTGGGAATTTTCTTTACGTATAATTAATTCGATCGAAGAACATGCACGTTGCGAGTTTATTCACGGGAAATTCACTTGATTTATATGACTGAATAATTTCTATTGAAATCGAGTTCTGAAGAGAAAGATGCTGAGCTGTTGTCCTCCGCTTCCCCCCCGCCGGGTCGATCATGTGGAACGACTCCGAGTCTGTCGAGCCGATGACCCGCTCGAAGCTGGCCCTCAGGTAGAGCAGCTCCCCTGCCTCGCCCGGCGGCGGGGGAAGGTGAACCCCGGTGCCGGCCGAGACCGAACGCATCATCCTGAACACCTCCGCGTCGGACTCTGTTGCCCTCCTCCGGATTGCGAACCCCACCTTCCGCCCGTTGCAGTACATCGTCCACACCGGCTCGCCGAGCAGCGGCCCGCGGCCGCCGCCGCCGCTCTCCAGCGCGACGCGCAGCAGGCCGTGCTGCATCTCCCGCGCGAGGTACGCCGTGGGCACCATGAACTCCATCAGCAACAGCGCCAGGGAGGCGGTGGGCTGGTCGTGGACGCAGAACCGGACGCGGCCGCGGCGGTGGCCGAAGAAGGTGCCGGTGACGGTGGTAATGGCGGCGGCGGCGGCGGGAGAGGAAGGGATGCTACTATTGGTAGTGGAGTTGTTGTCGGAGTCGGAGTCGTCGGACGACGTGTTGGAGATGGGGAAGCCGGCGCAGCAGGGGACGACGCGTTCGATGAGGCTGCGGAAGGAGCGGCGGCCGAGGCGGACATCCTTGGTGCAGTCGACGTCGGTGGCGGTGTCGATTATGTAGAGGCCGGTGCCTCCATGGCTGCCCAAGTCGATCATCCTCATGAGCTCGTACTGTTTAGCTAATGTGGAAAGGGGCAAGGCGAGAGTGGCCAAGAGGTCGCAAAAGAGCTGCGGGTTTAAATAGGGAGACGAGAGACAAATATCATTTTATATTCTATAAAAAATACTGTGATCTTAGCACTTTCACACGATTCGATCCTACGATCATTTATAAAAATAAATATCATTTCATCGCTCGATTGTTAAGTTAAGGGTAGACTCAATTACTGTTAGGATTGAATCAACGGCTTGATAGTTTGTAATTGTCGGTTTAACAATTTCAAAAATATTAATTTTTAATTTTAATTTTTTAAAAGGATTACGATTTACTATTTGAAACCGTCATATATCACGGTTCAAAATTATTATTATTTATTTATAAACTATAAAATATAAAATATAAAAAAAATTATACTATATTAACATCTTTTACTTCATCCTTTATAAAATATATTTCTTTTGTTTTTTTTAAATTTTTGTCTAATCATTAATATTTAAGTTTTTAAAAGTTTAAAAGTCAAATTCAAGAAAAATATTATACTAAATATTAAACCAACTATATTTTTTTAATTTAATATTAATAATCTTTTTATCAATGTTATTATATTTTAGTATAATGAGATTGTTGTAATATATGATTAATTTGAATTGATTGTTGATTGATAAATCATTGTATTCTTTCTATTCTATACCACTCCACCTATCAGACAAGAAATAAGAAAATTCTCTCTTCTTCTATTTATTCAATTATAACACATTATCAATACTAACTTTAAGGTATAAATTCATAAATAATTCTTATTCTTAGTCTAATTTATTCAATGATTTTCAAAGTAGCATAAATTTTAATTTTATGCCTTAAATTTTATTAATGCTCCTGAAGTAGCATAATATTTAGATTTAATATTGATGCTCTAAAAGTAGTATAAATTCTAAATTTATATTGATACTTCTGAAGAAACACAATTTTTAATTCTGTGTTGATGCTCTGAAGTAGCACAACACGAATTTATATTGATATAGTGACAGATCTATAATTTAAAATATAAAAGATCTAAGATTTATCAATATCTTAAAGAATATTGATCTAACACTAAAAAAACAAAATTTAGGGATGAATTTTGCACTTATAAATAAATTCATCATAACAAATTTTACGTTGAATAAATTCTTGTTGCTATTGTTACCGATTGTCACCGGTTGTTGCCCACAATGGGCACAACCTTTGGAAAGGTTGTCAAAGACAACTTTTGCAAAGGTTGCTGAAGGGGAAAGGTTGCCAAATGCAACCTTTGATTTGCTATAAAAGGTATGGAGGTATCATCCCTTTTCGATCAATTGTGCAAGCCAAGTTTCATCTCTTGGAAAGGAATTGCACAAGACTCCCCTTCTCTCCCTCTCTCAGTACGAGACTTTTCTCATGGAAAATCACCATTGGATCCCGAGGGCGTTTGGAGCGAGAAACTACGAAAAGACTCTTGTAGACTTCTTCCCGATCCTACAAGATTCCACAACTAACAAGGTACACACCTCCATCAAGATCTAACATTGGTATCAAAGCTTTAGACTTCTCTTTTTCTTTTACTAGCAACCAAGTTGACATTTGTTTGAATAATGTTATATATGGTCATGCTTTATTCATGGATGGTTTGTTTAAATTAGATTTGGATTATCATAATTTTCCTGTGTCTTATGTGGTGAATACTGATAATAACCTTGATTCAAAAATTTGGCATGCTCGGCTAAGACACATCAGACAAGATAGAATGACAAGGTTAGCTCGAGAAGGCTTGCTTGGCTCACTCGCTAAAGTCAATCTTCCTGTCTGCGAATTGTGTTTAGCCGGTAAGGCATGTCGCAAGCCTTTCGGAAAGGCTAAGAGAGCCACTGAACTCTTACAATTGATCCACTCCGACATTTGCGGACCCATGAGTGTGAAGACTCGTCAAGGGGCTTCCTATTTCCTCACATTTATAGATGATTATTCACGATATGGATATGTCTATTTGATCGCTCACCGCTATGAAGCGTTAGATTGCTTCAAACACTTCTTGGCCGAGGTTGAGAATCAATTAGGCAAAACCATAAAAATTCTTCGGACAGATCGAGGACGTGAATATCTTTCGGATGAGTTACGAACTTTATGTGAAGAAAAAGGAATACGCAGGCAACTAACTATTCCATATACATCGCAACAAAATGGTGTTGCTGAGAGACGGAATAGAACACTGTTAGATATGGTTAGGTCGATGATGGCGCATGCTAACCTTCCAATATCTTTTTGGGGGATGCTATAATGACTACGACCTATATCCTTAACCGCGTACCTTCACAGTCAGTTCCTTCCACCCCTTTTGAGTTATGGCGTGGTGAAAAACCAAATTTAGATAATCTACGCCCATGGGGTTCAGCGGGATATGTCCATGACACTTCTCACAAGTTTGGAAAACTTGGTCCTAAAGCTAGAAAGTTTATCTTTATAAGATATCCTGAAGGCTCTAAGGGTTATGTCATGTATGGACAACATCCGAATGGAGGAATGACAGAAAGAGATGTCCGAGATGTTGTTTTCTTAGAAACAGAATTTCCTAGTATCGGCGACACTAGAAAGAGTCTTGATCTCCATGAGTTGGATGACCCTCATGATATTCTACCATCTTCCAGCGAATGGAGGGGATTAGTTCCTAACCAGGAAGCCGCCAGAGATAGTAGAGATGATCATGATAGTGGGAGCGTTGTGCCCAGTGGGAGCACACCTATAGAAGAACAAGACGATCAGATACGCCGTAGCAAACGTGGACACATACATCGTCGTCGATTTGAGATTGAAGAGGAAGCCCTTGTGTGCTAGCTTGCTGATGATGAGCCTACTTCTGTTAAAGAATCATCTGCTAGTAAAGAGTGGAAGGAAGCAATGCAAGATGAGATGGACTCTATTAGTAAAATCAGGTTTGGGAACTTGTCGACCTCCCTCCAGGGCGTAAGGCTATTGGAAGTAAATGAATTTTCAAAGTCAAACGCAAGGCGGATGGATCAATCGACAAATATAAAGCATGACTTGTAGCGAAAGGATATACTCAAAAGGAGGGTATAGATTTCGATGAGACATTCTCCCCAATGGTGAGATTCACATCGGTTCGCCTTATTCTAGCCATTGTTGCACATTTAGACTTAAAACTTTTTCAGATAGACGTTAAAACAGTATTTCTCAATGGAGAACTAGATGAAAAATTTATATAGTTCAACCAGAAGGTTTTGAGGCAAAGGGAC
>NC_133881.1:9835672-9839456 GCF_044706935.1 Curcuma longa
CGACTAGATCTTTCTCACTCACTTCCACACATCCAAACATCAAGTCCTGTTTGGATCAACCCTTGGTCAAACTGACCAGACCTAGGTGTATTGTCAAACATCGAAACTCTAGGCAAGATCTTAGTGCATCTTGCACCAACAACATGCTTTCAACATGACACAAAATCCAAATGACAAAATACATATCAATAAGTCACAAGATCATCCAAATGACAAAATTAATATCAAGAAGTCTCAAGACAAGAAAAAGATACAAAATCATCATCGTCGTCTTTTTCCTCGAGAGACACTGTTCCTTCTCCTTCCATATCTCTTCTTCATTCTGCACAAGAAAACAAAGAAAGAAAAAGTATATTCTTAAAAAGAAACAAAAGCCTAAAAATTAAATATGTAAAGACTTACTTCTTTTTATATGAGCTCACCAATCCTGTTACAAAAAATTAACAGTATTAATAAAAAAATATAAATGAAGGACTTATAAATTTAATGAAATAACAAATGTTAATAATACTAATTCTAAGAAAAAACTTTCATACATAAATTAAAAAACTCATGAAGAACCACCACCATCATCATCGTCGTCACCATCATCACGAGGAGAGAAATTTAACTAAAGATGTTGTATGATCAGATTTTATTGTCGGCGTAACTTGTTAATTTCCTGATCCCTTTGCCTTATTTTTTGATCCCTTTGCATTATTATGCCCTTTAAATGGATAACCTCTTCAGTCAAATTATGTATTTGTGTTGTTACGGTTGAAGAGGTGGTAGAAGATGTACCATCAACTCTACCCAATATCCTTCCCCCTCTTTGGATCCCCACTTGCCTCCAGCCATAAACTTAGATCATTCCCAAAAGAGGGCTCAAATCCATTATTTTCATCACTATCACTTGAATTTCGCTGTGCTAGCTTGAGCTCATCATATTTGTCCTATATTATCATAAGAAAAATCAAAATAATAATATTTTAGAAACACATAAAGATAGAGTAGATACACAACTAATAACATTTACTAATAGAATATAAGTTATATTGTAATTCAAACCTTAATTACTTTAGCTTTGTTCCCGCTCACGTCTGAAGCAAAAGACGAAGAGCGGGAAGAAATGATGAGGGCCTTATTGATCTCAATTTGACATCATTTTTAATTTTTAATTACCTTGGTCAATCAAGTGGACCATGTAAAGAGAGAAATACTTAACTAATCAAGAATGACACGTAGCCTACATATATATTTTACTGAATTGTCTAGAAATAACATCATATTTTGAGTGAGTATATATTTTATAATTTTTTCTTCGATCGTAAATAATTTTTTTATAATTATTTTTTATAGGATTTTTTAAAATTTAAACTCTGAAATGCTAACACAAGAGTTTAATAAGTTCTGCGATGAAGAATTTGCACTATCGTTCAAAATATATGTGAGTATAAAATTTAAATTTGATTTACATATATTTTAACTTTTAATTAATTTTTGAATTTGATTTTAGATTCAGGCTAATCAAGCTCATGTTGAACAAGAATTGCTATTTCATCTTTCATGGGGTCCAAAAGCAATGGTACGGACTTGGCCAGTATATTTGATAAATGGATATAATTTTCATACTCAGGAATATGGAAGGGGGAAGGCTACAATAAATAGCGGTGTTTGTGTTCAATCATCCAATGATGGAGATGCAAGTAATGATTTTTATAGGTTATTGGATGAAATTATAGAAGTGGAATACATAGGTCCAAAAATATGAGTTATTTTATTTATGTGTCGTTGGTTTGACCCTGTCAGAGAGATGAAGGTGCATCCACGGTATAATTTGGTTGAAATCAATCATAAGAAATTATATAAGAGATATGAACCATTTGTGTTGACACAATAAACAATTCAAGTATTTTATGCTTCATATTTGAGTTTGAAACGACACAAAAATAATTGGTGGGTTGTTTGTAAAACAAAAGCACGAAAAAAAATTGAAAAACATTGGCAAGATATTTCATATCAACAAGACGAAGTTGTAAATATATTTCGGATCAAGGAATATCATATTTCTATATTACGAAATCCTAACAGAGTAGTGATACACGTTGATACAAGTGAAATTCATAAAAATAACGACGATGATGACGACAACAACGATGATGACGATGTTGACGATGATGAGGACAACCATGGCCATGCCCACGACAACGATGACGATGATGATTTTGATTTTTCATGATGAGTAAGTCAGGTTTTAAATTTTAAAAATATTAATAATTCATTTTAATATATGGATATTAGAGTATAGGTGTATATTTCAGTTTAATCTGCAAATTCATAATATATAAATTTTAATTTACTAGATAGATTTATAAAATTTAATTTTAATCTGTAAACAAGCTTCAAGGTATTAGCATTAATATAATTTCAAATGAGTATATTCCCTTTCTCCAACTACCTTGTAAAACTATCTAATGGATTCAGTACAAAAAGAATACCTAGTTAAGATATATTAGTATACCTCCAAGCAAATGGGTTAAATAGACTCTCCTGCACATAACGATAAAACATAACTAGTGAACATGTGTTATGGATGTGTGTATAAATAAAAATCTTTAATCAGAAATGTAGCTTAGCTAGTAACTTAATGATTGATACTGTGATACGAAATGTTGAGTTTAAGAAATCAAATTTGAAAATTTAGCACAACACAAATAATTGCACAGTGTGGGTGATTCACTTTTTCTTCTGCAAAAGGTGGATCCGCCACCTTAGCGGCCCCACACGGTCGGCCCCACGACCATCTGTAAAGAGGTAAATCGAGAAAGTACAGTTGATTACGACGCACACAGTGTGGGTGATTCACACATTCATTCAAGGCGTACTGATTTTAATCTGCAGAGGAGGGTTTGAGACAATGGCTTCATGTATCTACCTTATTAGGCTTATTAGGAATTCCTTAGTATGTCAATATCAACAAGTTAGTTATAATGACCTCAATTTCACAACTTGTATTGAGCTGGAGGTGCTAGATTGAAGGAGTGCATCTAAGGCACAACACATTAATTATGGGCATGACAAGAAATTTAATAAACATTTCATCATTGAGCGAGCTATGAAATTTAGCAAACATCTCTAACTTCTTTATTAAGAAGTTAAGGTCCCCGGGGCAATGGTGCCACGGTAGGACATCCAGTTGTCACTCAGACATTTGCGGTTTGATCTCCAGCTACGGCGTATTTGTAGGAATTTTCCTCCAAATGGGGAGCGCAATCAAAAGATGTTGGGCGTCTGGGCTGGCCACTGCGTGCACTTCCCGATTTACCCTGGTGGCCAATGGGAACCTTCCGTGGGGCCGGACCGATCGATCACCCTCAGGGAT
Source organism: Curcuma longa (assembly GCF_044706935.1). Lineage (NCBI taxonomy): Eukaryota > Viridiplantae > Streptophyta > Magnoliopsida > Zingiberales > Zingiberaceae > Curcuma > Curcuma longa. The sequence goes on from NC_133881.1 coordinate 9,839,034, forward strand.
AGTTAATAAGATTAATTGGGATTTATCATTCATTTTATTAAGAAGTTAAGGTATTGAGCGAGCTATAGATCACAGATAGGGTGGTAAATTCAATTTAAACAAGAGATATTCATTCTCACTTAATGAATTAAATCAATCAATTTAATTGTGGTTGGTTGGTATTGTTAAACTTAGCAAATTCAATTGAGTAGCCAAACCAAGTGTAAGGAGGCTAGGCTATATGAATCCCTTTCATGAGGAGGCTACATAAGCTATACATGGTAGAATATAAAAAACCTAATTGAACTTTTGAATATATTACAGAGGGATAGATTTATAAAATTCTTAGTTTATTTTGTTGGTTATATATTTATTGTCTTAAAGTCATATTTTAATTACACTTTCTTTTTCCTATAGATCATTATAGGTGACTTAGTTGTTGGT
>NC_133881.1:9839556-9904889 GCF_044706935.1 Curcuma longa
TTGTTGGGTTGCAAGGGTGCAAACATAGTCCCACATCTAAAACACATGGAAAACATCATGGGTTTAAGAAGGATGGAAGATATCTCTATTGGCATGAGGCCTTTTGGGGAGAGCCCAAGAACAAAGTCATGAGGGCTTAGGCCCAAAGTGGACAATATCATACCATTGTGGAAATGCGGACATCCTTAGGAACCCAACAAGTGGTATCAGAGCGAGACCGCTCTTCACCGAACTAACCGCCGGAAGAGCCATGATCCAGATCTAACCATGTGGATTGAACCTTAAACAAAAGAAGTGGGTGATCCCGTGTCTGAATCAAGAGGACCAGACACCAGGCAAGAAGTCCTGGTTGCGACTGGGCAGGAAAGTCCTAGTAGGTCGAGTGCGGCTGCGACTCGGCAGTCCTGGTTGCGGCTGGGCAGGAAGTCCTAGTAGGTCGGATGGATCGAGGGACGGGTGGACTAGACAGGAAGTCCTAATAGGTCAGGGCGGACCAAAGGGTGTTCCTGGTGGGTTGAGGATTCAGACATCAAACAGAGACTTTCTGTTTGAGGGGGGCCTGTGGTCCTTTGTTTGAGGGGGGGATTGTTGTGTTGCAAGGGTGCAAACATAGTCCCACATCTAAAACACATGGAAAAGATCATGGGTTTAAGAGAATGGAAAGATATCTCCATTGGCATGAGGCCTTTTGAATAGAGCCCAAGAATAAAGCCATGAAGGCTTAGGTCCAAAGTGGACAATATCATACCATTGTGGAAATACAGACATCCTTAGGGACCCAACAGAATCAACGAGAGAGGAGACTCAATTCAAGATGCCCAATTTAATCAATTCTCTTCCTTTATATATCTGGCCCAACCTGTGGGGACTATCCACCATAAAGCTCATATCCGTTAACAACCCATCAATGTTAATGAACCGGATTGTTGGATCTACACATTGAATCCACATCCATTTGTATAAACTCCCCTTCATGCCGCAAGTATTAAATCACTTAATTGGGGTTTAATTTTTTAATGACAGTTACTCGTATGTGTGTTTATACTTGATCTCTTATAGACCACACAACCCCTTAGTTGAGCTCAACATACCAAACTTTATGGGTTAAATACCTCTTTAAATAATTTGGTCCATTAATTCAATTAGCACAAGACTAAAAAAGTTAGAGTTACTATAACTAAAACAAGACCCAACAATAATCACAATTTTAATTAATTAATGATATAGATCAAATGTGGATGTGTAATATGAAAATTACATGAAATGTGATATATACACGCCCATTCTCAAGAGTCCTTATGACCCAAATCAAGTTCAAATCATGTTTACTTAAATCTTATGTAAAACCACAGTAGTAAATTATGATTCAACCTTATGATTCAAAATAAAGTCTCACATCATATTTACAAAACCGTATGCAAACCCGCAATAGTAAATCATAATGTCCTTATGTTAGAGAGTCAAAAAATCATACACCCATGTAAAACTTTAGTATGTACAATAAGTCAAAAATATATGTATTCATTAATATAGAGCATCACACCAAATACATATTCCTATCAAATGGATACTTCGTCAAAATGAAGAACCTCCATATTCAGCATATGTTGATGAAACACTTTGGTGACAAGTCCTTGGTAAGCAGATCTACTAACATAAAATCTGTCCTTATATGCTTTATTATAATTTGACCACTCTGAACCCTTTCTTTAACTGCCAAAAATTTTATGTCAATATGTTTAGATTTCAACAAATTATAATTATTTTTAAAATATAATTCTATAATTTTTTATCACAGTTGATCCTCAATGGCCTGTCAATGTCCCCAATTATCTGTAACCTTATGATAAGATTCCGCATCCATATTCCATGGTTAGAAGCTTCGTAGTAGGTTATAAATTTTGTCTCCATAATTTAAGTGTCTATTAGCGGTTGTTTGACATTTTTACATGATATAACCCCTTCTGCCAACATAAAGACATAACCTGAGATGGACCTCCTGCTATCTAAGCATCCAACAAAATCAGAGTCCGAATATTCAATGATCTTATTGGTTATATTTATTAGAATAAATCTCATAGAATAGGTCCATAAAACTCCTATATAAATAGGGACTTGTATCTCTTAATGAAATATGATTTCTTTTACAACATGGTATCAGAGCATTAAGGTTGGGCGTGACTTCTTTCCTTTGCCTCCCTGCCATCGCTGCGCGATTTCTTTCCTCGCGCCTCCCTCCCTGCCTTCGGCTTGGCCAGCCAAGGAAACGCACGATCTCGTCTCCCAATCGCGCCTGCTTCGCCTGCACCACGTCTCCGCACGCGAAAACAAAGGGAGTCTTTCCTTTCCTCTCAACCGGGCGGCTTTGGAGAAGATCTCGATCGCTGCAGACGGTGGCTTCGCGCGGAACCCTAGCCGGCGACGATCTCCCAAGGAAGCAACGATTTCCTTTCCTCTCAACCGGGCGGCTTTGGAGAAGATCCCGATCGCTGCAGACGGTGGCTTCGCGCGGAACCCTAGCCGGCGGCAATCTCCCAAGGAAGCAGCGATGGTGCCACGAACCCTCCTACTGATTCATATCTTGCACCTACTACTTCGTCATCAGATCCAATTCCGAATGATGATCTTCCTATTGCATTACGAAAAGGTAAACGCTAGTGTACTTATCCTATTTCTTCATTTGTTTCTAATAATGGCTTGTCGTCCTCTTGCTGTTCTTTTATTGCTTCACTTGACTCTATTTCTGTTCCTAAAACTGTCCGTGAGGCCTTATCTCATCACGGTTGGCGAGATCAATGATAGAGGAAATGAAAGCCTTGGATGATAATGATACTTGGGATTTGGTTGATTCTACCTCCAGGAAAACAAGCTATTGGATGCAAATGGATATTTAATGTTAAAGTCAATCCAGATGGATCAGTTGCCAGACTAAAAAGCTCGTCTTGTTGCTAAGGGTTATGCTCAAACATATGGTGTGGATTATCTGATACTTTTTCTCCTGTTGCAAAGTTGACATCTGTTCGGTTGTTTATTTCTCTTGCTGCTACTTATCATTGGCCTTTACATCAACTTGATATCAAGAATGCTTTTCTTCATGGTAATCTTCAAGAGGAGGTGCATATGGAGCAACCTCCTGGTTTCGTTGCTCAGGGGGAGATGGGATGAGTGTCATCTTCGAAAGACTTTGTATGGTTTGAAACAAAGTCCTCGTACTTGGTTTGGAAAATTTAATCAGGTTGTTGAAAAATTTGGTATGAAGAAAAGCAAGTCTGATCATTCTGTGTTCTACAAGCAGTCAGGAGCTGGTATTATTCTGTTAGTTGTGTATGTGGATGATATTGTGATTACTGATAGTGATACTACGGGAATTTCATCCCTCAAATCTTTCATTCTCACTCAATTTCATACAAAAGATTTAGGGGTGCTAAAATATTTCTTAAGTGTTGAAGTAATGAGGAGTAAAAATGGTATATTTTTATCTCAGAGGAAATATGTTCTTAACTTATTAACTGAGACAGGAAAGTTAGGGGCAAAACCTTGTAGTACTCCAATAACTCAGAACGTAGATCTTACAGCAGATGGAGAATTATTTGAACATCCAGAGAGATATCGAAGGTTGGTTGGAAAGTTGAATTATCTTATCTTGACTCGTCCAGATATTGCATATTCGGTTAGTGTTGTTAGTCAGTATATGTCATCTCCAACGGTTCATCATTGGACAGTATTAGAACAAATTTTGTGTTATTTGAAGGGCGCACCCGGACGAGGTATTGTATATAAAAATCATGGGCACACTCATTGAATGTTTTTTAGATGCAGATTGGGCAGGTTCCAAAATGGATAGGAGATCTACTACAGATTATTGTATCTTTGTTAGAGGAAATTTAGTATCATGGAAGAGTAAAAAACAAAAGGTTGTGTCACGATCTAGTGCAGAATCAGAATACAGAGCTATGACACAGTCTGTGTGTGAAATAATGTGGATATATCAACTGATGATTGAAGTAGGGATCAAAATTTCAATACCAGCAAAACTATGGTGTGATAATCAAGCTGCTATTCACATTGCATCGAATCCCGTGTTCCATGAGCGAACTAAGCACATTGAAATTGATTGTCATTTTGTTCATGAGAAAATTCAACAAGGCTTGATCACTACAGGATATGTAAAAACTGGAGAACAATTGGGGGACATCTTCACAAAAACTTTAAATGGGATCCGAATTGATTATCTTTGTAACAAGTTGGGTATGATTAATATCTATGCTCCAACTTGAGGGAGTATTGGTTATATTTATTAGAATAAATCTCATAGAATAGGTCCATAAAACTCCTATATAAATAGGGATTTGTATCTCTTAATGAAATATGATTTCTTTTACAACAGATCTCTAGATGGCCTGATCTCTGATATGTGAGCATGTAATCTTTCGTTCTTTGCAAATACTGTATAATCCTCTTTACGGCTTTCCAATGCTCTGGTCCAAGGTTACTCAAATATCTGCTTAGTATCCCCACAATGTAGGCGAGATCCGGAAGTGTACATATTTGAGTACACATCAAACTCCCTACTACCAATGTATAAGAGAATTACTGCATTTCCTTAATCTCAAGTTCATGACATAGACATTGTTACAAGCTAAATTTATCACTCTTTGACACAGGAGTATCTCTAGGAGCGCAATTGTATATGTCATACCAAATGAACACAAGTCTAAGTGTGCACCTTGAATGATCACGAACAATCTATATGTCCAAGACAAATGATGCATTACTAAGATCTTTCATTTCAAATTCACTTGATAGAAATGACTTGGTTTCTAGTAGCAGACTTTTATCATTGTTTGCTAACAAGATATCATCTACATATAGAAGAAGTATAATAAACTCTTCCATTGAACTTGACATACAAGTATTGATCAACTGGGTTCTCTTTAAAATCGTACGAAGAAACCACTAAATTAAACTTCCGATAACACTGACGAGATGCATGTTTTAACCAATAAATGAACTTCCTTAATTTACATACTAGATGCTTTGAATCTCCCAACTCAAAGTTCTCCGACTGCACCATGTATATAATTTCCACAATATTTCCATTGAGAAATATAGTCTTTATATCCATTTGATGGAGCTCTAGGTCATAATGAGTTATAATTGTCATGATTACCCTATGGAAGTCTTTCGTCGAATTGGCGAAAAAATCTCCTTGTAATCAATATCCTCCTTTTTAGTAAATCCCTTAGCGACAAAGAAAGCCTTAAACTTTTCAACATTGTCATGTGAATTCCATTTAATTTAAATATTCATTTGCAACCAACAAGTTTCACCCCTTTAGGCAATTTGACAAGTTCCCAAACACCATTATCAGTTATAGACTTCATCTCTTCCCTCATAACTTCAATTCATTTTTTTGGATGAGGGCATTATTTGACTTCTTGAAAAGATGTAGGATCATCCTTCAATCAAATATCAAACTCATACTCTTAGAGATAAACATAGTCATGTGATATTGTAGATTTCCTTTCTCTAATGAATTTCCTTAGTGACACTTTTCCTTGAAGTGGTTGGGAGTTATGCTCAATCGTAGGAGAAAATACCTCTATTTGAGTTAATGTCCCCTCTATATGAATTGGAGGTGATACGAGAATATCGTGGTCTACTACCCCTTTCGGCTATGCAACTTCAACTGTATGTGGAATGATAACTATTTCACTATTAGTTGCATCAGTAGTTACCATATTAGGATCACCAATGTTATCCTCAAATAATACTTTTCTATCTTTATCGCTCTCACCATCCTTAATGAATTTGACATTACCTGTATCGAAAAAGGATCTACTCGAGGGGTTAAAAAACTTGAAACCCCTTGAGTTTTCAGAGTATCCTACAAAATGACAGCTAATAGTTCTTGAATCTAATTTCCTTTCATTAGATCTATAAGGCTTATCCTTAGCCGAACAACCTTAGACATGTAGATGCCTAATACTAGGCGCTCTACCTGTTCACAATTCGTATAGGGTTTTCGTTATCGCCTTACTAGAAACTCTATTGAGTAAGTAAACCACAATCTCGAGTGTCTCACCTCATAAAGACTCTGATAAAGAAGAAAATGCAATCATACTTCTCACCATGTCTTTTAGGGTCTGATTTAGTCGCTCTGCTATACCATTCTATTGAGGGGTCCCAGGCATGGTGTATTACGCCATAATTCCACACTTAGCAAGGTAATCCGCAACTGACACAGGACATTATTCACCTGATCCATCAAATCTACCATAGTATTCACCATCACGATCTGATCTGACGACCTTAATCTTCTTACCAAGTTGATTTTCAACTTCGACTTTTAAGATTTTAAATATTTTCAAGAATTATGACTTTTCGTGAATAAGGTACAAGTATTCGTGTTAAGGAGATAGTCGTCTATAAAGTTTATAAAGCATGCTTGATTGTGTTTATGACGATGCTGATGAAGAGGAGATAGACCTAGACGAAGCGTTGATCAAAGACCAGAAGCTCACTTTGTCTAACGGCAATCAACAGCCTAGTTCATCTATCGATAACACCCCAGTCTACATCATCTCGCCTTGCATTAACTTGGCATCCTAATTTATTTAGCATGCAAACGAGACCAAGGTGATTAGCGAGCTAGTATATGGCAATGATGAAGTTGACGAAACGCTTTATGATGGTGACCATGAATCACAACAAAATCAACCATTATGCTTGGATTCTCCTTCGTGGACAGATGCAAAAGGTGTTAAACGATCAGATGATAAAGTGAATGAGACTCAGTTTGCTTCAGCTCAATCTTCAAGGTTGGGGATAGGTTGCGAAATATCAAATTTTGACAAAAGTAACATGAAATTTATTCCTTCCGCCACAATGTAAGATTTTGTGACTGTGGTTCCAAGGATTCATTTGTAGAATCAGATAAATCCATTGGTGGCACTCAGACTATTATTTGTTCTATGAAAGGCTCCCCTTCAAGCTTGGACTTATCAGGTGTTGTTATTTCTTCATCAAACAACAACGATGCAATTCTTGTTTTGAAAGAGGCTTCTGTAACTTCTACTATGGGGCCTTCTAATGAAGCTATGATTATGATGCAAATTTAAGTTCACAGGAACATCGTTTTAGCATATGTGAAGTTTCTCCAGAATGATCATTTTCTTATGACAACACTAAGGCTATCATTATATGAGAGTTTCTTTATGATCCACTGGAGGCTCCTTGGATAGTCATGTTTGGTGACATTGCTATTGAAATTAAAAAGAACAAGTTGATGTCTTCACAGTTAGATGTAATTTACAAGGAAAAGAAGTGTTTGAGGGGCGCAAAGATGGACAAGAGCAACATTCATGATGTCATTCTCATCGGGGGATCGACGAGGATTCTCAAAGTCCAACAGTTGCTAATAGATTTTATTGATTTGGTATCAGACGATCTTCTTCCTAGGCGACCACCTGACACTACCTAAACTCCAGGACGAGTTTTTTCAACCTGTGGCGACTGATGCAAGAAGATCTGAATATTTTTATTTTTTATTTCTAGTAATTTTTAGAGTTTTTGATATATAGAGTAGTTTTGAAAATATTTATTTTTTATATTGAAGATTTTAAGTCCGTTTAGGATTTTTATGATTTTGAATCCGTTAAGAATTTTTTCTTTCTATTAGGATTTCTTCCTTTCTTTACAAGTTAAGATTTTGGGTTTATATAGGTATCTTATTACTTGATGTTTAGGGAGAAGTTTTTGGTTTAATAATATTTTCGACAGTGTCGTTTATTTCCTCATCTCCTGATTTTCTTTTGAATCAATAGGTTTTAGAAAATTGATTTTCGATATTCACAGTCGATTAACGAAATCAATATTACTCATAGAATAACCGTTATCCCGTCCAACGTCAATGTTCAATCTTGACCGGAGGTCAATTGTACCAACATTAATTCTCTTCTTTCTTCTTCAATAGACATTATCTTTCTTCTCTGTAGTCTATAAATTAAAACATTTGAAACTCTATGTAGGTTTGTTTTTGCTTTTCATGCACGTGTTTTTGTTGTTATTCATGAAAAAAACACATTTGTTTTTATAGTGCTCGTCATCTTTGATTTCTCCCTACATTGATGAAGTACCTTAACACGGTAGTTGAGCTTGAACCTTTAGAGTTGCCTACCCATAATGAATACTGATCATGGGTCAAAGATGTGATCATTCAATGTTACAACTTAATTGAAACTACTATGTGTTTTTCATAGACAAGCATGTGGAATGATGAGCCTATGACAAAGTCTCACGTAGTTGGCATGGGTGATAACTCCCGTGTTATTTTAACCTAAAACGCCTTACAATGATAATTCCAAAGTGATCAAAGCTACAAATATCTTATGCATATATAGTCATTCAATTCAATTTCATTATAACAATGCCTAAAGGACAGACTTGATGAGCCACCAATTTGCTATTTATTTGCATGACTTTATAAGAGATGGTAAAAAAAACTATATTTGCATTAGCCAAAGGTTCCATTTTGATCGTGAAAGTGCGTGTGGAAATAGTGATCTTGGTCATTGATTTTAGTAGGTTTGTGCTATGTAGAAGGTTGAGTTCATTTGTTTTCTAAAATGTTCAAATGTTATATAGTCTTAAATGTTAGCATTTGTATCTATTTGTGTTCATCCAATTTTGTTAAGCAGCAGTCAAGTGTGTATCTATGTGTTCAGTCGTATGTATTAGATTAGATATGAATATATTTGTGAATATTTGATTTGATTTAGTTATTATCTTTATATGATTTTATTCCATATAAATAATTATCTAAATTAGGAATTTATTTCTTACTAGATTTGATGAACATATATATAATCTTATTATTGTGATCAATAATATTCAAGTTATTTTGAAAACCTCATATAGTATCAGAGCATTTGGCTCATGCTCCTAATTCCTTCAAAACCTAAGTCAATGGCCTCCTCAACCTCCTCCACTACCTCCATCTCCATCATGATAACTAGCGCACCGTCCCCTTCACACAATATCATCGCCATTAACGTGGCAACCCAAGTCCTTTTGAAACTTACCTCCACCAATTATCCAGCCTAGCGGCTTCAGTTTCAATCTCTCCTTATTAGTTATAATCTCATCGGTTATGTTGTTGGCTCCAATCCATGCCCGCCTCCCACCATCACTCAATGTAATTCCATGGTCCCCAACTCTGACTATTTACTTTGGATCTGTCATGACCAATTACTTCTCAATGCTATCATTGGTGCTTTCTTGCCCACCTTGATTTCATTCATTGCTGCTTCCAAAATATCTCTTGAAGCTTGGACCACTCTTGCAAAGACCTATGCTGCTCCTAGTCGTGGTCGAATTTCATAACTCAAAGCTCAGATCTCCAATCCTATCAAAGGATGCGAAATCTATCACTGATTTCATGCAAGATATCAAGTGCATTGTGGATGCTCTTGCCCTCATGAACGCCCTCGTCGATGATGAAGACCTCACCCTCAAAGTCCTCAATGGCCTTGACGGCAATTACACAGAACTCTCTCATGCTATTCAAGCTCGTGACACCTCTATTTTGTTTGATGAGTTGTATGAAAAACTACTCAACTTTGAAGCCCAACTATTAACAAAAGTTGATGTTCCTCATACTCCTACCACCGCCTTTATTGCTTCCCACTCCAACAAATCATCTCATTTTGGTACAATCACAGGTCAGACTCAGTCCTCCGCTGTTTCACGTGGTCGTGACCCCCGTCCTCCAAGTCCTTGGCAACCATGGTCTTCCGCTGTCGCCCATAACTCGCGCCCTTACCAAGGGCGCTGCCAGCTTTGTAGTATCATTGGTCATTCAGCTAAGCATTGTACTTCTCACCAATATCTATCGTGGACTCCACAACAAGGACCCCCTCCTCACCTAGCCTACGCTGCTTCTCAAGCTCACATGGCTTCTCACCCCGCTTGCTAACCTTGTACACACAGAATAGCTCATGGGCTGCAGCGCCTCTCACCATCTGACCACTGATCTACCCAAACTCTCTCTCCACTCTCCGTATGAGGGCTCAGATACGATTGTTGTGGGCAATGGCACTGGTTTGTCTATCTCACACACTGACTCTCTCACTTTACCTATATCTTTTTCACCTTTATCTCTTATCAATATGCTATATGTTCCTTCCATGAAAAAAAAAGTTTAATTTCTATTGCCCAACTATGTTGAACTATCAATGTATCTGTTACCTTTTTACCCTCTTATTTTCAATTGAAGGATCTACGAATGGGGGCTCTTCTGCTCACGGGTCCGTGTAATAATGGGATTTATGTTTGGCCACTCTTCAAGCCCCTCTCGCCCGCACCCACTGCCCTCGTCTCCACCATTGTGTCGTTGTCCCTTTGGCACTCTTGCTTGGGTCATCCTTATTTATTCTAACATTGTTTGTCACTTAATCTCTAATAATGTTGTTTCAATTCCGTCTAGTGCTTTTTTGAATTTTCATTGCAATTCTAATAAGAGTCACAAGCTTCCATTTTTTTGATTCCACTGTTACTTCCTCGTTGCCTCTTGAATTAATTTTCTCTAATGTATGGACCTCTCCAGTTCTCTCATTCGATGGTTATAAATAATATTTAATTTTTGTTGATTATTTTTTCAAATATATCTAGTTTTATCCATTTAAATGTAAATCCAATGTCCTCTCTATTTTCACTGACTACAAAAATCTTGTTGAAAAATTTTTTAATCAGAAAATTATCTCCCTTTACACTGATAGTGGGGGTGAATTTCTTGCCTTAAAAACATTCTTGCTACAATCTGGAATCTCCCACCTTACTACTCCACCTCATACGCCCGAATACAATGATTTTGCTGAACAACGACATTGACACATTGTCGAAACGGGCCTCACCCTTTTACACCAAGCATCCATTCCATTCACTTTTGGCCTTACACCTTTGATACTGCAACCTATTTAATAAACCGTATGCCCAAAGTCAATTTCTCTATGCTCTCGTCTTTTGAAAAACTTTTCTATCATTCTCCCAACCTTCACAAGCTTCGGATATTTGACTGCCTATGTTATCCTTGGTTACGCCCCTATACCAAGCACAAATTGGACCCTCGTTCTTCTGCCTGTGTTTTTCTTGGGTACTTTCTTATTCAAAGTGCATACCTTTGCCTTGATATTTCCTCTTCCAACTTCTTTATCTCTCATCATGTTGTTTTTGTAACACCCGTATTATTTTTCCCTATTTTTAGACTTTAATTGAATTTAGAATAGAAGGAATTTCATTTAGTAATTATGTTATATATATGTGGCAAGAAGATTTTTCTTTCAAAGACGAATCGAACAAAATTTGTTGGAACCAAAACGGAGGTCGTTTGATTATCGAACCAAGTGAACCAAGATTGAACCAAACTGAACCAAGTTGGTTTGGTCCGTACGGGAAAAGATTTTGATAAAATAAAATAAATGAAAAGATTCGTCTTACGAAGACGAATCCAATAAAATTGGTTTGGATCAAATCAGAAGTCGTTTGATTAGTTAACCAAGCGAACCAAGACTAATCTGGTTTGCTACAGTAAACTATCAATTTAGTTTGATTTGGGTTGGTTCAAGTTCAGTCCGATTCAGCCACCTTCCGGTTCAGCCAGACCAAATCCCAATCGCGATTTCTTCGCGATCCCTGACTTCTTCCTCCCCGCGCGAGCCGCGTCCGCCGCGCCCGTTCCCGCCGGCGAAAAGCTCGGAACGGAAGAGGCTTTAAAAGGAACCCTAGCCCAAACCCTAGCCAAGCCTCTCCTCCCCCGTTCCACAACCCTCCTTCGTAGAAATCGCCGCTGCACAGGCCAACGCCGTCGCCTTCTCTGCCCTTCGCCGCCGCCGCGTGAGAAAACGCCGACGCTACAGAGCCTACCCCAGCCTTCCTTCGCCGGAGAGGAAGGAATCGAGCTCCACCACTGTCAGTAGACACCGCAGCTCGCCCTGCCGCGCTGCGCCTTCCTCTGCTCAGCACCATCAATAGCCGGCCGCCGACGCTGCCGTCTACCGAGACCTCTGCTCCGCCGCCCCTGTGCACAGAGGACGTCGTCGTCCAGCTGCAACCGACGCCTTCGCCACTGACCAGCGCCGCCACCCGTGCCGCCTCCCCTGTTCTCCCGTGTTCGCATGGAGAAGACGACAGCAAGAAGGGACGGCGCGAGAATGATTAATCTAGTATAATTAGATTAATGAATTAAGGTAAGATTTAACTAATTAAAAGTTTGATTAATCAAGGTTGATTAAATGTTAATCAGTAATGTATTTGTTAATCAATGTTAAGTAACTAGTTAATTAATGAATTAGTTAATCAGTTAATTAATTAATTAATTAGTGAATCGATTTAAAGTATCAGTTGGTTTAATATTTAGTTAATGATTGAGAAATCAGTTTATCTTGATTTATTTGGAAATGAGGAGTTAATTGATTAGGTTAGGTTAATTGAAGGGTTAGGTTGGAACCAATGGATTAAATAAGGATTGAGTTGAATGGGACCTTAATGATTAATTGTTAAGTTATAGTTATGATTTTTGCTAGGTCGTGCGAAGAAGGCGCTAGAACACTTCGGAGGAGGTCTTCGATTTCCCCAAACCCTAGCGTTAAAAACCTAGTGAGTAGACAAGATAAGGTAAGTACATCTCTCACCTGCAGTATGAGTAGTTTCGTTGTTTTCTGTATTTTTCCATAAACATGATTTTGTTAAAGTATATGCATGATTTTGTTAAAACATATGTAAATAGTAGAATTGCATGATATAAGAAGTAAGATATTGTAATATGAAAGAAAGTACTTTATTTTGATGTTGACAAGTACCGGACCGTGAGGTGTCCAAGGGATGGGCTCCATAAGTTGCCCCTAGGCCGCGAGGTGCCTAGTACGCTCTAATCGGCTTCGGTGGCTAGCTACCCCGGACCGGTTAGGGATGCGCGCATTGGTACTTTGTCAGGGCCCAAATGATGGATGTTTAGTATGTTTAAGTATTATGAAATAGTATGTTTTGAAAATCCCCTCACATGTTTAGATATGAACATTCATGTTGCATAAATCAGTTATTACGAAGTTTTCTATGGTTTTTGTGAGTTAGATGATGTACTTACTAAGCGTTGCTTATAGTTTGCATTCCTCATATTGCAGATAAATGAAAGGAAAAGTTTTAGGAAAGAGGAGGCAGCTGGAGAAGTGTTTGATGTGTGGTGTCGGCGGAACCGCGGAATAAGATCAAGAATTATATAAATGTTTATTTTATGTCCAAGAATTTATATTTACTTCTTTTGCTTCCGCATGCTAAACAGAAAAAGAAAAGTTTATTTGAGTTATTTTATTTAATGAGTAAAAGTTAAAGAAAGTTTAAGTACGTAACGTCTCCCCATTATTATAAGAAAAAGGGGGGGGGATGTTACAGTTTTGTTGAGACTATTTTTTCCTATGCCAGTTCTCCCTCTCCTATCTCACTTAAATACTTACCCGATTTTACCTCCTCTAGTATGGTCTATCATATTCCATCCCCACCATTGGCTAAACTCCCGCACACGGACCCCGACTCTTGCTCCGCCCCGCTTATGCTTTTGAACCACTGCCTCATGCACCTCCACATGCACCAGATGACCCACCACCTCCTACACCTCCCCATGCACCAGATGACCCATCATTGTCCTTATCCTCTGTTCCTCACCTAATGACCATCCAATCCAAAAATTATATCATCAAGTCTAATCCCAAATACTTCCTCATCACCACTACTACCCATGTTGATCATGAACCTAAATGTGACACCATTGTCCTTCAAGACCCACATTGGCGATCCACTACATCAGCTGAATTTGATGCTCCTTTTTAATGAAACCTGAGATCTTGTCACTCAGTGGGTGTTTTGCCAGACTTGGTTTGTTGAAAAATATAAATCCTCTGCTGTTAATCGCCTCTCCCAATTCATGCATGCGCCTTCTGAATATCATTGGGGTGTAGTCAAGCGTCTGTTTTGCTATCTCCATGGTACTCTTACTTATGGTCTTCATATTTGCTTTGAGACGACATTATCTCTTCATAGTTTTATTGATGCTGATTGGGGTAGCAATCTAGATGATCGTTGTTCCACCAAAGCATATGTTATCTTCCTTGGCTCCAATCCAATTTCTTGGAGCTCTAAGAAATAAAAATTTATTGCTCGATCCTCTACAGAAGCTGAATATCGAGCCATTGCATCGGGTGTTGCTAAAATTTCTTGGATTTGTTCTCTCCTTTCAAGAACTGTGTGTTCTCATTTTCTCTATACCTGTCATCTATAGTGATAATATTGGAGCCACTTATCTCTACGTTAATTTGATTTTTTCACTATCGTGTGAACCATATTGCCTTGGACTACTATTTTGTTCGTGAACTTGTCTAAGGTGCCAAGTTGCGTGTTTCTCATGTCACATCAGGAGATCAACTTGTTAATGCTCTCACCAAGTCATTATCCAGTACTCACCTTCGTAGTTGATTATTTAAGATCGATGTTTCTCCAGAACCTCCATCTTGAGGGGGCATATTAGATTACATATGAATATATTTGTGAATATTTAATTTGATTTAGTTGTCATCTTTAGTTGACTTGATTCCATGTAAATAATTATTTAAATTAGAAATTTATTTCTTACTTATGTAGATTTGATGAACATGTATATAATCTTATTATTGTAATCAATAATATTCAAGTTATTCTGAAAACCTCCTAGTATGAACTATTTAATTTGCTTTTATATATGTTGTTGATTAAATTAGTGCGTGGTCAATGAATCATAAAATGTTGAATGATCCTTGGTCATTAGTGGATAATAAATTCCCTTTAATAAATATACCATTTTGAAGATCAAGTTTCGTGTTATGGTGCAACGCATCAGTCACTAAGATGTATAGTAAGGAGATGATAGGTTTTCTTAGTACAAACTCAACTTTATAAAAATCCTATTAACAACAAGAGATTTGCAAGATACAACCAACAATTTTATCCAAGTAACCCATTTGTCATGGAAATTAAGAAGCTTCAGAACATGAATTAGGTGTTCAATTAACAATTGAATGTTTTATCATAATGAAGTTTTAATATGATAAACTCCTCGCCAGTACGTAGTATCCTACTAGTTTTAACAGCTCAAAAAGACATGAAAACTCCTTCAACACAAAATGTTCTATAAATGCTAATTGTCAAGTACTTAATTACTGAATAGTTGATTAGTAAGAGTCTTATGTTTTGTGGCAAGATTGATTTATCATAATGAAGTTTTAATATGATAAACTCCTCATTAATAGTATTCTACCAGTTTTAACAGCTCAAAAAGACATGAAAACTCCTTCAGCACAAAACATTCTATAAATGCTAACTGTCAAGTACTTAATTACTGAATAGTTGATTAGTAAGTGCCTTATGTTTTGTGGCAAGATTGATTTATCATAATGAAGTTTTAATATGACAAACTCCTTGTCAATAGTATTCTACTAGCTTTAGTAGCTCAAAAAGACATGAAAACTCCTTCAGCACAAAATGTTCTATAAATGCTAACTGTCAAGTACTTAATTATTGAATAGTTGATTAGTAAGTGCCTTATGTTTTGTGGCAAGATTGACAATCAAATTCTCTAAGGCAATATGAGCACAATTTAATTTATGTTCCATATGAACAATTGAAATGCATCCAATAGGTTTGTTTAAAAATAAATATTGAGAATCTTTTATACTCATTTACAACACTATGATTTCCAGCTCAATTGAAAGGGTGAGGATGTGAAGGGGAACACAAGTAATGGAGGAAGAGATTGAGAAAGAGAGGTATGGTGATAGTAGAAATTGTCAAAAATAACATTGAGGTAGATGGTAGAGGAGTTTAAAATTAATAATTCATTCAAATGTTTTACAAATCTTGTTGATTAAGAAAAAAAATAGTGACTAAGGTCAATTTTATAAATTTGTTATATCTTCCCAACAAAAGTGCAAATTTTATTAAGCAAGTTACATAAGATATCACTGCATATCAATTATAACTTTTCCATACATCATCCAAATATGAGTTTACTTTATTCAAACATTGATAGGGTATTGGGCATCCTCACACTATAATGGTTGTCTCTAACAATTTTCAACATGCTCTTCCCACTGTGATTTATTGAAGAAGTCACTCTATATAGGAATTGGTTCAACTAGCACCAAAGAGATATTATCTTTCATTTTATTATCAGAATGGGTGTACTCATCGGTGTACCTATATATGTCTTCCATTGATATCGACAAGTTGAGTATTTTTTCAATTATAGGTCGAGCTACTGGGGTTGGATTGAGACGTTCCTTATTTAGATCCTTCCATGCTTTCTCCACTATCTCTCGTAGCTTCTCACATGCAACTTTTGCATCTGTGTCATGCTCTTTCATGTAACTTTCCACTGTAGAGGCACTATGGTCTCTCTCTTGCTCCGTCTGTAAATTTTTTAATTGGAATTGTCAAACATTGTTGCTAAACTATTGTACCAATGGAAGTGACAAATGATTACCTCATGTGATCTTATATCATTGAGGAGTCTACCAATTACGGAGCAAGCTTCCACGAGCTTGGGAAAACTAGAATACCACTTGAATACCTCTTTTGTTGCCACTTCTCCCATGCCCAAATACATGGAACAAATGATCAAAGAACTTCCGGAGGAGATCAATGAAACACGCAAGTGTTCATCAAGTGATGGCACATATTGCTCCACACCCCACTTAGATTCTTCAAAATATGCTATGGCTATAGTTGTAAACTATGTAAATCAAGAAAAAAATTAGTTAATAATTGTTAGGATAATAGAAGTCAATATCTCTTTCCTATTAACATACTTCATTTTTAAGGTATTGCACACGATACGTCTCATTAAGTTCCAACTCTGCTTCAAATTCTTCAAAAGTCTTTAATAGCTTGAGGTAAAAATCTTTTATGTATTCGGGTAAAGAATCAACAGCTTGATGATTCCACCTAAATGTAAGAAAATATGAGCAAATAGGTGATCATGATATTGGTAAAAGAATGAATATGAGAATTTATCATTTTAACTTGAATTTGTTTTACAACATTTTAGTCCTATCATGTATAACTGTACAACAACAATATTAAATGAAACACAAAACTATTAAAATTTGATTATACTAAAATTGAACCTCTTGATTGCTTCAGTTAATAGTTTGCGCTCTTCCAATGTGCTATAATTATCATAGATATCATCCATAACTGATACAAGACAAAATGCTTTGGTGCACATCACTCGTGCACGAGAATATTGAGGCTCATAATATATACCATGAACCCAATAATAACTTTCCACAATTCGATCACGAGCAAACTTTAGTGATTTAGCAAGCGCTAAATCATTCCACCATCTTTAAACATGCCATCCATCAAAAATATACATAGAGAAACAAAACAATTAGTTTATACCCCAAATGTAAATAAAACATAAATTACTTATAATTAGAAAATAAAACTAACCAATTAAGGTAATGTATAAAAATCATGTGAGATATCTAACATTAATCAAACTTGTGCAATGCTATAGTCAATAAAATTCATGTAAATAATTTTTAAGTGCTATGATATTTTTTATAACTATAAAGCAATAATTTTGAAATTCCTATCAATTCTCTTATTAGATTTATATATTGATATTAAATGTGAGGATTATGTTGTCTATATTTGTTCACATATATTAGAAAAATATTTCTATAAAAAGATGAGTTAAATTTACTTACATCGAAACTTTCTTCAGTTCCTCTTGATAAAGAGATTGCAATATATTGAAATCCAATTTTGCAAGTTCTAATATGACATCATCTCGCGTTGCATCCTTTTGATAAATAGGTATATATATTCTCGCCAAGAGACTTTTAATTCTTCGACATAGTGGTACCTCAAGGGAAAGAGATACATGTGTCTCTAAAGGTTGTTCAAGTTCACTCAATAAGGATACTAGTTGAGACTTTGAAAAATAATTGGCTTCATCAAGTATAGTCTCTCCATGTGTTGCAAGATAAGACGCATTATATAGGCTTAGCAGTCCCTTTGCATCTCCATTCAAGGTAGATATAAAGCTTCCATTGTCATCTTTGAACTTGTTAAAACTCTCTACAAAAGTGGGTAAACAATTAATAGTAAGTGTTCATAAAAATAATTAGTTAATAATATTATTTTATATCAAACTGTTTAACTAGTTTTATTCTCTTTGCCTTTTTAATAATAACAATAAAACAGGTTTACATGACAAATTTTAAATCTTAAAACTTGGCAATGATTTAGATTTTTACCAATATTGTAATTTGGCACAACTTGTTTTAACATCCTTTTATTAGGAAACATGTAAAATATTAGGCATATATATTCTTTATTAGTCTAAAACTAAAAATGGAATTTTTGGCAAATGATGAAAATATTGATTGCTTATCTTGTCATATAAAGAAAGACATATCTATCTCGAATTTCAATTTTAATATATATATTTTGTTTTATATATAAGAACATATGTATATATAATCTAATAATTTTAACTTATTTCTATTGTTACCTGCAGAAACATTATATCCATGCTGCCTAAGCAATCGAAATCTAAGAGAAGTTTCATAGAGCCCATAATTGGTATCATCAACCTCAAAGATCAATCTTAATGCGCCATCTATTTCATCCTCAAAATGATAGTCCAGTCTAAGAAGTTGAATTGAATCAATCAAATTCATAAGTTGCGGTATGCCACTAGTGTCCTTGAACATTGTCTTTACATGCACCTTTAATTCTTCTGCTCTCTTTATCATCCTTTGAAAGGACTTCTGCATCATCAAAATTATTAGATATACATATATCCAACAATATATATATATATTTATTTAATCACCGCATATTCATATTGTCATTCGTATGTTGCAAATAAGATCTACTTCAAATTAATTTTAAGAAATTTTCGAGGAACATTAATTGAATAAGTGTGAGAAGATCAATACCTGTGTTTGTGAGTGAAAGGAGCTTCGGATGAAAAAATCACCCCAAACACTTGGATGATATTGTGTAGACTTACGAACTATCACTTCATCATCACCAATAAAATTTAGTGATTGCTTCTCCATCTTAATGGTGCATGAGTTGTGATCTTTAGCTACCCTTCTCTTGATATTTATAGGCTCACTTAAAAAAAAAAAATTAGTGATTTGTGATCTTAATTATGAGCTACTAATCAAATTTAGTGATTTAATCAAAGTTATGGACTCTTTCTCCATGTTAATAACGTGTTGTGCTCGTGAGTCATGCTAAGGAAACTGAACCTAACATCTTAATAATTATTTAGATTTTTTGGGATTTTATCAAATCACACCCTTCCTTTTATTTATTTAGTTTTTAACAAATCATTTCGTTAATCATAAAGTTTTCCTAATTCACCGTTAATTTTAAGTTTCCTCAAAATACAAATCGATCCAAGTTGATTTGCAAATTATCATATAAATCAATATTCTGAATTCCTTTAAAATTAGGATGATCAAAAAGGCATTTCTCACGCGTTAGCTAGATAGATTCACATAAAACTTACTTGAGATTTTTACCAACTAAAAAAACAACACATACGGTTTTACAGTGATCGTTGTCATCTTTGATTTTTCGCTACATTGACGAACTTAATATGAACTTTGATATTCTATTATTTGTTCTGTTGGAGCCGTGGAGACCATCTAAGAACTTTGGATGGAACTACGGATCAACGAATTTTCATAGTTGATTTTAAAAATTAACTGGAGCATGTGATTCAAATATATGAGAGAAGGATTTGGATTTGCTAGGGTTGTAATTGAACCGACAAAATTTGATATTCGATTTGATAAGAATTTATGTATGTTCGTTCAATATATACAAAATCAATTAAATGAAACAAACTTGAATAATTCATTAAACTAAACAAATAAAGTTATAAACTAAACGAATAAACTTGAACATATATGTTTAGTTTATTAATATTCATAAATAATATTAATAAATAATATTAATGAATAATATTCATAAATAATATTTTTGAATAACATTCATAAATAACATTCTTGAATTATATTCATCAATAAAATTCTTATCAATAAGTTACATAAATAAAAATTAATTAAATAAATAAATTTATATTATCAAATTCAATAACCAATCAAATAGATTTAAAATATAAAAATTTTAAATAATCAAATAAATTTGGATTGAGGTCGATAACATCGAGACAAATCAAACATAAATTAAATTTGAATTAAGTTCAAGTTCATAAAAAAAATTAAATTAAGGTTGAATAATTATTTTAACAATTTAATTTATTTTAGATTTGATTTAATTTAATTCGATTATCTTATTAAATAAATTTAAATATCATAAAATTTAATTATATTTGGCTAAGTTATGACATGATTTTTCAAAGACATGGCACATGATGCGCACTATATCTAATTGATAAGAGTCAATTTATTCATTAAATACCATTGACATTAACTGATGGAGATATTGTCGGACATATTAAAAATTTATTAAATTTAAATTATATAGAAATTAAATGCAATCTTAATATGTACAAAGGACTTAGTTAATAATCTCAAACTATCAAATAAAAAATAATAGATTACTTGATATGATTGAATTATCTTGTATAACCGAACTGAGTTACAGAGTGTGGAGTTGTAGCGTTAGCTAAATTATTTAGTGTCGAGTCCATCAAGTTGTCGAGTGCCAAGTTAGCGTCTAAATTATTTAGAGTAAAATTCTTATCAATATATTAAATAAATAAATAAATTTATAGACAAATCAAACTTAATAAATTAAAATTGAATTAAGTTTTTCATAAAAAAAAATTAAATTAAGATTGAATAATTATTGTAACAATTTAATTTATTTTAAATTTGATTTAATTTAATTCAATTATCTTATTAAGTAAATTTAAATATCATAAAATTTAATTATATTTGGCTAAGTTATGACATGATTTTTCAAAGTCATGCATGGCACATGATGCGCAACGTATCTAAATTGATAAGAGTCAATTTATTTATTAAATACCATTGACATTAACTGATGGAGATATTGTCGGACATATTAAAATTTTATTAAATTTAAATTATATAGAAATTAAATACAATCTTAATATGTACAAAGGACTTAGATAATAATCTCAAACTATCAAGTAAAAAATAATAGATTGCTTGAGATAATTGAATTATCTTGTATAACCGAACTGAGTTACTGAGTGTCGAGTTGTAAGGTTAGCTAAATTATTTAGTGTCGAGTCCATCGAGTTGTCGAGTACCAAGTTAATCGAATAAAATTCTTATTAACATATTAAATAAATAAATAAATATATATTATCAAATTTAATAACTAATCAAAAAATTGAAATATAAAAATTTTAAATAATTAAATAAACTTAAATCAAGAATTTAATAACATTTTAAACAAATCAAGCTAAAATTAAATTTGAATTGATTAAGTTTATAAAAAAAGTTAAAGTTGAATAATTATTTCAACGATTTAATTCATTTTAGATGACTTAATTTAATTCGATTATCTTATTAATTAAATTTAAATATCATAAAATTTAATTAGATTTGACTAAGTTATGGCATAAGTTTTCAAATTACATGATGCACTTTATATCTAATTAATTGATGAAAGTGTGTATTGGTCAAGTTATCATATATAGACTTTTAGTTATGTGATTACTAGGTAATCATGTAACCAAGATTATGAGATATTTGATTAAACATCAAAATCAACTCGAGTCAAACTGTGTTTGGTCAATCTAGTCAAGGTTGACTGCACCAACAACTTATACTTTGTTGAGGTAACCATGAGTTATATATGTAAGTTCGAACTTGGCATAGGATATATCTTTCATGTTGCTCTAGAGAAAACAGGCGAAGAAACAATGACTCAAAGAGAAGTTTAAGAAGTTGAAGAATGTTACCCTTGAACTTGCATATGATGTGCTCGGCTTGCTTTGCTAATAACTTCTCATGTTTGCTGTCTTAGAGCTTGTTAGAGTCCTGCTGCAGTGTTTATCTTGATATAAAGAAATAAATTTCTATATCTTGTATTATTTCTTGGCCTTTTATTAATATTTGCAAAAGTATTTTAGTTTTTCCTATAGAGCATAATGGCTTAGTAATTTTAGCAATTTTTTTAGCACAATAGAGCTTTTTTGGTTCTCAATTTGAGTCTTGTGCGACAGTGATGTTGCCCATGCGGACATGCCACTTGAGGTGAGTATGAGTTTGGATCTGTTTCAGCTCATGTGTGTGGATTGATGTCGGTGAGGTATGCTTCTTTTTCTTTAGACTTGTTGATGTTAAGGTTGGTATAATCAAACAAACTCGGTTTGAATACTTACTACAAATTTTTAGTATCAATTCTTATGGTCATCATTTTTTTTGTACCATACCTATATTGTTTGTAGCAAAGTATGATAGCTATTATACTTATGTGAAAATCGAAAGCTATCCATTCAAACAACACAGAGAATCAAGGGGGAAAAAAGAGCAAAGTATACTAGGATAGAAATTTCATTATCAAATTCTTTATCCAAATTACTAGGAGATATGAAAGATTATTTTGCTAAGTCAATTAGATTCAGATGACTAAGAGATATAAAAGATTATTTTGCTAAGCTACGATTATCAATCAAAATATTAGATCTTGGAATCTATGTACAGAGACACTATTGAAAAATTTTAACCTTATCTATCTCGTCTTGAATTGAATATTATGTCACAACTAATATAATATAGCCGATACAATTGTATCTCAAGTGGTCTGGTTATGGATTATCAAGAAATAAGAATGTGTACATTACCAAAAAGGAATAGTTATTTTATTAGAGTTAGAATTTCAATGAACTAAATATACCTTAGGGGGCGTTTGGTTGGGGATTATCATTGATAACCTTGATTATCTATTCAAAGTTATCAACCATAACTTTATTTGATTTAGGTTATGATCGATTTTCAAGTAATATAATATCACTGCCACATCAGCAAATAGATTATAATCTGAAAATGAGATTACCTTAGCAACTTAAGGTTTTCTATAATTTTGGAGATTAATAAAAAAAATTTCACGATTATTCTTCGATTTTAAAACTCAGTTAATTGAAAAGTATTTTGAAATCTAATTGAAACTGAATTAATTAATTTAATAAATTTTAATTTAAAAGTTTATAAATTTAAAAAAGATAATTTATTTTAAATTTAAAAAATAAAATTAATAAATTATATATTTTAATTTAATAAATTATTTTATTGAAATAATTATTTTAATAAATTAGTTTATAATATATATAAATTCATGTTAAATTTTAAAAAATAAATTAATAAATGATGATTATTAATTTAATAAATTATTTTATTAAAATAATTATTTTAATAAATTATTTTTTAAATGTATATAAATTTATTTTAAATTTTAAAAAATAAAATTAATGAATTATATTTATTAATTTAAAAAATTATTTTAACAAATTATTTTATTAAAAATATATAATTTTATGTTAAATTTTAAAAAATAAAATTAATAAATGTTTATTAATTTAATAAATTATTTTATTAAAATAAAATTAATAAATTATATTTATTAATTTTAAATAAATTTTTATTAAAATAATTATTTTAATGAATTATTTTTTAAATATATATAAATTTATTTTAAATTTTAAAAAATAAAATTAAAAAATTATATTTATTAATTTAATAAATTATTTTATTGAAATAATTATTTAATAAATTATTTTATTAAAAATATATAAATTTATTTTAAATTTTAAAAAATTATAAATAAATTATATTTATTTATTTTGATATATTATCAATTTATTATCATTATTAGATAATAAATTGTTATATTTTATTCCCTTCAAATAAATAAATTGAGTCAAATAATATTAGGTTATATTTTATACCCATAACTAAGATTATTTATGATAACTTGAACCAAATACATTTTAAATATCTTGATTGAGCATGACAAGCTTGCTAAAGATCATAATGGTGAAGACCACAAGCTATCACTACATATATATCAATAATATCAGGGTCAAGATCATTTTCTAAAAGAAGTGAAAATTTTAAAATTTAACTTATTATATTTAGAATATTTTCAATAAAAATGTTTTAAAAAAACATATATATATTCTTGTTTTATTAAATATTTACTAGATGAATTGGCTCGGATTCATTGGTTAATTAGATTATATATAATTCGTTTCGGCATACAAATAAGATCTCGCTCAATCTAATCATCTGCAATCATTAATTATACCAAATAAACATCAATCAATCTCCAATTTGTTTGGAATCCTCCCTCCAAATCCTATTCAAATATGACATATGAATTCTGTTCCAATTTCTTTTCCAATTCTTTCTAACAAACTCAAAACTACTCTATAATTCTATAAATAAATATGGCGAACGTTGCATTCTTCCTTGATTAATTCACCCAGCGAGCTTATCGATTCGACGCCACCATGACGGCGAAGCGCAAGTGTTCCAGCGACGACAGCGAGGCCACCGTCATCGCTCCGGAGTGGGTGACCGCCTTGGCGAGGCGGCAGTTTGCCGGCGGCAGCGACGACGACGACGTTGGCGTGTGGTTCATCGCCAAGAAGACGGTGGAGAAGTCCGACCTGGTGACGCAGCAGAACCGGCTGTACCTCCCCACCGACTCCGTGGCGACCAAGCTCGTCTCGTGCTTATTTTCAAGACAAGACTCCTCACCTTTTTGACATTATCACACATTATCAATTAGAGTCCGTAGTCAGTTGCACGCATCCGGTCAACATTGACTTATGCAAAGAGTTTTGCGTTAACCTCCGTCTCATCGATGGGGATGAGAGCATATATGAGTCTACCGTAGGAGGAATTCCCATTGAGTTCAACCCTGAGGTTCTTAGGTCATTTCTGCGGTGTCGGGTTTTAGAGCACCCATTCATTTGCTTCCCTAATGTTATTGAGCCCATAACAGGTTCATTTTCACATGTTACCATTGATCATATCCATCGCCATTATTTTGGTGTTCCTAGGGCTCCACTTCGTAACATCTTTAAAGTAACTCACATGTCTACACCCCACTACGTCTGGTATAGGATCGTTCTTGACTGCATCCTTTCGATTGTCACCTGAGATCGGTCCGTGATACGGCTTCCTCATCTCATTATGATGTATGCCCTGGAGCAACGTCTTGATATTGATATTGCTCTCATATATTTACATCCGTTGTGTACTTCTCGGGTCCAACTCAGGGCAAATTCTACATGTCATTTGGTCACATTCTTACATACTTCTTTGCATCTAGAGGAGTTAATGTCACTGTAGGACCCATACGTCATCTCTCTAAGGATTATAATCAGCTTGGCCCACGTCACCTAAAGTTAGCCAAGATAGTGTTCATGAGGATTTCATGGTATGGACATGTGATGTTACACGCGGAGCTTCTTCTGAATCCAAGGAGGAAGAGGCTGGCGATGCACCCGATGCTGCTGCTGCTCCTCCTCCTCCTACGTCTGATGCACCCCTTGTCAGTGCCTTGGACGAGAGGATCACCCATCTAGAGGGGATGGTGCACCAGGGGTTTCAGGATTTCGGTCAGCAGCTACAGGGATATTACCAGGAGGTTCAGACCTATCACCAGGAGGTTCAGACCTATTACCAGGGTGTTCAGGCTTACCATCTCGATGTCCAGGGCTGCCATCAGGAGGTTCAGGGCCTTCAACAGAACTGAGTGATAACTGATCAGCGACAGTAGGAGATGTATGACATGATGTGGAGCATGCATCTGTCGTACCAGGCTCCTCCTCCTCTACCTCCTGCTGATGACGAGTAGCTGTCTTGGTTGAGTTAGGATGATGTCGAGATTGCATTTTGATTTGATATGTTATGTATCTCGAACACCATTGCTATATCTGTGAGGATTTTGGTTTTTGGGATGTGATCTATGTCCTTTTTATCTATTGATGTCACTTTATGTATGATTTTTTTTTTTAAAAAATATTTCTATGTTATGTCATTTCTCTTTTATCCATTTTCTTTTGATGTATGTTTATATGTTGCATCCTTGTTTGTGTTCAATAAGGAAGGTATATTGATCTAGGGGGAGTTCTTGTAATTTAATAAGTCATTTTGAAATATACTTCAATCATGACTCCAAATTTACCTTTTAGACATACTTCACATCTCTATAAGAAAGCCTTAGTGATGTCTACCTACTGACGACCTTGCCCATTGAGTATGTTAATACAAAGCTCTTGTGTCATTAAGAGTTTTACGATTTTTCAAATTTTGTAGCAAAATCTTGTTTTAATCAGCCAAAAATTTTCAAAATATTTTTCCCTTATTGTATTAAGTGTAAGTAATGACCGTATGAAGTTTCCTGATTTTTTGTCATACGTAGAATTACTTATGTTTTTTCAAAGTTCGATTCTGAATACTCTATTTTTCAGAAGTCAGTCGACTGAATTAGATATCAGTTGACTAAAGTCAGATTCAATCGACTGGTAAGTCTGATAAGGCTAAAAATCTATAGTTGTGGTCATATCTTGGCTATTTACATATTCTATGACCTGCTACTCTTTGAAAGTTGTAGGATCGTGTACGCGCTAGATCTTTTTGGTGTCTGACAAAAAAGGGAGAGAAATGTAGGATCGTGTACGCGCTAGAGGGGGGGTGAATCGCTTTTTCAATTTCGTTCGATAACTATAAAACTAAGCAGCGGAAATATTAAATAACACATAAGGGGGACACGCGGGATTTACTTGGTTCCTAACCCCCCAGGGTTAGTACGTCCAAGGCCTAAGTCGGGAGGCGCCCGTCCACTAGTGGTCTCCTTTCCGAACCACGTTCGGAGGCGGAGCAACCCGTCTTACAGTCCAAATAATACAACCAATATAAGTATAGAAAGAACAAGTAAAGAAAAATAAACCAAGCACTTGTCGCCGATCTGGAAGTCCGAGCGCCACGCACTCCTCCTGGATCTTCCCCGGTAGCCCGTGCCTAGTCTCGTTCGCGTTCGGTAGCAGTTCTTGTCGGAAAGAGGGCGTATCAAAGTTGTTTTCTGGCTGCTGCTCGCGACCTCCTTTTATAGCCTTCCTGAGTCGACTCAGATGCCCATCTGGGTCGACTCCAGCCGACGTGGCAGATAAAGTTTAATCCGCTTCGTCGCTTATCCCTCCTGAGTCGACTCTGGTCCGGCTCTGGGTCGACTCCAGTCGCGGTGGCGGCGGTGGCGATAACTTTTTGACCTGGGTCGACTCAGAAGGCCGTCTGAGTCGACTCCAGTCCCGTTGGCGACGACTTTGACGCGCAGACTTCCGGATTTAGGCTGATTAGGCTGGAGTCGACTCCAGAACCTATCTGAGTCGACTCCAGGCCCGAAAACCAATTTTTCGGCCTGTTTTGATTGGTTTTTCTTCCTGCACAAAAGTTAGCATAGCATGTATACAGGATATTGAGTCGGTTCGCTGAACCAACTCTGAGTCTTAACTTCGGATCTCCGGTGAGATCCTGGGTTAGACCGGCGCCTACAGTTCCTCGTAGGAACGCGTCTTCACCCACTCCACTCGGGAGAATTTACCTGATGCCAACCAAGTCCTCCTGACCTGTTGGACTTTTGCTTGGCTCTGTCGTTGCCCCCCAGGACTTGAACGCAACTGATCCTCCTGATCAGTCCATTCTTCTCTGCAACTTGGTCCTCCTGACCAAGTCCATTTCATCTGCAACTTGGTCCTCCTGACCCAAGTCCAGATCTTGCCTGGTGCACGTTGACTCTGCCAAGACTTCTGCCTGATCCTCCAAACCAGGACTTTCCCTTTGCCTAGCCTACAACTAGGACTTTCCCTTGCCCAGCTTCACTCACCAGGACTTCCATTGTCTAGTCTAACCGACTAGATCTTTCTCACTCACTTCCACACATCCAAACATCAAGTCCTGTTTGGATCAACCCTTGGTCAAACTGACCAGACCTAGGTGTATTGTCAAACATCGAAACTCTAGGCAAGATCTTAGTGCATCTTGCACCAACAATTTTAGTATCCATGCTTATCGTTTTATGCGTCATGCTTCATGATTATGGTTGTTTTGCTGAAATTATATCTTGTCATATTAAAGACCTAACTTAAATAAGTTTTTACCAAACATCAAAAAGGGAGAGATTGTTGGTGTAGTCTTGCCCCAAGTATCATTGGATCTTAATGTTTGCCTAAATGAGTTTAAGTTAGCCAATGTTGGTGATCTAACATATGTGAATTGAGTATACAAGAAAGTCCAGGTTTGAAGTCTTGACAAATGGTGAAGTCCCGGAGGTGCAACCTCTTGGCAAATGGTGAAGTCTCGGAGATGCGGCCTCTTGGCAAAAGGAAGACTTAGCATGACGAAGCTGAGGGAAACATCTCAAGCAAGTGCAAGGATAGGGAGTCATGGGCTCGAGAGCATCCAAGGAGGGCACGAGGCTTGTGGAAGATGTTTGAAGGCGTGAGTCAAGGCTAAGGGATGAAGAAGGAAGCTGAAAGGTGATTTTCAGCTTCACCAGTCGACTGGGACAACAACAGTCGACTGGTGTCCTGATCTAAACCACACAGAAAGTTTGGTTGAGTGAAAGACACTGACCAATCGACTGACCAATCGACTAGGTGAGTATCAGTCGACTGATATTTGAACGTTGGGCTAATAGCTAGAGTAATAAACACAATCTACAGTAGCCGTTGAAGCCCACCAGTCGACTAATCCCTGAGACAGTTGACTGGTATCAAGAAAAATATAAAAAGATAAATTGAAGATTGGAGATGCTACTGTTTACACTTTTTCATCCTTGCACGATCTTCAAGCTCTGTCATTCTTAAACTCTTCCCCCATACCTTCACTATACATCTGTAAGAGGAAGAGATCAACTGTAAAGGTTTCTCCACCTTCAAAGTTGCTTTGAGAAGGAGAAAGTTCATAGTGGAACGTTCTTGTGGTGTGTGTGGATCCTTGGATTAGTCACATCGAAGAGGTGGATACCAAGTAAATCGAAAGGGTTAGCATTGTTTGAATTTAATTTTGTTTTTGTCTTGTGCTTCCGCTAATAATATTGCAGGCAAGAGCAAAAGTTGCTATTGACCCCCTCTAGCAAATGCAACGGTCCCAACAATTTTGACGGGCACTTTTGCCCAAGGACTACGGTAAGGAGACTTTTTTGCTCCTTGTCAAAGAAGCCTCCATGTGACTATGACGAACTTCTATCCTAAGCTGAGAAATACATCAATATGGAGGAGGCTCATAGAACTCACCAAGATTTAAGAGGAGCTCATCCAACTGAGGTTCCCGAGTGCCTTTTGGAACCCTGGCCCCTTCTATGGCCTATTCAACTGTGCTACTAACTCTACCTCGCTTCTTTGCAGATCTCCAAATAGAGAGAGATGCAAATATGCAAAGAGCATCATCTCTTAAGTAGGCCATTGGGCTCTGAATGAGGCCCTCGATGACCAGGCTCCTACCTATTGTTCCTTCCATAAGGTATATATGGGAGCACTACAAGAAAATACTGAATAGACAACACTAGAAAGATAATATTTTTTTATCAAAATTGTTGTCTTTTTTTATTTAACAACGTTTTTCATCAAAAATATTATCTTTTAAAAATCAAAGACAATGTTTTTTCAGAAAGCGTTGTCTATTAACATTTTTTTTTATCAAAGATCATATTTTTTCAGAAAGCGTTGTCTATTAGCATTTTTTTTTTATCAAAGATAATATTTTTTAAAATGTATTGTCTATGAGGATATTGATTTTTTTATCATGCGGTCTACTTCGAGGATTTTGCAGCAGAAGCCGAAGAAGCTGCCTAATGGACTTTCTTGACCTAAACCACTTTCGTTCCCCTTCCCATTTCCTCCACCGTAGAAGATGCCTAATGGTCTTTCCTTCCACCGTGTCACAGTGGCCTTCACCGCTGTAGCGGCCGTCACCGCTGTAGCGGCCGTCGCTGCTGGAGCAGGCCTAACCCTCTCCACCTCCCTCAAGCAAAGCACGTCCGCCCTCCGCAAGCCTTGCAACCAAGACGACGACGACACTTCCCATCTTTGAGCCGCCTCCGTCTCCCTCGACGGAGGCCCCACTCGGATGGCGTTATAAGTCAATCTGAGAAGCAAAGTCGAGTTCCCGATGGTTATCGATGGCGAGAAGCGGCTCCTGAGCATCGAAAAGTGGCTCTGGAGGCCTTCTTTTCTCTTCGGTATGTCTACTTAATTTACTATTCTTCGAGCAAACAATTACCATATACCCACGATTTTTTACCAATTGCCTGTTTTCGTTGTGAAATATTTTCCCTTTGTTGAACTGTTTTTTCTATACTCTTTTGGGTGTTATAGGAATTCAACATTCAAAAGTTGTAGCTTCTTGAGGCTGATAAGAGGAAAATCAAGCAAGAATACGAACGCAAGCAGAAACAAGTTGAGATTCATAAGAAAATGTAATGTGCCTAACCTCTTTTTAGTGCAAAATCTTTCTTCGTCAGTCCATCTCATGGGTTCTCACTGTGAGTAACCATGTTTAATTTCTACACATGTTAACTAGATATTGGGCTTACCTAAATCAACGATGGACCTTTTGTGTTACATTTTTCTGAAATATATCGGCATTTGAAATAAAATAGTAAATAATTAAAAGTTATACATTGAAATTACATGGTTTGTACAACAAATTCTTGTGATCATGCGATGGTCGTGTAGTTGTATATTGCTGCTTTGCCCATTGATCTGATTCACTCTCATTTGATATTGTTAAATATTTTTCTTTACAGTGAGTACTCCATGCAGCTGAATGCTTCTCGTATTAAAGTTCTTCAAGCGCAAGATGACATAGTCAGCTCCATGAAAGAATCTGCTGCAGTAAAGCTCCTGCTTGTGAGCAACACCCGTATGACTTATGGAAAACTCCTTAAAGACTCATTGTCCAGGTTATTAGTGTTTAGATGCTTCCATTGTACCCAGTCTCGGTCAACCATATCTATTTTTAGAACATATAGTCTAGATGCTATATGGTCGTCACAACAATATCTTGTTGCATTTCGTAAAACAATATCTGTACTACTGAAACACGTGCCCACTAAAGAAACATTTTTGTTGCTTACTGGTCATACTTTTGCTCAAAATGAATATTATGTTGGTTTCTTGGTATTTGTTTATTCATTTTTCCCCTTCTATTGGAACAAAAATCTGACCATTTTCTGCCCTTCAGAGCTTGTAAAGACTCAAAGAACCAGCTGTTCTGTTGCGCTATCGCAAAGATGATATTGAACTTGTGGAATCTGTTTTGAACTTGGAAAAGAAAGAATATGCAGATAAGGCTAATGTTCCACCTCCTAATATAGTCGTAGACAAGAACACTTTCTTGCCACCTTCGCCTAGTCATAAAAATGATCATGACTCCTATTGGTAATTACTCTCCCACCAATTCAGGTTTCTTTGAAATGAAATCTTGGAACTGTTTCACACCGTTTTAGGATTGGTATCAACCTTCTTCTACATGGAAATTATGTTCTATTATTCTTTTAATATTTTGTTAATGTAACTTGATCTGGATGAATCTGAATGCTTCGTCCACTCTTTTGTTTATACTATCTCACAACATTGCAGAGGATACAGTATTGAATAGATAAGGATCATTCTCAGATGGATTATATGTACTGTGTAGGTCAAAGCTCCTAAAAAAAATATGCAATAAAAGTGGTTAATTGTACTATTTTCTGTGCATCAATTTCAAAAATGACTCGCCTTCTTTCATAAGATAGACAAGACTTGTTGTTAATTGAGATCATAACAATACTTACTTATGAGATGTGAAGGTGATCAATTTGTACCAGCAGTAAATCTTTGATAACCGACATTAACAAAATACTTTTACATACTGAAACTCTTTAAGACCTCTCAGTTTTCTTTTTGGAATAATTTTCTATCTACCATATCCTCTAGAGTTATGTCGTAGTCTTCTGAAATTGTGAGTTGGGCCATAACTGTGAGTTCAGGTCACTTCACTTTTTGGCTGGATGGTACATGCAAGCTTATATCAAAAGCCTCAATTTTTCATGTCAAAGTTGTTTAATTTGCAGGTATCGAGGTACCCTGTCCATGAAAGAATTAGAAGTTATAGTTTGATGGTTCAACTTTACTTCATGCCCTTCTTAGCACACTTCCTTTTCTTTCTTTGATGAGCTTATATTTCCATATTTTTATTACTTTCAATATCATTCATGTATTCTGAAAATCTATATATCACAATTTAGTGTCCATGCCTGTTTATTTAAGATTTGAATGACAAGTTTCCAACTGATCTTATTTTGTGATTCAGCTCTAGAGGAGTTGTCATGGCTTCTAGAGATGTTAAAATTGTCTATGAGAATACACTTGATGCAAGACTTGATGTTGTCTTTCGGAAGAAACTCCCGGAGGTACTCACAGTTTGGACTGTAGACCTTTTATTTTTTTAATAAAACAAATTATGTTCATACCTTGGATAGACCTATAAGCTTAGATGCAGACCTATAAGACCTAGTGAACACATTGTTCAATCACATAAGTAGGTATCTATTTCACTTGCAGACATGTGATGCTACGAAGTTGTCTTGCTAGGCTTGGCAATCATATTCGCTTATTTCATAGAATATATTGGCTACTAATATAACTACATCTTATGGTAAGGTCTAAATCAGATGCTAGTTGATGTCACAATTAAAAAAAAAAATGTAGTCACCTCAGTAACATGCTCTCCAATTTCACATGCATACATACAATGATATGAAGTTAGCCTGAATTTCATACTTATTGATTTCATAGAATATGTTGGTTGCTACTATAACTAGATATTATGGTAAGTTCTATATCAGACACTAGTTAATGTCACAATGTTGAAAAATTATATTGTCACCTCAGATACTATTACCACTAGATGGATCCAATTTGCTTAAGTTCACCGAAGGAATAACTTTAAATAAGATGCACTACGATCAATAGTAATATTTTATTGCTTGTTCCAAACAACTTTAAATAAACTATTTATCATTTTGCAAAGTCAGTGTTGATTGTTTTTCCATTAACATAATCTATGCATATTCATAGTTAACGGTAGCGGAGTACTCTCAGGAAGAAATTGATGAGGTGCGTTTCGAGTTGGCAGAATGTATACAAGATTATATTTATGAGTAGGTACGGAATGCTGATCTCCATAATTCCATTTAATATGTAAGTCTATATAATGTATTATAAGTAGTTCGCATGTCAGGTTGAGGATTGATATTGATAGTTAGATAATCATGAGTTATTTTATTATATATATGAACTTGTTTATTATCTTAGTGATGCACCTGCTGTTAGTTAGCTTATTGTCTTTGTCAAATTTGTTAATTGAGTTTAATGTATTGATCATGCAGATAAATATGGAGAGAAACCGAACGTGGGGTTGTGTTTTTTGGGACACGAAGGGTTTTTGCTTTTGTAGACTTAATTTGGATGTAATGGATTATTACTACAACTTTTGTAGACTTAACTTGGATGTAATGGATTATTACTACACTTTTTGTAGACTTGGATGTAATGGATTCTGTACTTTCATGGTAAATATAATAGACAATGGTTTCATATATGGAAAATATAATGATTTTTATTTATTGCTAAAAATATTTATTTCATTTCAAAAGATAATGCTTTTTTAACTGTGATATAGAAAGAATAAGACCACTTTTTAAACGTTATAAAATTTAAGCAGTTTGGAATAAAATTACAACGCTTTTAAACATTGCAAAGAGTGTTGTCATACTCACAAAAAATAACTTTTGTTAAGCGTTATCATTGCTACCATAGACAATGCTTTTTATTTGCTGCAAAAGTGTTGTCGATGTTAACAAAGGTAACGCTTAAAAAACATTGTCTTTAAGCAGCCTTTTTTACAACAATGGCTTTTACAATGCTTTTTCAGCCAGATAGACAACGCATTTAATACATTATCTATTAGCTTTTTCTTGTAGTGGAGCACCACTAATGACTATCACAACTTGGACAATGAGCTAGAATGAGTCATGAGCCTCAACCCTTAAGTGAGGGCCCTACTTATAACTCTTGCTCCATATCAACAACGACCATCTATATGGTACCTTTGAGGCAAGGCCGCTCGGGTTCAACCAGGATAATCCCCCTAAAAAAAATCACCCAATACTTGGATAGCAATAGGAAGTACCAACCTAGGATAATCTCCCTGTCAGGGGAGTTATCAATATGATCTCTGTAGGAGCTACAAATGGTGACTCCAATTGGGCTTGGAAGTGACATAGTCGAGAAGAATATATGACCATCAACATGCTAGGTAAAGGATTAAGATCTTTATTGGACTTTGGGCCCGGAGACTTGGAAGGCATCTTGACTCCCCACAATGACGTCTTGGTAATTCAAGCTACGGTCGCTAA
Source organism: Curcuma longa (assembly GCF_044706935.1). Lineage (NCBI taxonomy): Eukaryota > Viridiplantae > Streptophyta > Magnoliopsida > Zingiberales > Zingiberaceae > Curcuma > Curcuma longa. Next base: position 9,874,075 of record NC_133881.1, read on the forward strand.
TTTTGATGTGACTTAAGTTTTTATTGATGTGGATGGATCAGTCAATATCCTATTATGGACGACAATGGAACAAATAGAGATAACCCAAGAAGACTTACATGATGTCAATATTCCTTTGTTCGGAATCTTGGGATACGTAGTTCAACCACTTAGCCATATTAAACTCTCACTTTCCTTGGGGGTGGAGTCTAAGGGCAGACCATCTTAGCCACTTTTACAGTAGTGGATGCCTCTTCATCTTACAACATCATCTTGGGCCTATCATCACTCAATGCCCTACAAGAAGTGGCCTCCCTTATCACCAGAAGATTAAATTTCCTGTGGGGAATGAAATGGGTTCACGGAGATCAACAAGTAGCCCAGAAGTGTTATGTGGAGATGATCAAAGCCGACTAGAAGAGAACGAATGGTAAAGTCTGATCAAGCTTGCAAGACCAACATATGGAAGAAGTATATATTGTGCAAGAGGAAGAAGCCTCCTTCATGATGGATTAAGAAACTGCTATGGTCGGAGCGGCTCCTTATCTGGGATAGACCTTGTCCATGTTCAAGGGTCTCTCACTCAGGCAGGGAGATTCCTTCATCAATTGCAAGATGGGGATCAAGATATTTTGACTTAACCCCCAAAAGGACTTGAGAGGGTTGTGTCTAGGGAAAATGTAATCATGGGCGAGTTCTAATTAATGTAAAATCAAGGATACTCAACTGATCACCCATTCTCTTGTAATAAAAAAACATAAGTTCATATGTCAACATCCACAAAGATTATTAGCACGACTAGGATAGTAACAAGGAAAGATAAAGGATGAAGTTAAGGGTCTTATGACCTTACAAGATCAACCCACCAGAATGGGGACTTAATATTCTATGGACCATTAGCCCTTAAACAAGCATAGTTCTTTTACTTTGAAAGGGATCGAGGTTGGAAGGAGAGTAAATCTACGGGACTGTGGTATATAGCTTTGTCTATGTCAAGGAAGGAGGGGATACATCGGACGCAGAATATCCGACCTCTCAGAACTTAGCTATACAATCTTCAAAACTCAATTTCAAAAGGGTATAGACTTGATTTACTAGTTGATCTATAAATGCAGGATTGACAAACTATTATATTTGAGAGGTGTCCTAAGGCAATCGCCTTATAGTAGTATTGTTTATTTAATAAATAGAAATTCACTATTTAAGTGCATATTTTTATGTGTTTGATTGGATCTTAGACTTATTTACTAAATGTCTGCAATACGATTCATATCATGAGAGAATTTGTGATTGGATCACAACTTGTGAGCATCTTTGTATGTGCAATTATGAATGTATTAAAATTATCTCTAGTTGATAAATTGACGAATGTGGACGCTATCGATTCTTTTGAGACTAGCATGTTTAAAACTCCTTAGTTTGCCAAGCACCTGTTCTTACTAGCCAGAGACATTGGATGTTGAGAGTTAAACATGGATGCTGGTTAAACGTAACCAGTTCATTGGAGTGACCTGTCATGAGACTTCATATGATTCGATATACATATGTCAATGAAGATCTCAGTGCATCTTAAGTATGAGTTTTCTTTGACTTGCGGTATTTAAGTCACCTTGGTCATGGAGGCTTATACTTTGATATCTTAAGTAAACATCTGTGAGGAGATGTGGACCCAAGATCATTGGGTATAAGTCAAAGTGCCCGAAGGTGTTTGAATAGCTCACAGAGGATTCACCACTCTTTGTAAAAAGAGACGTATACCCTGTGACCGCTTGTTAGGATTGTTATTAAAAGTTTTTGGCCAAAGTATCACATGTCAAGAGTATGACACTCTTGGACACATGTACAAGTAACTTGAATCCACAGGACAAGAAAGTAAGCTTAGATTAGGTGTGAGGTAGTCAGTCTAGTGGGGACTGACACATATAGATCATGTCCTAAACCAAGCGGGTATAAGACAGTGAAAGGAATAAGGTATATTTTAGCTGCTGAAGGATTTAAAAATTATTCTGGAATCAATCGTTGATTTTCTGGTCAATTGAGGATCATGATATACTACTAGGTGTCACTTATGATTATTCCATAATTAATGGTTAATTACGGACGACTAACATAACTGAGAGCCTATTGGGTCACACACACAACAAGTTTTTCGAATGACTTAAAATGAGTTTGAGAATTTGATTCTCAATTTAAGAGATTGAAAGTTTAGTTGAACCAGACAAAAGAAAAACTAGTTTGGATCAAATCGAAGATCGTTTGGTCATTGAACTAAACAATTTAGTTTTGAACCCGGTTTGCTACAGTAAACCTTATAAAACTGGTTCAAAACAATTTGGTTTTTTCCTTTCCCGGTCCGATTCAATTCTTTTTCCCTCCAGTTCACGCCTGCGCGTCGACTTGGTTCGCCGTTTGCCCCACACACACTGCGCGACCCGCTCCTTGTGGCGCTCAATTTCGCTGGAACCGATGGATGGGGATCGCGATTTCCTTGCGATCCCGCGTCCGTCGGTGAGAAGCTCACGGAGAAGGCTTTAAAGGTGGCCAAGCGAAGGAGGGAGCTAGAGTAAGCCAACCCTAGTCGCGATTCCAATTTTCTTCTCCTCTCTATTTCGCTGCATCCGACGCCCAACTGGACTCTTTTCCCCCGCGATCGACCATAGGAGAAGTGTCTCCGTCGGAGTATAAGAAAACCCTAGCCATGAGTTTCCTCCTCTCCTCTCTTTGATCAACCGCCCCTTTGATCCACCATCGGATAGCCCTGCCGAAATTAGGGTTCTGCCGTCGAAATCCTTGTTCAACCTGGTTGCTGCCGCCGAATCATTTGCTGGAGGAGCTATCGTCGGATTTCTTTACTGGCCAGAGAAGTTAGGGCTTTCGGGATCTCAGGTAGCCATTAGGGTGTAACGACCCACCCTCCTTACTACTCTTTAAGGGCGGCGCTACTTAATTGCTAACTTTACTTACTAATGTTACTTATATTAATAATGGCAGTACTTAAAGTTTTCAAGGTGTGAATAAAATCCAAACATGCAACTAAGTAGTAGCTAAAACATATCAGAATAAAACAAATACTATATCTACTATATCCTAGTAACAAGAATTAATATGTACCACCTCTAGATTCTTCTAACAATTCAAAGCAGAAGAAAAATAAATTAACATCCATTTAAATTCTTAGCAAGGTCCCCGAAGCTTCCATTCTCAACATCACACATTCATCATCTCCTTGTCGCCTTCCTTCATATAAGCTTTCCTTTTCCTTTATCTGCAGTAGGAGGAAATGCAACTATAAGCCAATGCTTAGTAAGCGCTATCTAACTCACAAAACACATAAATGCATATATATATGAGAATAACATCGCATGCTCAAAGAATATAGCAATTAAACTAAATCTTGCATTTCTCAAAGGAACAAACAGTTCTAACTTGCTAAACTCGGAAATAAGGAAGCTAAACTTGTTGAATTGAACTTTAATGATACTTGCTTCGTTAGTCCAAATACGTATAGTTTAATACTTCAAAATAATAATAATCTTCTCTTGGGCCCAGGCTTAGTACCAAAGCGCGCTCCCTAATAGAAACTGAGGTAGCTAGCCACCAGTCCTACGAGGGTAAAGACCTTGGTCTTACCAGGGCCAAGACCTCGGAATTGGTCACCTGGATTTATTTAACGACAACCTCGGAAGTCGAGTACTAGCCTCTTAAAATAAAATACTTATTATCTTTTTAATACTTCTAATATAAAATGCCTCGGCATTTCTTCGAGCACTTGGCGTGCTGCGGATCCAAATTCTAGAACTTGGGATCCTACAAAGACCTTGGTCTTGCTTTGTTTACAGCTACTCATAACCCCCTAATAGGATTTAATAAGACACTCACAACATTCTACTCATGTGAGTTTAAAACAATTTAAGCCTATCCAGCTGAAAATTAAAAGCTACAGATTCATGATTTAGAGCAACTGAACTAGAATTAGCTACAATGCATGCTAAAAAAAAATCCGGAAACAAATACGAAGCTATGCATACTCATTGATATTGTTTTCATGCTTCTACTAACTCTTAAAACTTTTAAGCATATGATCTTTGTGTTTACACTACAACATCATGCAAGCATATATATATAAATAGGCTATAGTTGATCATGCTTAAGAAGATAGCAGAGAAAACAAACATGCACTGTAAGAAAAGATTCAGCCATGCCAATTGAAGTAGCAAGAAGACCCAAGACTGCATATTTAATTAAGCAAGGACTGTTCCAGCACATTATATAGCAAGGAAATATCTAAAACTGCACGTTAAGCTAAAAGTTCTAAGACTGTGTGCTTGAAGATAAAGGTGGTTCAGTGCTCGTTTTAACTCACAGAAATCTGTAATTTGCATGCCTAATGTAGATGACTACTCATGCTTGTTAAGCTCACAAGGGAATCCAAACTCACATGCTAAGTTACTGGCTGCTCATGCTAGATAAGGTAGCAAGGAAAATCAAATCAAAATGCTAACTAATAGGGGCTGGTCTTGCTTAGAGAAGAGAAACCTAACAACATGTTTCCGAAAATTCAGAGAAGGAAAACGAAATCGCGGAACTACTCCTACTGCAGGTGAGTAGCAACTTACCTTGCGTTCTTGGACTTACAGCCGACGGAGACGACCTCTATGGTTTCAGAAAGGTTGCTGCTTCGGCGATCCCTTAACGTCTAGGTGTTCCCCTCGACGAGGAGATCACAAAACTGTGCCGATCCCTCAGAAACAACCCTCAGTTGGCAGTCGGAGGAGAGCCCTAACGGCGGCTTCGTTTTCGTCCGAACAGGGAAAAACGCAGGCGCGCGGCGAGGAGAGGCGTTAGGGTTTGGGGAAAAATAAATCGATTCTCTAACTTAACCTCTTTTATACCCGTAAAATTTTAATTTCGGTTCCTAAAATCGCTTAATCAAGATTTCGTTCCCTATTTATTCATGGAACAAAAGAAAAAGGTTGTCCATGTGTGTATGTGTTATTCTATTAAATATTAGTTATAAATTAAGATATATATTGCGGTTCATAATGAACGGGAAGGGGAAAAATAGTCAAATTTCGCGACGAACTTAGTTTCGTCGCTAAAATCGTCGCCAATTGGCGACGAATTAAATTTCGTCGCTGATTGGCGACGAATTATTTTTCGTCGCCAATTGGCGACGAACAAATTCGTTGCCAATCGGCGACGATTATTTTTCGTCGCCGATTGGCGACAAACTATGATTCGTCGCCAATTGGCGACGAATTTATTCGTCGCCAATTGGCGACGAAAAATAATCGTCGCCGATTGGCGATGAATTTTTGATTCGTCGCTAATTTATTATATTTTGCGACGAAAAGTTTTTTCGTCGCCAAACTGCAACGAACTTTTTATTCGTTGGAAATATTGCGACGAATTTTGCAACGAAAATAATTTTTGCAACGAATTTTACGACGAAATTATTTCGTTGCTATTTTGGTAACGAATTATTTTTCGTTGCTAATTTCGACACAAATTTGCAACGAACATTTGTTTCGTTGCAAAATTAGTTGCAAATTTGCAACGAATTTTTTTTGTTGCAAAATTTCGTTGCTAAAACAGTGTTTTTTTGTAGTGTTCTTTCTTTTCGGTTTAGAAGCAGATACCTTCTCAACAATGTGAACTTGAGAACTTTGACGAAATAGTCCTTCTGTCGCCTGGAGTTCTGTCAGTATTTGACATCGTCAGGGGATTGTACTGCACAAGGAATTCTTATTTAGATAGTCGAAGTAGATCTACCCTTGGTAATATATTAGTAATGACAATTAATGATTCCTCTTGTTCTATTTATTTTTTCTTTTCAAATTGATATAGCTTTTTTCCCTTGTTGTTTTGATAGGGAGAAACTATGGGCTCTGAACCAGAGGTATCTGGAATTTGCTTTGAGATTCCAGACATCACTATATCTCTGGTACGATGTGCCCATTTGATGATGAATCTATTTCTTTATACAGTTCATGCCATTTTGTTCTATCTATTTTTTCTTCTCACATAATTTTTCAAGTACCTCTGTATGAGCTTGTTTGACAGAATATAACTGGTATTTCAGGTAGATTTCCAAGCTTAACAAAAAGGAATTGAAATATTTGTTGTTTCAACATACTTGTTAACCAACTTTGATAAGGTTATGAAGAATGATAAACAACTTGTTATACACATCCCCGTTTAACAAAATTTCAGTAGTTATTTAGATTTGTAGCACTGTTATTGTATATTTGAGAATGAGAAATGTCATAGTTTATTAGGGATACCTGAATATGCATATAGGCTTTGGAGTTAAACCATCAAAAGTTGGAGCTTTTGTGGAAAAAAATTCAACTGTTAAGCATCTTGAAAGTATAGTGCATGATCTTCAATAAGAAATGCAAGAAATGAGGTCCTACTTTCAAACTATAAAGTTACAAAATGAAAAGGAACAGGTTAGTAATGTGGCTATTTTTATTGTAGAGTTATATAGTTATTCAGATTTTATCCAGAATTATATTGTATTTTTTTTGATGAATTGCTGATTGATATTTCTATTTTGATTTCGTGTGCTTATTTTTGTTTTCATCAGTCGTGTAGTACAATATCTGAACTCTAACAAAAACAAAATTGTTGGTGTAGTGATCCTTTCATGCAATCACAATGAAAATTAGGTTTACTTGATTTTGCAATAAATAAAACTATATATACAAGACTAAAAGAGATATGGCTTTGTTGTGAACATTGAGAAAACAATGAAAATTAGGCTTACTTGATTTTGAAGCATATATAAATATATAGTGCTATGTGTAGAAACTGCATCTATGGAGATGCACCTTTATATGAAACTGCATCTATGGAGAAACTGCACCTTGCTATGTGTAGAAACTGCAACTATGGAGAAACTGCACCTTGATTTACGAGCTCATTCGGTGAGATGGAAACTTTTATCACCCCATTTGCATTTAGTATTCAGATACTGTACTTTTATTTTAAAACCTTCACATTCTCTAAAAGCATTTCAGAACCAGGACACTAGAAAGTTACTAAAGATACAAAACGTGTCCAGTCAAACATGAAAAGAAACATCTTTCCTGCATTTAAATACATTTAGAAACTTTTTTTTCATGTAGTCTTTCCAGTTCATATCATGCTGAACTAAGTTAATTATCTAAATCTCCCTTCAATTTTTGCCTTTTTGCCAAGCATTTGTTTAAACTGTTCCAAGTCATATTTCTATTGTCTCTTGTTATTGTACTATTGTCCGGCAAATATGCTCATTCTTGATATACTTTGTTATATCTAGAAACTATATGTACTGTTATTGAAATTAAATAATTCCATTTGATTAATAGGAAAAAAGTGGTGTCCCTTTGGTTGCTCATGAAAATTTCTCAAAACCTAGAGAGATAGAGGCAAGTTCCTATACCTGACTATGCTCTGTAGTTTATTTCTGCGTTTGATCTATTCCTTGCTTGCAAATGTTATGTTATTATTCATTCTTTCTCTATTTATTTATGACTCCTTTTTCTCATTTTCTGATAGTGTTTGTTTCTGATCACTTTTAATTTTAGAAACTTGTTATTGTGCCGTCAAAAAAAGAACTTGGTCTATCATTTAAGGGCAACCAAAAGATGGTGGTTGAAGCATTGGAGGTAAACTTGAGTTGCCCACTGAAACTGTCCTTGTACACTCATTGAATTTGTTATTTATTTATACGGCGCTATGACAGGCTATGAATGAAAAGGAAGCACTGGAAATGAAAGCTTCTTTGGAATCTAAAGGCAAGGTAGAGTTCTATGTTTGTACACTGGGCAAAGCTGTTGTCATAACAAAGAAAATGGTCACAATTAGCATTGAAAAGAAGAAGGAACATCAAAGGGTTTTCACACCCTCTGTTATCGAGCCGTCTTTTGGCATTGGACAGATAATATTCTTTTTGAGCATTCTTTCTACACGCGGCCAAGCAAATCAGAGGATGAACAACTAAATGTCTTCCGTTTTCCTCCTCTCGTGGCACCCATCAAATGCACTGTATTCCCACTAATTAAAACAGCAAAATTTGATGATGTTGGTAAAATCATAGCAAAATCTTTAACAGCAGCTAGGATTTCTCATATTATTGACATCACAGGTATGTATCCTTTTCTTTACAATTGGTATACGTTCTCGATGGATGATTCATACTGTGCGCTTTTATGTGATGTGTGAACTTTCATTGCACAGCAGAATGAATTGAGCATTTGTTCACTGGGTTTTTTTACAGGCACATCTATCGGAAAACGGTATGCCAGGATCGATGAAATTGGCGTACCTTTTGCAGTAACTGTCGATTCAACTGATAGTGTGACAAATGGGCAACAATTACAATGTCACAAGTTTGGATTGGAGCTAATTCGACCAAACGAAGAAATGCTTTTTCTTAAGGATGCAATAGAAAACACAGTAGCTTAGGCATCGATGTTTATAGTTTTGTCTGATTGATTTGGACGAATAGATATACTGTTTGTATTAAAGATGAACATGAATTGTTTTGTCTAACTAGATGTAGATGATTATCTTTGATATATTTGAACTATGATTTTATAATTATGAATGTGATGTTATCTAATATTTGTATGTTGGATTTTAAATGTTAGAGCTTTGAGCAGGTTATAATTATTTATATTTGTATTATATATTTGTGTATATAGGTCTATTTGTGTATTTGTTAAAAATATAATTATCCGTAGCGCGCGGGGTGCGTGCTGTGGATGCACCTTTCCGCAGCGCGCGGGGCACGTGCTGCGAAAAATTGTACCTTTTCGCAGCCCACGACCCGCGTGCTGTAAAAAATTACACCTTTTCGCAGCGCACGACCCGCGTGCTGCGGATGCAACTTTCCGCAGCGCGCGCCCGCGTGCTGCGGATGCAACTTTCCGCAGCGCGCACTCCGCGCGCTGAATTATAACTTTCAACAGCTTGGAGTTATGCAGCATGCAATGTGCGCTGCGGATAGCTTAATTGTGCGCTGCGGAAAGTCAAATTTGTTGTAGTGGTTACTAAACTTGCTTCAAAAGGACCATGCCATCACTAAGCAAAATGGGTCATTAGAGAAGAAATTGCAAGACTTATCTTGAGTCCGTGAAGGGAAAGAAGGCATCTGATGCCCCACTCGCTTCAGGTATTTTCGTGATCAAATGTTATACTATTACTTTAAATACTTGGGTATTGGATACTAGGTGTGGTTCACATATATGTAATGACATACAGGGGCTAAAGAATAGTAGAAGACTTGTCAAAGGAGATTTAAGCTTACGAGTTGGTAATAGAGCAGGTTGCAGCTGTGGCCATCGGGACGTATTTATTGAATCTTCCTAGTGGATTTGTCTTAGAGTTGAAAAACTATTATTATGTTCTTACTTTAATAAAGAATATTATTTCAAATTCTTGCTTAAATAGTATATATTTTCATTTGACTTTTAGTAACAATTACTGTTACATAACTTTGAATGAAATTCTTTATGGAACCGAAACACTATATAATTGTATCTATGTATTAGATAATTCCAACGAGGTATTCAATATCGAAACGAGCAACAAATGTGCTCGAAAAGATGATCCGTTAATTTCCTATTTGTGACATTGTCGTCTTAGCCATATAAGCAAGAAACACGTGTTTGAACTCCAAAAGGTTGGTAGTTTAGAATTATTTGAATTAGATTCATTTGATACATGTGAATCATGCTTAAAGAGCAAGATGACTAAGTTATCCTTTATTGGAAAGGGAGAACTAGTGGAAGAGTTACTTAGCCTTATATATACTGATGTATGCGGTCCAATGTCAACTCAAGCACAAGGAGGTTACAACTACTTCATTACCTTTGTCGATGATCATTCACGATATGAGTATGTATATTTAATGAAATATAAATCTGAGACCTTTGAAAAGTTTAAATAATTTAGAAATGAAGTAGAAAAATAATTATTGGTGCAAGGAGCACTAGGTCTGACCCTAGAATTTTGATGTTTGACAATACACCTAGGTCTGATCAGTTTGACCAAGGGTTGATCTAAATAGGACCTAATGTTTGAATGTGAGTGAAGTCTAGTCAGATCATTTGACCAGAAGACTAACGAAAAGTCCTAATCGATTAGATCAGCCAAGGATAAGTCCTAGTTGGAGGTTAGGTAGAGGAAGGTGGAGCAAATGTTTAGAAGTGGAAGTCCAGGCAAGTCAGGTGAACTAGATGTCTAGCAAAAAATCTTGAGGGCCGAAGATCGATTAGGCAGGGAAATTCCAAAATGGATGTTTGGCAGGTAAGAAGTCTACTTAGGAAAGTGACTAGTCCCAACTGGAGGTTAAGCAAGGGAAAGTCAAAATTGGATGTTTGACAGGTGAGAAGTCTACATAGGGAAGTGACTAGTCCTAACTGGAGGTTAGGCAAGGGAAGTCCAAACTGGATGTTTGGCAAGTGAAAAGTCTACCTATGGAAGTGACTAGTCCTAACGGGGAGTTAGACATCAGTAAGCCAGTAAGTTAGACCTACATGGTAAGGCTTAGGTTAAGCCTAGTAGGTCAGACAGACTACAGGTAGGCTTAGGTTGCTTGCATGTTTGTATGCTTATCTTACAGGAACCAAGAGCTGGAAGCAAGATGAAGGAAGCATAAGAGGTACACATAGAAGCAGCCGAACCAAGTCCGGGGTCAACTCATGTCAAACTCGAGTTGACTGGATCCAAGTATCCTAATGATTTTCTAGTGCCCTAATGATTTCTAATCACCCCTATCTGTTCCAAGCGTCCGGATCCAGAAGAATCAACCCGGATAGAGGTTGAAGAGATCGGATTAGATCAGATCTTATCATGCACCTGGATAAGGATCCAGGCACTCAAAAGACTGTATATAAGAAAGCTAAACGTGCACCATAAGCATTCATCTCTCTAAGCCATTTTCTTCATTCTGTGGTGTTGCTGAACGCGAACGGAGCCAGGCTCGTACAACCGGGGAAGTTGTAGGAGGAGTGTGCAGCGCTCAGGACTTCTGGATCGGCTACTACACGTGTTTGGTTATTTCTCTTTCAGTCTTACATTTATATTTATACTTATTTGATTAGACTGTAAGACGAGTTTCTTTGCCTTCGAATAAGGTTTGAAAAGGAGACCATTAGTGAACGGGCGTCTTCCCATGCATAGACCTTGGACGCACTAACCCTGGAGGGTTAGGAACCAAGTAAATTCGCGAGTCCCTGTGCTTATTTTCTAATATCCACTACTAAGTTATCTCTGATAGAACGAATGAACGAAAAATGAAGCATACGCTATTCACCCCCTCTAGCGCACCCCACCGATCCTACAATAACTTGGCAAAAGTATTAAGATACTTTAATCCGATCAAGGTGGTGAATACTTAAGTCAAGAGTTTCAGGATTATCTAAGGGACAATTGGATATTGTCCCAATGGACTCCACCGTTTACACCTCAGCATAATGGTGTATCTGAGAGGCAAAATCGAACCTTATTAAATATGATTTGGTCCATGATGAACCATGCAAATCTTTCTAAATTCTTTTAGGGTTATGTACTTGAGACTGCTATTTACTTGTTAAACAGAGTCCCAACCAAGGTTGTCTCTGCTACTCCATATGAGATATAAAATGGTAAGAAACTTCACTTATCTTATTTGAAGATATGAGGTTGTCCTACTTATGTGAAGTGGACAATGTCAGATAAGTTGGAAGCTAAATTTGATAAATGTCTATTTATTGGATATCTTAAGGAAACGAGGAGTTACTAATTCTATCATTCTATGGAATAAAAAGTGTTTGTTTTAAGGCATGTTGTGTTCCTAGAGAAAGAGTTTCTCTTGTAGGAAAACAGTGGGAGTAGAGTCGAATTTAGTGAAGTTCAAAAGACTCAAATAGGCATTGATGAGACACCTAGTCAAAAACCACAACCGATTACTCATAATGATAAGCCATCGGATGAACTTTTAGAGACACAACCTCTTCGAAAATCCAGTAGGACATGTAATATTTCAGAGAGATATGGATTTCTTGTAAGTGAATCAAAAGACTTGTTACTCATTGAAGTTGAGGAACCTACATGAGTCTTCTTCACCGTCAAGTATCCAATTAACCTTGAGCTACTTGACATCTAAATAACATATTGATCAAACATTGAAATCAACTCGAGTCAAATTGAGCTTGGTCAACCTAGTTAATCTTGACTTGAGGTTGATTGCATCAATAACTTATACTTTGTTGAGGTAACCATGAGTTATATATGTAAGTTCGAACTTGGCATAGGGTATATCTTTCATGTTGCTCTAGAGAAATCGGACGAAGATACAATGACTCAAAGAGAAGTTTAGTAAGTGGAAGAATGTTACCCTTAAACTTGCATTTGATGTGCTCGGCTTGTTTTGCTAATTACTTCTCATGTTTGTTGTCTTAGAGCTTGTTAGAGTTAGGTCAAATTTAGAATAAATTCTGGAATTACTGACCTTCTTAATAATCATGTTGATCCCTGGCAGACTGTACTGATCTTTGTAAGTATTATCATTTAAGGACCGATAATTGAAAATCATCCGCTCCTTTCCTTTGATTTCCTTTCCAGTACTGGGATCTACTGAAGTGCCTGACTGTACGATCATAGCCATTGTTCTATGTCTGCTCTTAGTTGGCCTGATGACCTTCAACTTAAGCAGCTGATTAACATGTTTTTCAAATATTGACATTAATGCAGGAGTAATATGTGAAAGTGGCTTATCCTGGATTGTAATATCGGGATTAATTATATCCAGCTTACATACCACTTTATTCTTCGACCAGTGTAGTAAGGGATCTTCACCAATGAATCCTTGCTGCTTTAATCATGCAATTAAGTCTCCGTGCTTCTGCAATACTCTTGAATTGTACGGATTCCCAGCAAAGAATAATTGTTCTTTGATTTCAATAAACTCCAACTCCTCCAGTTGCAATTCCTCCATAACATGAACTGCAATCTGATTAGTCGTGATAGAGGTAATGTTTTTATAAAATGTTACCATGTTCCCCTCTATATGGACTCCTCCTTGCATGCTTCTTATGAAGTTGCAGCCTAATACCATCTGTATTCCTTCCCCTAGCACCATATCAAAGGAGTATGTGAATGGAATGTGAAACTTATTCTCATCTATCTTCATGTAGCCACCTTTTAATTTTAGACTTGCTGCCTGTCTGGAGTTAACACCATTGATCATTACTGTATTTATACTCTTTTCTAATACTTCCTCCGGGATGGACTTTTTGTCAATACAACATGAGATTGCTCCTGTGTCTAGAATAGCATTAACAGTGAATGTTTTTACCTCAGGTATTTCAAAGATTACATGCATATTGTAAAGTCTGTTTACTGTTCTTTTCTGATGATATTGCCCCTCTGACATTTTTGAGACCGTCAGCTCTTCAAGATAGGTTAGTTGTTCCTTTCCCTTCTGTAAATCATGTATCGTAAGCTGCTGTAGGTCTCTCACCAGCTCTTCTACTGCAGTGTTTATCTTGATATAAAGAAATAAATTTCTATATCTTGTATTATTCATTCGCCTTTTATTAATATTTGCAAACGTATTTTAGTTTTTCCTATAGAGCATAATGGCTTAGTAATGTTAGCAATTTGTTAGCACAATAGAGCTTTTTTGGTTCTCAATTTGAGTCTTGTGCGACGGTGATGTTGCCCATGTGGACATGCCGCTTGGGGTGAGTATGAGTTTGGATCGGTTTCGGTTCATGTGTGTGGATTGATGTCAGTAAGGTATGCTTCTTTTTCTTTAGACTTGGTGTTAAGGTTGGTATAATCAAACAAACTCGGTTTGAATACTTACCACAAATTTTTAATTAGTGTCATTTCTTATGGTCATCATTTTTTTGTACCATACTTATATTGTTTGTAGCAAAGTATGATTGGTATTATACTTATGTGAAAATCGAAAACTATCCATTCAAACAACACAGAGAATCAAGGGGGAAAAAGAGCAAAGTATACTAGGGTAGAAATTTCATTATCAAATTCTTTATCCAAATTACTAGGAGATATGAAAGATTATTTTGCTAAGTCAATTAGATTCAGATGACTAAGAGATATAAAAGATTATTTTGCTATGCTAGGATTATCAACCAAAATATTAGATCTTATAATCTATGTACAGTGACACTATTGAAAAAAATTTAACCTTATCTATCTTGTTTGGAATTAAAAATTATGTCACAACTAATCTAATATAAGCGTCAGTAAAATTGTATCTCAAGTGGTCGGAGTTCTGGATTATCAAGGAATAAGAATGTGTACGTTACCAAAAAGGAATACTTATTTATTAGAGTTAGAATTTTAATGAACCAAATGTACCATAAATGTTTTGGTTGTGCATGACAAATTTGCTAAAGATCTTGATGGTGAAGACCACGTGCCTACGGGGCATAGTTGAGTTGGTTATGACGAAACAGAATTACTGAAGTAGGCAAGAATCAAAATGGAGTCAATCATATGAGACTGTTAGAGTGACAAATTCTACTTTATGTTGAAGTGCTAAAATTGATAGTGAAAACCACAAGATCAATTTCTAAAAGAAGTGAAAATTTCAAAATTTAACTATTCTATTTAGAAATATTTTCAATAAAAATGTTTTTTTTAAAAATATGTTTTCATATTTTATTAAATATTTACTGGATGAATTGGCGGATTCATTTCTTAATTAGATTATATATAATTAGTTTCGGCATACAAATAAGTTATCGCTCAATCTAATCATCTGCAATCATTAATTATACCAAATAAACATCAATCAATCTCCAATTTGTTTGGAATAATTAAATATGAAATGTGAATTCTGTTCCAATTTCTTTTCCAATTCTTTCTAACAAACTCAAAACTACTCTATAAATAAATATGCCGAACGTTGCATTCTTCGTTGATTAATTCACCCAGCGAGCGGATCGATTCGACGCCACCATGCCGGCGAAGCGCAAGTCTTCCAGCGACGACAGCGAGGCCACCGCCATCGCTCCGGAGTGGGTGACCGCCTTGGCGAGGCGGCAGTTTGCCGGCGGCAACGACGACGACGACGTTGGCGTGTGGTTCATCGCCAAGAAGACGGTGGAGAAGTCCGACCTGGTGACGCAGCAGAACCGGCTGTACCTCCCCACCGACTCCGTGGCGACCAATCTCGTCGTCCTCCTCTCCCCGGAGGAGCGCGTCGCGGCAAACCTCGACGGTGACATCCACCGCGAGAGGAAGCGGAGCCGCACGGAGGCGGAAGCAGAGGAGGAGGAGGAGACGGATGGAATTATGGTGAGGAAGCCGAAAGCGGCTGGGCGGTCGCACGGAGGGTTGCCGGTCCGGGTGTACGCGCGGTGCGGGTTCGTGAGCTTCCTACGGCTGACTCGGTGGGATGGCAGCGGCGGCACCGTGGTCAAGGGCGAGGAGCTCAAGCTGTTCCGCGCGTGGAGTGCGCTGGAAAAGGGCGACAAGCTGGAGGTGTGGGCCTTCCGCCGCGGCGGCGACGGCGAACTCTGCTTCGCCATCGGGCGACCGTGACGCCAGCTACTATACTGCTCCGTTACATACTGTTATACTGTTCTGTTCTCATGACGAACTCTTTTTTTTTTTTTGTGGGGGGTGACAAATTATTCATTAATTGATCCTTTTGATGTAGTATGACAGTCGTGAAATAGTTGGGAATGTTTTTGAATTTAAGGATTTAAAGGTTTTGTTCATGAGTAGTAATTAATTCATAATCGTAGGATGACATTGGGTTCATTTTCATCCTTATTTATTTCTATTTTCATCTCTATATTTATTTTTAACTCATTTATTTTTATATTCAACTTTCATCCCCATCTCTATATATATCTATCTCCATATCAATTATCATCATTCCAAGAAAGCATATTAAAATTAATATTATTTCAAAATAATTAATTGATATTAGGAGGGGCAAAAAGTTCTAGCTGCGGCTAGGTGAGAAGTCCTAATAGGTCGGGTGGACCGAGGGGTAAAAAGTCCTAGCTGTGGCTAGATGGGAAGTCCTAGTAGGTCGGGTGGACCGAGAGACAAAAAGTCCTGATGGGTCGAGGATTCAGACATCAAAACGACGTTGGGGGGGTTTGTGGTCCTTTGTTTGAGGGGGGGATTGTTGGGTTGCAAGGGTGCAAACATAGTCCCACATCTAAAGTACATGGAAAAGATCATAGGGTTAAAAGGATGGAAAGTATCTCCATTGGTATAAGGCCTTTTGGGGAGAGCCCAAGAACAAAGCCATGAGGGCTTAGGCCCAAAGTGGACAATATCATATCATTGTGGAGATATTTTGATTCCATCGATTTTAACAGTTTCAAGGATCATTAGCTATCTAATAATCCCTTTTTTATTGCAAATTATCTTGAACTGATCAGATATTCACCTCCATGATCAGTGCGTAAAGCCTTAACCTTACATTCCATTTGATTCTCAACTTCGTTCATATAACGAATGAAGCAATCCAATGCTTCAAATTTATGAGAAATCAAATACACGTGACCATAACAAGTGAAATCATCAATAAATGTAATAAAATAGGAAGCTCCATATCTAGCATTTACATTTATTGGACCACAAATATCCGAATGAATTAATTGTAATGGTGATTCAGCCCTGATAGCCTTTCCAAATGGTTTCTTAATCTTTCCAGCAAGACAATATTCACATATAGACAAGTTAATCTTAGCTCGAGTGCTCAAAAGGTCCTCCTTAGCCAACCGATTCATCCGTTCTTGTCTTATATGTCCCAATCTAGTATGTTAAACTTCATCAGTTATATCCGCATAACTAGTAAGAGCAATGTTTGAAAAACAACCATCAATCCCACAATTGACATTTGGCTCTACATCAAGAACCATAAAATCATTCGTTAAATAACCATATTCGATTGACATTGAGTCAATCTTAAGTTCCACACAACGTTTATAAAAATTAATATAATACCCTAAATCAAGAAAATAAGTTATAGAAACTAGATTCCTTCGAATCTCCGGAGCATACAGAACATCATGTAGAAACAATGTACTTCCACCACGAAGGTTAAGTTTGCAAGTGCTGATTCCTTTGATTTCAATTCTTGCATTGTTTCCTACATAAATCCATTTGTTGCCAGCTGGTACCCTGCGGTACTCTACATATGTAACTCATTCCCGAGTTACATGGTTGGTTGCTCCCAAATCTATGATCCACAAAGGATAAGAATTAGCCAACAACACAGAACTAGCAACTAAATGCTCAGAAAAAGAAGACAAACTAGAAAAATACCTTTTTTGATTCAAAATATTCCCGAACATGGTTTCTTAAAGCAAGTCAACCAGTTTTCTTTCCCTTCTTCTTGATTGGGCCTGATCTCACTCTTGCAGTAGCAGCTTCGTTTCTATATCCCTTTCCTCTCTTAAACTATTTACTTTTCTTGGATCCAGATGATCCAGCAGCCACATATACCAGCTTAATTCAATTTATACAAGCATAGAACTAACACAATAAATCAAGAAAAATAAATCTTCTTGATTTATAAAGGCTTTGTCAACTGATCCTTTGATCAGTCGATCGGCACCTTGAAGACTCAGCATGGCAAGTTCCATGAGAACTAAAATATTATAGGCACCTGAACACCATGCATGATATTTAGTTTTCTCATCATCTCCAACCATGTTGACCAAGCCTATTGAGTTGTTTCTCGAGTATAAGTTGTTCAAATAACTTCTCAATTATGAGTATGGTTGACCAATGTCAACTCTAACCAAGTCTAATTTATACTTGGTTGTTTTTACTCAAGTGTTGTCATCGTGCCAAAACACTTGACATTTCACTTGTTTGGGCCAATTGGGCACATGACTTCCAAATTAGGTATTTCTAATTGTAAGTCCAAAATTGGCCCAATTAGAAATCTGACCCATTTACCAAGAATCTAGAAGCCTAATTAATTATTATGAAACAACCCAATTAAATTTGATCAATATGTAAATGAAACTAATTCAATTATATATTATGGTTGTGGTCTAGTAGTTAGTCTCTTTTTTGTGTACCTAGAAACCAGGGTTCGATTTTTAGCGGAGACATTTTTTTTTGCTGTGGCCTAATTTTAATTGGTCTAACTCAATAGATTTTATCCAATTAATTGATCCAGCCCGGCCATCAAAAATTGAGCTCGGCCATCAAAAATTGAAAGCCCAATTAAAATCCTAGCCATCTTAATTGATCTTATTCACGTGTTTTTTTAAAATTGAAATCATGTGACGTGATTTCATTTTCATCCCTGTTAGGAAGTATACTGAAAAGACTAGGTCTTTTGTATATAAACATTTATGAAATAAAGTATCATGTTTTGGTCAAATGATTGCAATAGTGATATTTTGCAATAAAGTCCTCTTAATTTACATTGTAGATAACTTGGTGTCTGTGAGACACAGAAGACCATGATTATCGGTCCCTTGTGAATTATAAACTAAGGCTCACAACCAAGATGACGTTGGACAAACCATCGGGAACGGTTGTAGTGTAATTCGGTGACTGTCTGTCTTGACTGTAGAATTACACTAGTGCACTTTGTGTGTATTGAGTAGGACCATTGAGGTTGTTCAATTTACACTGACTCGCAAATTGAACAAGACCTCTGTTATTATAATTATGCACTCTTAATCCCGATGTAATAAATGGGCACCTATAGTTAGTAATCATTGCTTTGATTTACCAAAGGGTGAGATCTTTCCGTCAGATCAAATATTCTCGGTAAGTTGGGTGATGTTACTATCTATACGGTGTGCCATTAATTATAGAAGGAATCCGTGTCCCAGTAGGGCTGATGATGTCCCCTTGGAGAGCTCATAAGGATTGTCAAGTCAAATCTTGCAAGTGGACTTGGTCCGGCTGACAATAAGGTTGAGTGGTACTATTCAAGGTCTTAGATGTCGATTATTGAGTTGTCAGTGAACTCAGATAATTGACGGACATACGATATCTTAAACACGGGGAGCAATGCATAAAATAATAAGAAGGAACCCATAACGTAATTTGGGGATTGGATTGGTAGTGCAACAATGATCCTCTAGTGGAATGGATCGTTGTTGATGGATGTAGGTGTGTATTCGGGGTTGAATACGGGATCCGAAACCCATCAGAAGGCCAGATCCAATACCTCCTCGAGGTCCCCGCTGTAGCCTAAAGACATCTTCAAAAGGATGCAATCAAACGGATGAGATTAGTTCTCAGCCGTCGGATGAGATTTAATCTCGACCGTTGGATGAGATTAGTTCTCGACCGTAGGATGAGTTAATGGATGAGATCAGCTTGTATCCGTGGGATTAGATCAAGTTGCATCCATTGGATCGAAATAAATAAAGAGGAATAGAAGAGAATAGATTAGAACCGTTGGATGAGATTAAGTCGTCTCCGATGGACGAGATCTATCCGGTTCGGTTTTAATTCTCTTTGGAAGGAAGAACCGGTTCACGAGGTGAACCAGACATGGTTCATTGAACCACACGCCCAAGTGATCTAATCATGGCCATTGGATCGAAGAGATCAAGTTATATTAAAGGAGATTATATCGTAACCGTTAGATGAGATTAAGTTGCATCCGATGGATGAGATCTCTTCGGTTTAAGTTTTATTTCCTTTTAATATAGAATTAATTCATGGAATTAATTAAATGTGGCCGGCCATAATAGATAAGGTTGGAAATAATTTTTTTAATTATTTCTGAAAAGATCTAACGGCTAGAAACCAAGCAAGCTAATCTAAGGGCCTAGATTTAAGATGTTTCTATAATTTAGAATTGGTTCATTGAATTAATCAAAATTAGAATAATTCTTAGAATTGGCAAAAGGGTGCTTGGTCTTGGGCGTGAGGCTATAAAAGAAGAGGGAGGGGGTGGGCGGCAACAAGAACAACAACAATTCAAGAGAGGAGAAGTTATACCGAAACGATTTCGGAAACCCTCCTCTTCTCCTTGGTGCCGCCGGCCCTAACCCCTCCTCCTTCCCTTTTTCCTTCTTCTTCTTCTTCCACCGCCCCTTCTCCTTCTTCTCTTGAGGTGGCCGAACCTCCTTGTCCAAGGTGGTGGCCGGATCTAAGCAAGGGAACGAGACAAGGCGAAGTTGCAGCGAGAAGAAGAGACGTGATCCAAGGCTTCATCATCCAGAGGTTGCAGTTCCTTTGGTCCTGGAGGATCGTTGTCCACCCAACGTCCAGGAAGAAGAAAGGAATACAGCGGAAGGCAGCGAGGTCGTTTACAAAGGTTCAGGTAAAATTTTATTTCCGCAGTTTTTAATTTTACTAGAACTAGTATTATAAACCGTAGATAATAATTTAGGAATCGGCGATCCTGAAGGATCGATTGACTTGGTCTTTTGTAGACTTTGTCAATTGATCCAGGCGGGATAGAAATTTTTGTCCTGTGGGGTTCTATGCTTTTCGGAGCGGATAGAATCCGGATCGCAGGACGGAGATCCAGATCGCCAACATTAGCATAGTCAAAGTCAAGAAAGTTCAAGAATAGATTAATATTATTGTTGAGTAAATATGATATGTTTAAGTCCAACAGTAAGTTTATACTAAAATTAAATAAAATTGTCTAAATTTTAGAAACTCATGTCATGTTATCTAAGCTATGAAATTAAGATTCAAGGGCATAATAAGACTCAAGAGACTCAGAGAGTATATTGGTCTTAGTTTAGGTTGATTCTGATGTGGTTAAGGTTATTAGTGAATTTTAGCCAAATTTCACTAATGATCGTATAATGTTCAAATTTTTTAATTTTTGGTATCATCAAATTCAGAAGAGTTCTAAAAATACATTAGTGTTATTGTTGATTGAATATATGATATACCTAAGTCTAATAGTGAGTTATGTCAAAATTATACTAAGTTATCTAAATTTTAAAAACCCATAACCTACTATTTAGAAAGTTTGAGGATACGATGAGGCTCAAGAGGCTCCTATAAGTGTATTGGTTATGATTTAAATTGATTCAGATGTGTTTAAATCCATTAGTAAATTTTAGCCAAAACTTACTATCTTTTTAGTAATCTAAGTTTTTAATTTTTTTATATTGACTAATCTTGGAGATGACTGGTCCAATTTCATAGAAGTTTCCTACTAGTCACCAAAATAAATCTGAGAAGTGCTCACATTGAGGCCATTGATAGTTGACCTCTACAACCTATAATTGTAGAGCGCCAAGGTCCATCTCAGTATTAAAATTGTTGGCCGCAAAAGATCGCTCCACCAAGTGGTAGTCCGATCCACCCAAATAATCGTACTTCATATTGTTTCTCATAATTTCTTATTTCAAATAGAGAATATGTCTACTCTAGTCGAGAATCAAACTATGACGCTCTAGAGAATCCATCGATGGTTTTACCGTCATACCGTGCCATGGGGGACAACCAAAATTTACTAATGGTCTTAGACTTATTAAATTCTATCCAAATCAGATATTATTGAGAATCTTATGTGTAACTATGCCTTTTAATCTTGATTCTATCTTTTTTTTTTAGAAAGAAAAATAATAGTACTTCTAAAATTTATTATAATATAATTCTAAATATGTTTTAGTAGTTATGTCATAAGTATGCGTACGGATAGAGAACAGAGATGTGTGATTTGATTAACATGAAGTATAATACATGATTTTTATATTAGTAAAAATTAAATATGTGATTCAATAAAATATTAAAATTACTTTATTCGTCGAAAAATATTATGAAAAATTGTATCTATATTTTTATGAAAAAAAATATTACAAATATTGATTTCCCTGGCATTACAATCGGTGTCGGCTAGGGCAATCAATTCAGATTCAAATTATAAAATTAAGTTCATAATGTTTTAAATAATTTTAAATATTAATTTGGGCATTGACCTGAATTGATTCAATTAGATTTCTTCACGATGGAAATTTCAGCTCATTGACTGCTAACAAATACACCGTATCTATTATAAACATTCTTTCATTATTGCAATTAACACAGATAAACCAACAAGCATATGGACCCCCACCATGTGCTCCATTTTCCTCGCTCCAGAGTCCAGCCAGAATCAGTGTTTCCTTCACCTGCACTGCACTAGCCCAATGGAGGAGAGGAACGCATGAGTCACACGTGTGACACGGGCAGAAGAAACACTAGAAGCTTACTAGAGTTCGACGGTGCAGTAATGTTGCTGCCCTGTGTGGCTCGACGGGTGTGAGGAGGCAGCAGTGGACGCGTCGGCCGTGGTTTGCTTTTCTACCGCGCGCCACGCCCACGATTAATTGAAATGATGAAGGATTAAAAAAAAAGGAGATAGAAATAATGACTTCGATAATTGATGGGGGCCGCCGGATCAAGACTGTATTTTTACGTAGTAATTATAGACATTGTTCTTCTTTCATTATTATTTGTCCAACTAACTCAAGCTTATTTAATGAGCTCTCCTTCCCCGCATTACATGTGAAGCTTCAGGGATTTTGTGACATCGTTGTTCTCTTCCACCTCCGGAATAGCAAGAGCAAGGGAAGAGGAGGATCTCTGTTTCGCTTACATCCTTCTCTACTCCATTACATTAATCTAGGGTTGAGCAAGGTACAGAGACCAAAATGAAAGTTTTGTAGGCGTTCTTCTAGATTCCGTCACAATCTTTTCTTTTTTTCATTTATCTTACTCCTAAATCTGTGATTTGTGAGGAACAGAACTCTGACAGGTTGACAGTTCGGCTCCAATGCATTGCATTGCGTAATCCCGCAGCAAGTAGGATTTACAGCAGAATTCACATATAAGGGGGAAAAAAAGACGATCATAATTATTATCTGCCAAGATAACGGAGCTTTTTCCTCAAGGAAGGTAAGAGCTCGAACCTTTACATATACTTACTCTCGAGTGCGGCTCTCGAACGCGTTGGCAAAGCAGAGGAAGCGGCTGCAACAGAGATGGAAAAGCTCAGTTCAGCTCCTCTTCTGCCGGAATCATTCCACGGAGCGCGTGACGACATCGCAGGGCAGATGGCCACAATTTGGTGGCAGATTAAGGCGCCGCTGATAGTGCCCTTGCTTCGCGTTGCCGTCTTCCTCTGTCTGGCGATGTCCATCATGCTGGTGGCGGAGAAGGTCTACATGGCCGCCGTCATCGCCTTCATCAAGCTCCGCGGTCGCCGGCCGGAGAAGGTGTACAAATGGGAGCCCATCAGCGACGACCTCGAGCTCGGCAGCTCCGCCTATCCTATGGTCCTCGTCCAAATCCCCATGTTCAACGAGAAAGAGGTACGAACGTCACTTAACGTGAAATGTAACCTCCCCAATGCGTTCCTCTCCATCTGCAATAATAAATCAATTTTGAGCAATTTGAACTGCTCAGGTGTACCAACTCTCCATCGGAGCTTCGTGCGGCCTGTCATGGCCGTCGGACCGGATTATAATCCAAGTGCTCGACGACTCGACCGATCCAGTGACCAAGGTATTGACAAATTCCATCCACTGTCAGCATCACCGAGTGTCTTTCTAACGATTTCAATCAAAAGTATGAAGGTATATTAGATGATGATTCTTGGTAAGTGGTCTGTCTATGTGCCGGTTGGTCGCGTGCAGGATTTGGTGGAAATGGAGTGCAAGAGGTGGGCGAGCAAGGGCGTAAACATCAAGTACGAGGTGAGGGATAACAGAAACGGGTACAAAGCCGGGGCGCTCAAGGAAGGCATGGAGCTAAGCTACGTGAAACACTGCGACTACGTTGCCATCTTCGACGCTGACTTCCAGCCGGAGCCCGACTTCCTGTGGCACACCGTTCCCTTCCTCATCCACAACTCCGACCTCGGCCTCGTCCAAGCTCGATGGAAATACGGTAATCAATTTGATTAATTAATTCAGCCATTAATATAATCGATCATCAAATCTAAGTTAATTCGATCCTCTGCTGTGCTTCATTATGTCTTTTGAGTGTCGGTGTATATCATCATATTCATGGCCGGTTGCTTCTCGCTCGCTCTACTGCCCCGAATAATTAGTGTGCAGTTGTAGGGTCTCATGCCTTCCACGTTAAAAGCGTTGCCATCTTTGGGGCTTTCTCTTTAAGCATGGAGTCTAGGTACGATTGCGAGGATGATCGAGTGGCCAATCACTTGGCGTTAAGTCTCTACTTATCTCGGTCTTTATGTCGCACCCGATCTACCTCACCTACCATCGTGGTGGTGATACATAGTTAGATTTGCATGTGATGCATGCTGGTTTTGGCGTCCAGCATGCCTCGACCGACACTTGATGGAGACCACTGCCTGCCCCACCACGGGAGTCGTCTGTGTGAAAATTACCGGAGGAATAGAACAGGCAACCGCCGAGTCTACGCCAGCTCAAAACTTTTGAGCAAGATCATTAGTTTGTGTTAAAAGAGAAGCATTCTTTACTTCAGAAGCATCGCTACTCTGTTGGTTGTCTCAAAACGAGCAAGTATTCATGAGATGAAAATTTGATTTTGAGTCATGCAGCTAGATCTTATATTTAATTTGAGGTTGACAGTGGTCCCCCACAGCCACGTAGGTAGATCTATTCCCGGCATTCACCGACACTTGAACTTTACATTTTACTGCCGCCATCGCATCAACTCCGACGCATTGGTCCGTCAATTTCACTGTTTTGAAACAGCCAATCAGTTTGTATGCAAGTTGGTTTATCTCACATAATTTAGTGAAGATATAGAGTAACTTTTTCATTAATTAACGCTGGCCTATGGTTTGGATAGTAACTTAATCCCCAAAGGAAGGAATAATTTGCTTATTTTTCCGTATAAAAAAGAAAACGGCTTGGTTTAATGCCTACTCTGACTTGAAATTTGCAGTGAATTCGGATGAATGTTTAATGACTAGGATGCAGGAGATGTCTCTTGATTACCACTTCTCAGTGGAGCAGGAAGTAGGATCATCCACTTACGCTTTCTTTGGCTTCAATGGTGAGCTGTTGCTGCTCTTTAATCTGAAAAAAATAAATTCCAGATTGATATCTTTAGATTTTCTATTTAAATCTGCTCATTTTATGAACGAGGAAAACTCAATTCTGTAAGTTCTCAAGAACTGAGATAGAGTTCAAATGCAGGAACGGCCGGAGTGTGGCGGATTGCTGCTCTCAATGAAGCCGGCAGTTGGAAAGACCGAACCACGGTTGAAGACATGGATTTGGCAGTCCGAGCTAGCCTCAAGGGCTGGAAGTTTGTATTCCTTAGAGATCTCAAGGTGATCTCTTATTGCAGTCATTAGTGGTCCATAACTGAGTTTGTTTACTTACTATATCGAACAACAGTATTACATATCGGAAAGAAAATTCTGGCTTTATTATTTCAGGTTAAAAATGAACTACCAAGTAGTTTCAAGGCTTACCGATATCAGCAACATAGATGGTCTTGTGGTCCAGCAAATCTTTTCAAGAAAATGTTCATGGAAATTATAAATAACAAGGTCAGGTCACAATTTATATATGACAATGCACTAGTTCTATATTTGCTCAAAGTTATATTCTCTTGTTTGTGGAATGCAGAAAGTTACTTGGCGGAAGAAATTCCATGTAATCTACAGCTTCTTCTTTGTCCGAAAGGTGGTTGCTCACGTTGTAACCTTTGTCTTCTACTGCATCGTGATTCCGGCAACAGTCTTGGTTCCTGAGGTGCAAATACCCAAGTGGGGAACTGTCTACATACCCTCCATCATAACCCTTCTCAATGCTATCGGAACACCGAGGTCTGAATCTATTTTCCTTTCAATTCGTGATAAATTCTTACTTGTCCAAATTAAACAATTTGTTCGATTCTATGGCAGATCTCTCCACTTGATTGTATTCTGGATCCTGTTCGAGAATGTCATGTCTCTCCACAGAACAAAAGCTACCTTTGTGGGCTTGTTAGAAGCAAGAAGAGTGAACGAGTGGGTGGTCACTGAGAAGCAAGGAGATACTGCTAAACTTAAAATGGCCATCAAAGCAGCAAAGAAGCCACGAATCGCGATTGGCGATCGGTAATTCTATTAGTAATGATTTTTCTTCTTCGATGGCTTCTTCCCAAACAAGAACAAACATAATTAACTTGACAATTGCATACAGAATACACTTGTTGGAGCTGGGAACAGGGGCTTACCTCTTCTTTTGTGGGTGCTATGACATGACCTTTGGGAACAACCATTACTTCATCTACCTCTTCCTCCAAGCATTTGCCTTCTTTATAGTCGGTTTTGGCTATGTCGGCACATCCACCCCTGGTTCATAATAGGCTGTTGCCAAAGGCTTGCCATGACTCTTCTACCTCAATGTCATATATAAAGTAATTGTTCCGAGTCAGCTGCTTCAAAGAAAGAATTCATTCATAAACATAGACAGCAGTTGAAGACCCTCTACTACCATCTACTATTCTTGTGTGAATATATATATAATAATTAGTGTAAGTGTTTGTGACTGATACCAGGAATTTTTCAACATGAAAGAAAGAAATAATAATCGATAACCGAGTCTTATCTCATAAATAAGATTGGATATATGAATTTTTTTTTATGCTATTGGTATTTAAATAAATTTTATTTTATTTTATCATTATTAATCAATCTTTTTTATCTCTTTTCCACATATTTATTATAATTTCACATCGTCTAATTAGAATATTTATTGATTGTCTATATATATATATATTTGTAGTATCTTAAATAATGTATTTTTTGAATTTTTTTCAATAAATGTGATGTGATAAGAAGAGGGAATCATACGTGGCAGAGTTAAGTCAATAGTCAAACTTAGATAGAAGTAATAGTCAAAACTCGATGGAGGTGAAAGAGTCAATCTTGACCTCATTAGCTTCGCTCAAGAAACTTTGGCTCCTTCTTCATCGACTCGATCATCTCGACTCTAGAGGACACAACCTCCTCGTCTTCATTTACTCAACCACCTCGACTCCAAAGGACATAACATCCTTAATTTCTTCATCGACTCGACTACTCCGACTCTAAAGGACACAACCGTGACAAGCAATGTAATAACTTTTGCATGGATTCACTCCCGTGAACCTATCCTCGGATGTACCTAACGTCTCAACCGAGGCACCCCTTCTCCCTAATCGAATGCTTGTTGGTTCAATGTGACCTATCCCTACTGCCTTCACTAAACAACAAAGTAAAGCTATACACCTACGGCCTTGTCGCATCTAAAATACTGGGTATTACTCTTTATTTCATAAATTACTTGTCTATTGTACTTATTTCGACCTTTACAGCATCAGTATATCATTTGTTCAAACTTATTGTGTTCCTATGAAATCAAAAGATATACACATGTTCCCACACAGGAGACTCATACATATGCTCCCGCACTGAAGACTCATACGCGTGCTCCCATGCAAAAGACTCATATGCATGCTCCCACATCGTCGAAGAACTCAAGACTATATCATTCTCCGTATGATCCCACTACCCCCTTTCTATTTTTTACTCAAGATGCACCCTGCTCGGATGCCTAATAAAGCAAGAGATAAGTTTTTAGTTTATGTCAATTTAAATACAATTTCTTGCAATTATTATGGGAAATTTCTATACTACAACATCTCGAGTCCCCGCACTCGAACTGACAATTCTTGAGTCCTCACACTCAAGCCCATAACTCTTGAGACTTACTTCTCGAGTTTTCACACTCAAACCAACCACACACAAGTCAACAACACCTGAGCCTTCATACTCTAAACTACATCGAGTCGTTCAAAAAATAAGTGATCCCACACATTCGAAGACCTCGACTAGGCTCGACTCTGCCTGACTCTATCAATTCAACCCTGACTCTTTCATTTAGCTCAGCTCTGACTTTATCAACCCAATCATGCCCTTATGCTAATTCCCCTAGAGTGCTTAATAATGGAAGGAATAGGTATATCGTTCCATTTCTAAGCTTATATGTTATCATAGAAGTTACATGACTAAGTGATTACATTGTTGAAAAAGAGACAAAAATAAGAACTAGGATTGTTCTACGTCATCAAGGTCTTCTAGCGGGACCTCATTGAAGACTTTCTCCAAGTCCAAGGCAAGATTATGAGGAAGGTGGGCAACTTCTCGAATTTGTCTTGTAGCTCCTTCGTACCTGACTATTTTTTTTACACAATCGCCAAGTTGCTCATATATGTCCTTCTTGGTTATCCACCGTTCCAACTCCTCAGTCTTGTAACTCTCGAGCTCTACTTCCTTGGCCATCAACATACTCCTTTGAGTCGTCAGGTCACCTTCTAGACCCCCTATTTCTGCCCTCCTAAACTAGAATTCAAACATTTCCCTCTCTAATAGGAGATTTATTTCCTTCAGTTCTGCCTCTCGACCCAGCAACTGGGATTTTACTAGTGCCAACTGAGTTGCAAATTCCTTTTCCTTCTCCTTCTATCTCTCATTCTCTGAAGAAACCTGTTTTCATTCATCTCTGAAGAAACCTGTTGCTCTAACTCATTCACGCGAGCCTCGTATTTACTCTTAGCAGAGGCTGCCTTGATGAGTGTGTTTTGTTAGGTATTTTTATTTGTTATTTGATATTTTATTTTTTATTTTATTATCACCCACACCATTCAAAATTAAAATTTATAATTAACCAAAATTTCTAATTGTCACTCAAGTAGTATAATAGAGGTCTGGGTTGTCTCTCTCATGGAATCAATGATAGGAAGTTATCCTAAACAACATAGCGTGAGATTTTTATTGTTGATCTTATTCACTTCTAAGTATTCACAAAATTTATTTATTAACAATTAAATCCTATACTTAATAAATAAATATTAATTATATATAATTTACAAATTAAGATCTATCGTACATCCTAATTACAAATTTATTCAAACAACACTCAAATTTGCAATCTCATCCCTAATTCACATAATTACATTATAGTATAACAAATTACACAAATTTATAATTTATTTAATTAATTATGTATAACTAAATCTAAATTATTCAAATATTTAATTATCTTAAATCAAATCCACATACACTTTCTACACTTCAATTCCATTCCTATCAATTTCAAAACAAGCAACAAACACATTCTTTATTAGCACCTTTCAAAAAACATAATATAAATTAATTTACAAACCATGAATATGAACCAGTCATTATATCAATAATTTCTCAAAGTACACTATACAATGTAGGATCATAGAGAGCGCTAGAGGAGAGTGAATAACACTATCTTTTTAGCGTTTTCTCGATTTTTGTAAACTCGTTGAATATTTTCGTTCGTTCGTAAATCAGAGAATGTTACAGTGGAAATAAAAGAATCACGACACAAGAAGAATATAAGATCTTTTTTTACTTGATTCACAGCCATAGGCTGCTACTCCAAGGCCCACGATTTTTGATCGTTTATGTATGAGCAATCCACTAATTAACTCCTTTCTTACGGAGAGGAGTTGTAACGATTTACAAAATAGAATCATGATAAAAACTTTATCGTAAAAATTAAAGCATACAATAAATTATTACCCAAACCGGAGAATGAGATGGAGCTTGCGGTGTGAAGTCCGACGTTACGACGACTTCTAGGGTGATCCTTCGCGCGCAGACTGCCGTCGGGTTGCTATGGAATGCTCTGAATTGATGTTCAAAAGCCTTCTATCGACGTTCTTTTATAAGGCTTTCCAGGCGCCTGGATTTCCCTTTTAGGCGCCTCCACAACGTCCGTTGATCCGCCATCGACGTTGCTGACTCGGCATTTCTAGTCGCTTGGATTCCCCTTCCAGTCGACTTCTGCTGACGTAGAGGTTCCGGATGAACTTTGACTGCCGCTGCGATTATCCGAACCCAAGTCGCTTGGATTCATCTTTCAAGCGCCTGACCTCTCGGTCCGCAAGTATACGGAATGTCGTCAAGTAATAAAGATATCAAATCCATAGGAACCGTGGAATTGATCACTAAACTAGTACAATAAGATTGGAGAGATCACTTAAGTTGAATTTGTGTGGGGAAGAGAGAGTTCTCAAGCTCCTAAAACCTCAAATAGAGAGAAATCGAGTGTGATAGATGTGTGGAAACGACTCTAGGACTTCGGATTCCTCGGGATTATGTTTGATTGACTATGGATCCTTTACCATTCCTCAATATATGTACATTTACAAGGATTCTAACCAATGTATCCAATTAGACCTCGTCAGGTATCCTCGGAATAAATCAATGGTGTTCTAGTGTTACGATTGTCAGTTTGAGATGACACCAGTTAGCCTGGTTATGGCTCTCCCACTGTCACTCGGTCGCCCCAGCATACTACCAATGTCCTGCCCTCTGTCACAGGGTTGGTAAACCGCCGCTGATACCGGTGTCGTTAAACCATTTAGCGGCGGTTTTAGAGAACCGCTGGTATAACCGCCACTAAAGTAGATTTCCCGGCGGTTGTTTTTGCGGCGGTTCGAAATATTTCCCGACGGTTCTTTTAACGGCGGTTAGAAATGATTTCCCGGCGGTTTGTTTTTTCGGCGGTTAGAAATGATTTCTCGGCGGTTTACTTTTTCCGGCGGTTCGAATTGATTTACCGGCGGTTTGCTAAAACTGTCGCAAAATGATTTCCCGGCGGTTTGTTAAAACTGCCGCAAAATGGTTTCCCGGCGGTTTGCTAAAACTGCCGCAAAATGGTTTCCCGGCGGTTTGCTTAAAGTGCCGCAAAATAGTTTCCTGGCAGTTTTAGCTTTTAGTGTGCAATTACATAATTTTCAACCTGCGATAGTTTTTACAATAGAAAAATTAACCAAAAATTATAAAAAATTAAAAATTTTACTTGCATTAATTTATTGCAAAACTAGTGAACAAATATTCATTACACATGGATATCAAATTTGTCAAATAT
>NC_133881.1:9904964-9934626 GCF_044706935.1 Curcuma longa
AATAAGTAGAGGGCCTACCTCTAAGCCTTTCCCGCTTCTCTGACACCCACCTAACCGATACCGCGAGGGACCGCTTCGTCTTGCTATCTATTAATAAATGATCTTTGGTTTGATGCAGGCTCTGGACTGAAATAAGATGTAAGGAAGTGGTGCGAGGGGCACCGGGGCCAGACTTGATGCTATTCTTGCGCAAGAGTCCCGAATTCAAAGAGAGGGGAGGCCCCGGACAGGGGGGGATTGTAGGATATGCTCCACCCGGACCAAACTTATTGACTTTCTCTTCTCCCAAAAATAGTAAATACGCAAGAAGAATCACTAGTAGAAGAATCACTAGAAAGATTTACTACTAGTTTGGCCCTCTGAACTTAGACCGCCGGGCCTTGATTCTGTGCTCCCAACAGTCCAGGAGCGTAAAAGCACTGATCGTGAAATGGTAGGCTAGGCAGTTCGCTAAAGATACTCGACTTGCTGGGGCAATCTAACTTATTCTCTTCCCTCGAGCTGAGACTACTTTTCCTTTATTTAATTGGTATCACGCAGCTTAATGTAATGCTAGCACTTAGATAAAGAAGAAGGAGAGCGGTACGAAACCCGTAAAAAGACCGACAGAACTGCATCATACGGGAGAGAGAGTGATCCGGGCTTCACTTTCCCAGCGGAGTAGATCTACTGTCTGTCTATAGTAAGAAAGAAAGTGGGTGCCGGGGAAAATTAACTTAAGTGGGCACGATTGGAACTGCACTTATGCGACCAGGCCTAAGCATCTTCTTTCTCTCTATACTCTCAGTTCTGACAGGGAAAGAGAAGGAGGAGAAGCAGAATTGGAAGAGAATGCCTTATCCGAAGGGGCAGCCATCTTTCTATTCAACCTCGTGCGATTCTTCTCTAGTAGTCAGATTCCGGTTCAGTTCCTAATGCAGAAAGGGATGCATAATTCTTTATTACTTCCCTATATAGTCCTAAGGTGGAGGTGGAGCATATCTAAGAAGGGCCTCTCTTCCTCTCCTTCATCTTCAAAGCAAGAATCCTTCCCCGCAAGAGTACCATTCGGGGAATGAAAGGGGGAAGTCGAGCACTTTATCCCCTCTCTCCATTCACACAGTCAAGCCCCTGAACTGAGCTAGAGAAGAATGAAGGCTCTCTTGGGGGACTCAACTTCTTCCTTATTCAGAGTGAGTACCAGAACTGAAGAGAGCCCATGATCTGAGGGTGAAGAAAAGGTTAATAATCTCACCTATGTGACGAATCTGACCTAAAGAAATTTCTCGGTCCGGATCAGAATCGTATGGACGAGCCTACCTCCTATCCCGAAAGGGTCAATTCTCAATTAAGGGTCTTGTCCCTCGCTAGCTACAGGCACTTGTCGGTTTGATTTGAGTTCGCTTCAACTCTTCTTTCTTCTTTATGTGATTATCCGATAGTTATTGATTTGAGGCCTTATCGGGATCCTGACCTCTGAACCCAGTTCTTTGCCCGCCCACGGAAAGGTCCTAGTGCGATTCAGTTGGTGGAAGAGATGGAGAAGTGGAACTTAATTATAAGACAAGACTGATCGTAGGCCAGACTCACTCCACTTAAGAGGAGCACCTATGCCTACCTGACGATACTCACTGGGAGTCCACTATTAATTAAGTGGATTGCGGAGAATCAGAAGTGTAAGGTTACCTCTCGTGCTGCACCTTTGAGTTCAATCTTAGGCAAGGCAGCATGGGATGGGTTTTTGTTTTAATCATTCCTTTTCGGTGCCCTCTCTACCCTATTGGAATCAAATGCGGATAAATCAACAAACCTATTTATTATGTTACCGCCAGGCAGGCAGCTTCACTCTGATGGTTATCGCTTAGCATAGCATTTGAAGTAGTGCTAAAGCAGAAGAAGGGGCACGACCGTCAGTCAGCTAGAATCACTCTTTATTTAACACGAGAGGGCTATGCCTCTTTCACTCTGAACTCAAAGCCGAAGCTAGAATCTCCACCCAAGGCATCTTACCTTACTGGTGCTCTTTCTTCTTTAAGGTAGACTTTATAAGCTAAACTCAACCCTGGGTTGAGTCGTCTTGTTCAATAGGGAGACAGTGAAAAGTTTCAGGTTACTTGTGTAATAACATAAGACCTAGTTCCGGCCGGGGAAGCCTTCCCTGGTCTCTTCCACCATTACTAGATTTGCAAGAGACAGAGAGAGCATTAAACCAAGAAGAGCATCTACTCTTTCCATTCAAGCAAAAGTCGGTCCTCTCACCCTTTCGCATACAAGAAATAAGACTTGACAGGGGGCTCACTATCTCTTCTAATTCCCGGGCATGAGAGGGATCATAGTCGTATAAGTCACCAAACATTTCTTATTCTTTCTTATCAGAGCATATTCTATTGAATATAAATTGGGGAGAGTGCGCGTCACTGCTCAGTATCTTCGCACCTCCATTCGTCTTATAAAGGATTCCTCTCATAGAGAGCACTTCTCCAAATCTAGACCTAGGGGCTCGTTCCTCTTCTCCTCAGGGTAAAGATAAGAGCAGTCACTCTATCAGCAAGTGCGGTAGGGCAGGGGTGGCGGTCAAAGAATCTTCTCTTACGAGAGCAGCAGATAAAGCAAAAGAAAGGCTTGAGGCCGAGTGGAAGGAGCAGGAGTTCAAGTACTCCAGTCGGGAGTGAAATATCTTTATTTGACTGACCTGACCGACCGGCTGCTTCCCTCTAGCTTCTCAAATGAGAGGACCTGAGGAGAATCAGTTCATCTCCGCCCCTTCCAGTCCCTTATAAAAGGAATGAATTGACTAGGATAGGAATAAGGAACGAGAGTGAATCCGACGTAGAGTAGGAGTTCTTCCCATAAAGATTTTGCGTACGAGCACCTACCTATCTTCTTTTCTGCTGAGCTGGCCCAAGCCTTCACTTATATTAATATTGACCTAGTAGAAGAACTAATTGAAGTCGTACGGACATAGATGCTAGCCTTAATAGCCCTCGTAGGCTCAGATTCCGGTCTTGGAGACTTTACTCGCTCCGCACCTTTCTGCGAACTGAAGGAACTGACCTTTCTGCTCTTCTTTCTACCTTGAGAGTGGTTTTCTAGTCTCTGCCCCTTGCTAGTCTCATCTGCCTTTCTCTTCCTTACCTTGCCCGATCTGGTCTCATCGCCAACTTCAGCCTGGGCCCAATATCAATTACCACGTACTGGTACCAGAAAGCTAAGACTACCTCCAACAAGAACTAGTATACCGGTCCTAGCTACCATAGTCTAGAGAGGAAGACTTGGAAAAGAACCAATCTTTTCTCACCTTATGCACGTTTCTAGAGAAATAGATGGGCACTACTTCTCCATTAATAAATGGATGGTTGGTTCTGACTGATTCTACATAGTAAGAAAGAGTGGGTCCCGAGGCACCTGAGAGATATTCGACTTATCGGGGCAAAGGAAAAGAGAAGAGAGAAGGGGAAGAAAGGGCATCGTAAGATGGGCTCGAGCGATAGCGAGAGGAACGAGTGATAACAGTAGTCGACGTCTTAAATGAAACAGATCTTGCTTGGATAGGTTCTCTCAGACTGAGAGAGGGTAGGTAGAGTGAATCCCAAAGAGAAGCTAGGAAGCTGAGCATTTGAGTTCAACTCTTCATCATCTCATCTCTATCCTCGAGCAGACAATGGGTCCCCCGCTGTGGAAGACGTCCTCTTCGGTATTTTTTTTTCAAGGATTCATCTCACTTAAGGACCAAGTCGGGGCTTATCTTTATGAATTAAAGTCTCCCTTCACTCTACTTACCATACTCTTCAAGTACTGTACCTTCTGGTGGAGTTTATCTTGTAAGTGCCATTCTCGACTTTTTTTTGTCTTCTCTTAATGGATTGGAGACTATGCTCTTTCCTTAGCTGGGGGAAGGAGGCTACCTAAGCTCGACCTCAAAAGCTAGAGTAGTGATGGCATGCATAAAGGAAAGAAATTCAGTCTTCTTCAAGAGGAGTAGGAGAAGTAGAGATTGTCCTCAAGGCGAACCTACATTTATATCTTTCAAGAGTGAGCCGTCCTCTACTTGAGTAATGCACAGTCAAGAGACCTCGCTAGCGGATAGATAGAACAGTCAAGCCTTACGAAGCGGATAAGGAAGAAGATTTTAAAGAAAGCAGGAGACCGGCCCGAATCCGCTCTCTGTCCAGGGAGCGAAGTACTTTATTAAAACCCGTGAAGAGACGTGATTGGGTTTGACTTTCCCGTACGCTGACTCGGACTCGGATCCCGTACGCTGACTCGGAGAACGAAGAGGTTAAGAAGTCCAAGGTGGAAGGGTTGAGGCCTGGCGGGCTCCTCCTAGATCGGACGAGGTCTTCCTTAAATTCTCACTTTCTTTTCACGTTAGGTAGGCTACTTTCATTATGAAACCAGTTCTCGTTCGGCTAAAGCAAGGGAAGGAATAGTTGGGAAGGCCTAGGCAGTTGAGTTAATGAAAGCGCTCAAGGAAGGGACTGAGACTAACGAATAAAAGAGGAACTTGACTTAGACCCGTGGAAAGAGACAGGTAGGAGCGAAGAATGGGACTGGCTCTTGACTTCGGTAACAGTAGCTGAGTGCCTTTGGTTGCTTATTTGCCATTCATGCATTCAGTATAATCATTCAGAGCTTCTATTTGAACAGCGAAAGGAAGAAGGCGGTCTTAAGTAGCCTTCATAAATGGCTCGATTTTTGGGTAAAACGTAGGAAACCACCCCCCCGACTGAGAAACAATCGACAGAAAGAATAGTCACAATCAGAAAGAAGGTCCTACAGGCTAATTACGCAGTAAATAACCCCGGGCAAGCAACCAAACGCCACCTCTTGTACTATAACTAAAGTAGGCTCCTTCCAAGCACAATTTGAAGGTCCTACAGTCTTAATCAGCACAAGAGAAGAGTACAAATAAAGAAGCAGTGATAGGGGACCGATACGTGCACTGCCCCACATCTCCGACTAGAATAAGAAAGAGAAGAGTACAAAGAACTTACTATATATTTGCTTAATCAGCAGTAAGCCGGGCCCGCCCCCCATCGACGACTGCATTCAGAAGGCAAGGCTTGGGGATGAGACCCGAAAGAAGAGAGAAAAAGAATGAGAATTGAATTGAGACGCCAAAATAAATATAAATTCCGAGAAAAGAATAAAATTGAGACGAGAGAATGAAGAAAAGAGACGAGAAACAAGCAAGAGAGACGAGAAGTTATTGCACATCCAGCATGCAGCCGCCACCAATAAATCAAAGTAAAAGTCCAAAGTCCCCGTAATAAAATGCCACTTTTATCACACTCCGTAATTAACTCGCCCTTTTCTTACGGACCGGCCAAACGAAGCAGAGCGGAGTGAACAGCCGACAAATGGAGCGAAGCAGCGAGGAACAGCCAATTGGAGCGGCATATCTAACCCGCGAAGCAACGAGCCAGCGAGGAGCGAGGCGGAAGTGGAGCTGAGCTTGCAGCGTTAAGCGAAGCGGAATGCGTTAGTAGTGGAGCTGAGCCAACCATTAGGAATGTTAAGCAGACAAGTGGAGCTGAGCCATCGCGGAATGCGGCAGAGGCAAGCAAATTAAGCAAAGCAGCGAGGCGGCAGAGGCTTCATAAAGTAGCGGAATGCGGCAGGAAGCGAAGTCGAGAAAGAATGAATCCATCTCAGCATCAAGTCTCCGACACCATTCTTAGATAAGACAATCCCCCACTGTGGTATTAGCGGAGGGTTCTCCCATCGCCGCTTTCTCGGACTCCATTCTACGAGTTACTCGACTGAACCACTGTCCGCTAGGTCTACTCTCGGTCGATCGCTTCTTTCAACTTCGCTTTCTCTTCGTTCCTTGAATGAAAATATGGTTCAGTTCACTACTCTACGTCGCGGGCATTCTATCTAATTCAATAAAGAGTTCTATTATTATTCCAAAAGCTGCTCTCGTATATTCATTAAGGAGGAGCTCTATAGTCCTTCGCTTGGTCGCACCAAGAGCCAAAATAAATATAAATTCCGATTTCAACTAGTCGGCGAAAGAGGACTGGTAGTGAAGGATGGGAGGAAGGGAAGAGTAGGTCTAAGACTCTCCGTTGAGGACCGGAGCTAGTGAGGACCGGAAGTGCCCTCCAACCATGAACTCAAGGGCTGAATAGAACCATATATTTGGATCAAAATAAGTCCACTATCCGAATGGTAGGCGAAGGCGGAATCTTTGCACTCAAAGGAGCGAGTGAAACGTCGCAGAGAGGTGCAGCAGTTCTGGAGTCTCCACGCCGAGAGCAGTCGAAGTCTAGGGACTATAAATTTTATGACCCCACACCCCGGATTTATCTTAGCAAGCACCTCCTAAAGTAGAGGCACTAAACTTGGTCTGAGGCTGGGCCAATCAACTAAGGTCCCTGATCTTCGGCCCGATGTGATTCACTATGATCTGAGGCTCTACTATTATTTAGATGCAATCAAGATAGATATGAGATGAGCTCTGGTAGGACCAATCTGCCGCGTTGTAAATAGCCGCCACTGCCGCTGACTACCGCTACACTTCTTCCTTTATGGTTGGCTCGCTCATGGGCAGCACTCTCTTTTCCTTATCATTCAGTAAAGAGAAGAATATATCATGGTCTTTCTCCATAATCTCTCTTTGATTCGAACCCATTGCCGACGATAGAACTAGAATAGAGATTCTGTCTTTCCTACGGAACTTAATTTCTATTTCTTGTTTGGACAAATCAGGCTCCTTGATTTTCTATCAATCTCGACCCCGAGATTATGGTGCTTGTATAGACAGAGATTCCGTTATGGTCCAATTATGAACGGTAGTCAATACCGCATTGATCACGATTCACTATATTCCATTTGCTTCCTTTCCAATATATATTCTTTCTTCTTGCATATCTCTACCGCTTTTCCAAATTAATCCCGCGGGTACATATAATGATGAAGAATATGTGAGTGATTCATACACTGCATTTCTTTCCTTTATCAAGGGTTCTACCTCTTCTATTTTCGGAAACTTATGAGATTCTTCCGTCAAGCCCTCATTAATAAACCTAGAAAATGCGGATCTGAACTTCTGAACGCTTCATATTATCTTTTCCTCTTCCTCGTACGTTTATTCTTATTATAGTAGTGCCAGTAGCGTATAAACCGTTCAACTCTTCATCTTAATCTCTTGTGGGGGGTCGGAAGGCTAACGAATCCTCTTATTCAGATTCCCTTGGACCTGTATGAGCTTGAGAGGGCTTTCCCGTACGATGACTCGCCTATCTCTTTAGATTCCAGATATTAGTTTGTCCATTCACTCTTTCCATTCACGACTACGGTATTATATGCCATGAAGATATTCGACTACTTACTGCAATGCCATGTTAGACTGCAGCGGGAAGGAAGTGTTAGACTGGGCCATTCACTATTTTGCACTCTTCTTTCTTGTTCGGAATTTATATTGATTTTAGGAACTACTACTTTTGCACTCTTCTTTCTTGTATTGAACCATGGCATCCTTTCACTTTCAAACCGGTGGCCCTTAGTACAAAACGGATGTGCCAGCTTTTTTTTTTCCACTATTTTATCGATGAGCATATACCCTTCTATAGAACTATATCACTATACATGATAGTACGAGCGAGCGATAGGGGCGACCCTAGGAATAGTTGAGAGCTTGCATTGAGTTGTTCGGGCGTGACTTCCCTTGCATTAAGTTGTTCGGGCATGAGGAGCTCGACTAAACTGGCATTTATTTCCCTTTGAGGGAAGGAAAGTCAGACGAGTTGAAGCTAGAGGCAACACGAGTTAATGAAAGGTAAGAAGACTTAGGCAAGAGGTCGGGCAAGGGCGATGAAAGATGGGGACAAGGCAAAGAGGGCGGGCCCCATTTGAAGGAAGAAGGGAGCCAGACCCCTGTATATAATATAAGTTCCCACTATTTGACCCTTCCAATCTTTACTTACTACATTCCACAGCTGGAACCCCAGCAACAGTCGGATTCGGACTAGTCGGTTAAGCAGAGAGTAGCGCAAGTCCAGACCGGAGTTCATGGCACGACTGAAAGAATAGTTGAGACGACTTTCCTTTAGAAAGGATACGCTACCGAGGACAGGAATTGAACCTACCTCAGCTCAGACTCGTACTATAACTAATATACGCGGGTGCGGTGCCCTTAGTTCGTTCAGGCTCATAACCCTCTCAGTGAGAAGTTATAGAAAAGAGATCTTTATAATAAGTGTTGCCGGCAGCAGCAGCAGTTAATTCTGGAAGTGAATGAGAAGTTGCCTAAAAGATAAGTAGAACCGGACGGCGGGCCCGGGGCTTTCTCCTAATGTGTTGGCGGGACGACTATAAACTTCTATCTGCTGCGGACCTGGGACTGAGGATAGGAACGAGGGAAACATAGTGAGTTCAAACCTAAGGATCGGACAGGACAAGAACAACAGCAGAAGCAAGAACTGCCTAAGCAGCTTCATATCCTATGTTTGAGTTAGTAGTCCCGGTAGAGATAGTATAAGCAGTTGGATCCTCTCCTTCACCCGCACCAGCAACTATTATAGAAGTCTCTTATGCAAGTACTGTAAACTCTGTATCTGTTAATTCACGAGAAGCAAATGCGAAGCTAGAGTAGAGCTACAGTATAGCGATCAAGCCTACACGCGCTAACTATCTTTACGAAGCAAGAGTCGAGCAACACAACAGTCTTCGAGCAAGAGTCGAGCAACACAACAGTCGTAAATGGACGTACTCTTTCCGTAGTCGCTCATTCCAATAGCAACAGTGTTAGACTATCCGACGAGGAATGAAGATATTCGACTGGGCCATATTAGACTGTAGCGGAAGTGTTAGACTGTTGCTTGGGAGCATAGGTTCGACTGAAAGGACTTGATTTGCAACAACTAAATAATAACAGTGGATTTCTCGTACGCTGACTATATACTTGAATTGTGTTAAGCTGGTCCCCAGTGGAGGAACTTTGACAAGAAGGAGGTTCAGTTGAGGATCCTTAAGCAGCTACTAACTCGGGATATGAATCAGACTGTAAAGAAGTAGCTCTTACGCTCGACTCACCAGAGGGTACGGAGGCACCTGTAAAGGAGCCGGGCAACGTACCGATTTAAATCTCCCCAATAGGGTCACCTGCAAACACGGGTAAAAGCTTAACAATGTACAATGTCCCATACTTCTTATAATGAACGAGAAGGCAATGCAATTCAAATCTTCCGTAGCTGCTTGGTGTTTTAACCATTCACGTTGGACCGCCCTTACTATATATTTGGGGAGAGGAGAGAGATGAATCTTCTTAAATAGTACCGACCTTTCCAGTTCGCGTAGCTCCTTTTGAAAAGGTTGCTTTTTGAGTCTCTTCTGTGCCCGTTGCTTTTGTAGCTTCAATGGTTTGATCGTAGGCCTCCTTCCTAAAAAAGCTTAGCTCCTGTTCTTGGGAATTCCGGAAGTGATCTGTTCTAGGAATGACCAGTTCTGAGATGGAATTACTTGAGTTACATATCCAATCCCGCCGCTTAAACAATCCCAATCAGACTCTCGTGGAAGAACAGATAGCAACTATTGATATTATACCGGAAAGAGGGAATTATAAGAGTGATCAGGCTCCGTACCTTCTGTGATTTAAGGGAACTCGGGAGCGGGAGAGGAAGAACGGGAATTGAAACAAATATAGCCCATTAGAGCTCTTAAGAGGGTTCTTAATATGATCCAACTGCAGCCGTTTAAATACTATCTCGGGAGAAAACCTTAAATAAGAAGTCAAAGTCTCCTCCCTTTCCAGTCGTTCCTTTCCCAGTTCCCATTCAACATTCCTTATTTCCTCTCCCAATAGGTCGGGGGTGCCTGGGAAGCCAATCAACGAAATGAAAGGTTCGGAACGAAGACTCACAGGATAGAAAGGAGCCTCACCGGACCCCCCTTCGGCTCCTTATCAGGTGCCTCGTCGGGGAACTCAAGAAAAGGATAGAGTGATTAGACGTGAGAAAAGAAGAAAAAAGGTACTTTGAAACTGAGTCTCGACCATAAGGGCCGAGTGAGAAGGGCAGGGCCGAGTGATAACGACGGGATCGACCTACCCTAAAATAAATATAAATTCCGCCATACTATAATATAAGTTGTAAGTACGACCTAAAGGGGCAGATCTTTCCCAATATATATACAGGGTTGAATATAAATTGCTACGCAGAGGAGATAAATAGCCCCAAAGGGGCTATTGTAGACTAAAAATTATAGCAACTTATATTTATTTTAGGTGGTGTATTTCATAATATTAAGTTCTAAAAATTTATTATAGCCCTTCGGAATTTCTATTTATTTTAGGTAAATATCTCCTTTCTATTTATTTTAGGTAAATTCGGAAATTTCTTTATATTGATTTTAGGTGAATATCTCCTTTATATTTATTTTAGGCTTAGTCGTAAATAGCCCCAAAGGCTATTTATATGCCTCAAGGAGATAAATAGCCCCAAGAAGATAAATAGCCCCAAGGAGATAAATAGCCCCAAAGGCGTAGACTAACTGTATATAATATAAGATAAGTACCTCGGCTACGCAGAGGCATATAAATAGCCTTTGGGGCTATTTACGACTAATCCGAATTTACCATAATATTAAGTTAAGTTCTAACTGTATATAATATAAGAGTTGTACCTCTGCTATGCCTCTTTGAGTCGAAAATAGACCCAAAGGCTATTTATATGCCCCAAAAATATAGTAAGTTGTGGCAGAGGTACTTATCTTATATTTAGTAGGATTAGTCTACTTAGTCGTAAATAGCCCCAAAGGCTATTTCTTCTACTCAGCATAGCTGAGGTCTTTATATTATATACAGGCAGATTAGAACTTAACTTAATGTTATGGGGGGCCTTTGGTGCTATTTACTTCTTGGGGCTATTTATCTCCTTAGCCAAAGGGGCTATTGTAGACTAAGTAGAATAAACCATCTTACTAAAATAGAAAGACCTCTGCTATGCCTCTTTGTGAGTCGAAAATAGACCCAAAGGCTAAGGAGATAAATAGCCCCAAAGGCGTAGAATAAACCATCTTACTAAAAAGGAAATACCTCTGCTATGCAGAGAAGATAAATAGCCTTTGGGTCTATTTTCGACTCTAAGGAGGCGTGGCAGAGGTACTTATCTTATATTATATACAGTTAGTCTACTTAGTCGTAAATAGCCCCTTTGGCTATTTATATGCCTCTGCGTAGCCGAGGTACAACTCTTATATTATATACAGTTAGTCTACGCCAAAGGGGCTATTTATCTTCTTGGGGCTATTTATCTCCTTAGCCAAAGGGTCTATTTTCGACTCAAAGAGGCGTAGCAGAGGTACTTATCTTATATTATATACAGTTAGAACTTAACTTAATATTATGGGGGGCCAAAGGGGCTATTTCTCTCCTTTAGTCGTAAATACTTTGGCTATTTTTCTACTCAGCATAGCTGAGGTCTTTATATTATAGTAAGACGGATTAGTTTACGCCTTTGGGGCTATTTATCTCCTTTCGTAAATAGCCCCTTTGGCTATTTATATGCCTCTGCGTAGCAGAGGTACTTATCTTATATTATATACAGTTAGTCTACGCCAAAGGGGCTATTTCTCTCCTTTCGTAAATAGCCCCAAAGGCTATTTATCTACTCTGCATAGCAGAGGAACTTATATTATATACAGGCGGATTAGAACTTAATTATAGTAAGTAGGGCCTTTGGGGCTATTTCTCTCCTTTAGTCGTAAAGACTTTGGCTATTAACTTACTTTTATATTGGGCCCCAAAAATATAGTAAGTTGTAGCAGAGGTACTTATCTTATATTATATACAGTTAGTCTACGCCAAAGGGGCTATTTCTCTCCTTTCGTAAATAGCCCCAAAGGCTATTTATCTACTCTGCATAGCAGAGGAACTTATATTATATACAGGCGGATTAGAACTTAATTATAGTAAGTAGGGCCTTTGGGGCTATTTCTCTCCTTTAGTCGTAAAGACTTTGGCTATTAACTTACTTTTATATTGGGCCCCAAAAATATAGTAAGTTGTAGCAGAGGTACTTATCTTATCTTATATACAGTTAGTCTACGCCAAAGGGGCTATTTCTCTCCTTTCGTAAATAGCCCCAAAGGCTATTTATCTACTCTGCATAGCCTTTGGGGCTATTGTAGACTAATCAGGGGTAGCAGAGTTATATTATATACAGGCGGATTAGAACTTATATTATGAATGCAGGGCCTTTGGGGCTATTTATCTCCTTTGGCGTACTATATTTTTGGGCACGACCTGCGATAGCGACGTTGAGGCACCAGCAACTACCAACTACTTATATATTTAATTTAATTTGTAAGGTCAAATCAGGAGTCTGGTTCCTACTGGATAGCCGAAAGGGAGGGCTTGCTGGTTTAAGGGCTAGTCTTTAGCACAGTACGGGGAGCAGTAATACAATAGAGCTGTCACACAGAAAGAAGTCGATTGCTACCATTCCTGAAAGAAGGTTTTTCTAAGTCTTTCGTCCGGGAGATATAGCTCATCAGCGCATACAGACAGAGATCCTTATCTTTTCTCTTTACTAGAGCCGAGACTGTACGAGGTTACGAAGTCAGTCCACTCGAGCTACAATAAGAAGACTGCTTCCATACCAACTCTCAGGTTCTCCTTTCCTTTAGTGCTGGTATGGGGCACTATC
Organism: Curcuma longa; assembly: GCF_044706935.1. NCBI lineage: Eukaryota > Viridiplantae > Streptophyta > Magnoliopsida > Zingiberales > Zingiberaceae > Curcuma > Curcuma longa. Next base: position 9,917,594 of record NC_133881.1, read on the forward strand.
CTCGAAGTAAAGGAGAGAATAACTGAGTCTATATTCTTTGTTGCAAAGCAAAAGATGATGTGACGCTCAGGGACGCCTAAAAGAAGATATTAGATAGTCGTCTTGGTAAAGGGGGTCACTCGTCATCCCCTGGCATAGAACTGAAGTGATCTACCAGGGAGTACAAGCCCTTTCACAGCTCGGGGCTGTGTCATGCCCTGAGTAGAGACAAGGAATGTCAGATCGCCTGAACCACCTACTAAGTATCCACTAGGACAAGACCAGTAGAGGCATCAGGACCAAGGTAATTGATACCCGCAACAGAACGGCAAGTACGTGACTATTAGCACTACTAATTTCGTCTGCTCACTGTTAGTTATCACTCTTTCTCAACTCATTTACTCTTTTCTTTCTTTTGAACTCGTTCGCTCCGGCTTTCTCGCTTGGGCTTGTTATGTCTATGAATAGCTTGTGCTTTGGTTCATCTCACTGCTTACTTACTTGACCAGGCCCGCCCTTGCTTTTGCTCGAATTAGTTTAGGGAAAGATGCCGACACCTCGAAGTTGGATTTCTACTTCCAGATCTCTTAGTTGGACTAGATGAGGAAAGAGAAGCCGTAAGCTCAAACCCGAAAAGGTCTTCCTTTCAAAAGGCCCATTTCATCATGATCGCGGCAGCCCACGACCAGATCGAACCGCGTAGTAGGGCGGAAAATGTCTTATTTGATATTCGCATGGCCGGATCGAGAACAATATAATTGGTCGAGACTATGGACTCGAGAACAGCTCCAGCCTCGTGGGTCTCCAACCCTACCTACTGCTTTCGCTCTCAGATCTGACCTGGGACTTGATCCAGAAAGAACGAAGTAAGCGCTATAAGGAGAACGGGAAAGAGAACTCCGACACGTCGCGACAAAATAAGAATAAGTGCGTCTCGTCCAACAACAAACAGATAAAAACAACAATAAACATACAAAGATCAATACAAAGACTCTCCCTCTCCCTAATATTATGGTCGAGCCTATCGTTCAAATATATAGTAAGGGCTCCCTATTATTATTGGAATTTATATTTATTTTAGGCCCTTACGGCCCTCAGCAAAGAATTGACTATATTTGTAGGGCCTGCAAAAAAAAGTAGTTCTATTCAACCCTGTATATATATTGGGAAAGATCTGCCCTTAGTCAATGAACTTATGTGTATGGCGAGCCTATCATTCAAATATATAGTAAGGGCCCCCTTTAGGTCGATCCCCGAAGAGAACGTACATTCAGGTACACCCCGTATATATATTAAGTTCGTAATACTATAATTTGCTGCAAGAATTTACTATATTTGTAGGGCCTGCAAGAAAGGAGATAAATAGCCCCTTTGGCCCTGCATTCATAATATAAGTTCTAATCCGCCTGTATATAATATAAGTTCCTCTGCTACCCCTGATTAGTCTACAATAGCCCCAAAGGAGATAAATAGCCCCAAAGTTTACTAGATTTTTGGGGCCTAATATAAAAGTAAATTATAGCCTTTGGGGCTATTTACGACTAATCCGAAACTATTCAACCCTGTATATATATTGGGAAAGATCTGCCCTTAATAGTCGGCCCTCAGCGGATTATTACCAGTATAATTGCGTGAATGGAAGGGTAGAGTGAATGGCGCAAAATAAGCAGATTACAGTATTGCGTGAACTTCCGCAGATTATTACCAGTATAATTGCGTGAATGGCTACTTTTCTTCCGCTCTTTTCCCGTAGGTAGGATTGACTATCGGTTCCGCGTAAATAATCGGATTAAAACACAGGTACCTGCTTAACTAAGTAATTAGTCCCCTCCTCCTTTCCTTATGTGCCGTGGTGCCTTAGGAGCCTCCCACATTCAATCAAGGGACGCCCTAAAATCAATATAAATTCCGAGTGATAACGACGCGCTCGACCATAAGGGAGAGGAACTGGGGCTCTCATAAGCTGAGTGGCTGCACCGAAAAGCTGCCAATACGCACAACAAGCAACCGGAAGGGACGACTGAACTCCTAACAAGAAGAATCGGACTCGAGCTACTGTAAGAGGAATTAACTACTCTCGTTTCGGGAGAGGGACGAGATAAATCTCTGGTTAGGGCTACATTTGAACGGGTACCAGCAACTATCTAACATTTGTCAGAGTCCCTGCGAACTCTCCTCTCAAGTCGCAATAAGGAACAGAAGTCATATATTATAATAGTCCCGTCTTTTACTTTAAACTCTTTCCATGAGCTGATCACTGAAAGAATCTAACCAACGTTTTAGGCATTGCACCTAGAACTCCTAGCAGCTGAGCTAACTCGGGTGGGATCCGGTCGGGGTGCGCCTAGGGGGCTTCCTGACAACCGAAGAGCTATTTGAAAACATGAGTTTTGAATATAAGAAGTCAACACTGAGTTAATACAAGTCAAAAATAAAACTGGATCTACTGGGGAGGTGGCTAGTGGCCCATGCTCCAGGATCTGAGCACGTCCATCAATTCAAAATGTCTAGCCCTACTCCTCTCCTCCTAACTTTCAAACTGGCTAGCCACAGTCTGCTGGTAGGAAGTAACTGACTCGTGCAAACTGTGACTGAGCTCCTTAAGTTTAATCACTATCTACTCCAGAGTGATAAGAGGTGGAGATAACTGGAGAAGATCAGCTAGGTCAATGTCGTCGTCCTCCTCTTCAACGGTTGCTGCTGGCTACGGCTGAGACTGGTTCTCTGTCTCCAAGACAGAACTCCATCCTCATCTATATATACTCTAGCTAATGAAAAACTCATAATACCTAACATATCAAACTCACTAGCTGGTTGACTTCACTTGCGGTGAGGTCAAATCCAAGTGATACTAGGAGTGATGTCAAGATGTGATAGTAGGGCATGTGTACCCTTCTGCTAATGGTGACACCAGATGAAAAAATAATGATATGAAATATATACAAACTAATATCTATATCTAACCTATAAAGTAATGCATATAGAAGAAATGTATGAAATAGTCGCGTCATCGCGACGTCCCTGGTAGTCAGGGGTAGAATGTAAGTCACTAAAACTCTGTGTACAGAACATAGTCCTGCACTCTGAGTCTAATAGAATAGAATGGATCACTGTAGGGACCCTCTCCTCTCTAAAGAAATATAAATGTATGAGATGTAGGGTAATATGTGAGTAAGGATCCCAAAAGGCACATTCCTAAGGGGTAGCAGGTAAATAGACATGATGAATGTCTAAGTCTTAAGTACTCTCTAATGACGATGGGAGATAAAATGAAATCCCTCTCGGCTACTCAGGTGGAATAGGTCAGATCGTCGATCTGAACTAGGTTATTGTACAACTCGGTACACAAACTCATATTAACCGAGCTAGTATAATACACTAATCGCTGAAACCCGTAATACTCTACGACCTCCATAGAAGGTATGCATAAACGTGCGAAAAATGTGCTACATAAATATCTAAAATGCAGGGGTACAAAAGTCAATGATGCAAACCTAATCCTAAGTTCCTCAAAGGGGAACCTGGAGCTGTACTAGAAGTACTAAACGTACCAGCTTAGCGGTCTTCCTCTTAATCCTATTGCATAAATTAAAGCTTAACTAAAGAAAAATTAACTTTAAATTATTTTAGGATTGTTTTGAGGCTTACCTAGGTATTTTGGATGAGAAATAAAGAACGTGACGATCTATAACATTGGCGACAGCGTGGGAAGAGAGATTTTTGAAGTTCGAAGAGGATTTGTGTGGTTTGGGTTGTTTATATAAACATGTTCTGAACGCCTGAATTCTAATCGGGGTGCCCGGATTTTGCACAGTATTATATAGTGGTTCACCCGAGCCACATTGGAGATATCCTCAGTTATGCCCAAGATTTTGATGAGCACTTTTGCCCAAGGAATACGGGAAGGAGACTTTTTTGCTCCTTGTCAAAGAAGCCTCCATGTGACTACGGCAAACTTTTCTTTCGAGCTGAGAAATACATCAATATGGAAGAGACTCATAGACCTCACCAAGAGTTAAGTGGAGCTCGTCCAACTAAGGTTCTCGAGCGCCTTTTGGAACCCCGACCCCTTCTATGGCCCATTCAACCGTGCTACCAACCCTACCTCCTTTTTGCGGATCTAGAGAGAGAGAGAGATGCAAATATGCAAAGAGCATCATCTCTTAAGTAGGCCATTGGGCTTTGAATGAGACCTGATACGGGTGTTTTGTATGGAAATATTTTATTTATATAATTTCCCTTATTTGTTGTCACTTATATCCATCAAAATTAATTATTTATTTATTTACCAAACCCCTATTTATCGCTAAGGTAATATAGAGATATCCGGATCGTCTCTCTTGGACTCAATGATGGAAACTACCCTAGACATTTGGTATGGGGTATTTGTTATTATTTTATTTATTCCTATTTAAAAGTCCATTGTTCACAATTGAATTTATAATTAACAAAAAGAATCCTAAGTATACATCCCTAATCCCACACTTAGCATCAAACATGAATCTCATTCACACAACATACAATAATACACAACCTACACACTAAATTATTATACAACTTGTTACACTTTCAATGGCTCATTTTATTAACATAAGTTTAACATACAACATGAAACACACATCCTACATACAACAACTAAATCACACTAAAATACATACAAATTACAATCCACCATTCTAAGTTTTACATTAAGTTATTCACAAGCATTACATACTACACAACAACAACACACACAAGCATTTTACGAGTTATACAACAAATAATGAACTTCATGCCACAACTAATACAATCTACTTCATTCCAACTAAACAATTTATTCAAATTCAAATTCAATCACAAGAGTTATTGGTTATTTACAAGAACCGAACACATGATTATCATCAACCAATGCATACAAACACCTTGGAATACTTCTCACGGTCAACACAACTCATTTAGGCAAACAACCATGCACAAACAGTTCACTTCCACCAACATGTTTTTGGGAAGGCAACCAAACAAACAAGCGGCTGTTCACCTCCACATAATCAGAATTCACAGGGAAGGCAAACAAATAAACATGGGGGTTTTGATTTGTAAAACAGAACAGGTAATGAACGAATTTCAGCAAACGAAACAGGGATGAATGAGTTTTAGCTAGGGTTAGGGAATTGATTTCCCAATCAACCACAGAATGAAGCCAGCAATCATTGAAGGTGGATCTGTGTCAACGAGGATGGATCTCGCCGCTGCGCTCAAGACAAGACACGAACAGAGAAGGAAAAGTGCCAAGATCGTCAGCCGCTGATCTGCCGTCCTGCTACAACCGCAGACAGGTCAGTAAACCAAGATTGAACCATCCTTAACTTACCCTTTTCCGGTGACGGCGGAGAAACGAAGCAAATCGGAGGCGCTCTGCTACAACCGCAGACAGAGACCAAGGTTTAACCCTGCTACAACCGCAGACAGGCCCGACTGCTTTCGCGCTTCAGTGGATGCGGGTATTGTGGCTATCGCCAGCGATCGCTCGCTGAAACAACCGCTCACAGCGGCGATGCTCGAACGACAGGGACGAGTTCCTATCACCGGAGCGCACCGCTACCGGAAAGAGGAAAAGCGGGGAATGTGGCACTCGTCGACTATCCAAGCTGCCGGCGCCGTTTGGAGCTGATCGGGAAATCGAGGGAAGGGCGGCGGAGCTCAATGATGAAGAGGAGAAGAAATCGCCGATCAGGAGAAATCGCAGCTAAACCCTAGCAATCCAAGCCCCCTTTGCGTGACAGCGAACCCATTCCTTTTTATTTGCGATTTGAACCGGTTTAAGTCCAATGGGATTTGGCTGAATTTGGGTTTTGGGTTGAGTCAGTTGAGTTTGATCTTGATTTCCAGCTCCAATCTGTTCTGATTTGAACCATATGATTGAACCAGGTTAATTTGGTCAACTTTGATTTGGATCGAAACTGGATTTGGCTTATGATTTGGGCTGAATTCAATGGAATCTGATTTTTAATCTGGTTGAGCCAAATTGAATCTGATTTGAATCCAACCGAACCAAGGTCATCTTAATTTCCTACAAAATAAAATACAACCGATTAATCTCCATAATTACCATAAATTAATGAAAAATATAATAACCTCCAAAAATTCATCTACGATAAAGAATTAACCTAAAATACAATTTATAACCTGAAATATAATTAAAATTAGCCCAAAATGATCCCAATTAACCCGGTCAAAATGTTAATTATCAAATCCCCACACTTATTCTTTCACATCTCGTGAAAGTAAATTACTATACATTATTTTCCACCCTGGCAATATCAATCAAATAAGAAAGTTGCAACAAGTTAAATAAGAGAGCCAAATTTTAGAAACCTAAGCAATCCAGAATTTAATTTTCACATGGATCTACAAAATAGCAATTTCAATCCACCCTAAATAAATTTGAGAATGATGACTACAAAGCCTCACGGGATAATAGTGTGGTCGCTCATCCTCATAATCAAGTAAAAAGTGGAGCTCTCTCAAGCTACTCAGGGTTCATGCACTACCATAGGCTTGCTCTTCTTCTAATCTCCACCACTATCATATGCATAAAATTGCAAAATTCATAAAGGTTTATTGCAAAAGAATAAAGAATAAAGAATAATGAATAAGGGGACAAAATAATGTATATAAGGGGAAAGAATGAAGATAATAGATAAAGAATACAAGTGAAAGAAATGGAAAACAATGAATTACTTCATAGATGAGTCAATGGAAATCATGCCTAATATATATTAAACTAAGCTAGTGTGGAGTGAGCTAATAGCAAGGTAACAACTCTTATGATTCTCCTACACTCTAAAACATCTCCAATAACACTTTAGTAGGAAAAAACAGAAATTGTAAAAACTCACTACCAACTATCCCAATGAATATCATCAACTCAAAATTTTATTTTTATTTTTCTCAAAAAGAACTGAACTTTTTTTTCATTTTTTTTGAATCTATTTCTTTTTTTCCTTCTTTTTTTTTACTTTTTTTTCATTTTCATTTTTTTCACTTTTTTTTGAACCTAACTAAAAATGAGCGAAAGAAAGAAAAATAAATAAATAAATAAATGTAAAACAAAAATTAAAAACCTATCTACAACCAAAATGATCATTTGTGAATGGTGAACTTCTAATCATACCTCCACACTTAAACTTTTGTCCGTCCCGGGCAAAACTCTCATCTCAGCATTCAGAGTTCCCAAATCTAAGGAAAGAATAAAAGAGACGATAGGAAAAAGAAATGGCAACAAGAGATGGATTATTCGATAACCTATACTAAGTAGAAAGAATGAATGAATAAAAGAATAAAAGAAGAACCTTCATGAAATTATGCAACCTCATGGTAATGTGGCCTCGACGGAATCAGAGCAAGTTCTAGAGTGGCATTTACCACAAGTGCCACACAACAAAAAAAATCAAGCTCAGTCCTCACTAGGTAAAAATAAGTCATCATTCTCAACTATTTAAGGCAAAATCCATCACTAAGTTGTATCCTCATGCAATCCAAGAACTCTTTCATGTCTATGAACCTCTAAAACTCGACAAACCTAGATAACTAAGTTATCACAATTCCTAAGATGATCAAGTCATGCAAGGGGGAAAATTTATTGTGAAAGAATGATAAATGAATAACTATACATATCCTAAACTAACTAAGCAAGATAATATGTACAAAGAAATAAAACGAACAATAAGGAATATCTATACACATCCTACCAAACAAAAAGGAATAAAATTCTACTATACACATCCTACTAAATAAAAATAAAACTATACACATCCTAATTTAAACAAATAATAAAATTATACACATCCTACTTAATAGAAAATAAAATAAAAGAAATAAAAGCAAGTATATACAAAAACGAATTGAGGTAGATTACTCCCCTTTCACCGGGAAGATGGATTGTTGCTAGAGGAGTCCTTTGATTCCTGATCGCCTTGGGTTCTCAACTCTGCAACTATATCCAGTCAGCATCGATGAAAGTGATCCTAGGGATATTGCTTCCAGTGCAATTTCCTACATTTTCGTGTACCTCTCCAATATAGAAAAGATATAATAAGCATAGTGTCACTGAAAATCAACAACATCCAAGCCATTAGAACAAAAAAGAATTAAATAATTAAGAATTAATAAATGAATGAATAAATAACCAAATAAATAAATAACACCAATCAATGAATTAACAAATGAATGAATAAACAAACAAATGGAATGACTAAACAAATAAGACACCAATATATAGTCTAAAATATACAACAATCAAATGAGTCCCCGACAACGACGCCAAAATTTTGATACGGGTGTTTTGTATGAGAATATTTTATTTATATAATTTCCCTTATTTGTTGTCACTTACACCCATCAAAATTATTTATTTATTTATTTACCAAACCCCTATTTATCGCTAAGGTAATATAGAGAGGTCTAGGTCATCTCTCTTGAACTCAATGATGGAAGCTACCCTAGACATTTGGTATAAGGTATTTGTTATTGTTTTATTCATTCCTATTTACAAGTCCATTTGTTCACAATTGAATTTACAATTAACAAAAGAATCCTAAGCATACATCCCTAATCCCACACATAGCATTAAACATGAATCTCATTCACACAACATACAATAATACACAACCTACACACTAAATTATTATACAACTTGTTATACTTTCAATGGCTCATTTTATTAACATAAGTTTAACATACAACATGAAACACACATCCTACATACAACAACTAAATCACACTAAAATACATACAAATTACAATCAACCATTCTAAGTTTTACATTAAGTTATTCACAAGCATTACATACTACACAACAACAACTCACACAAGCATTTTACGAGTTAAACAACAAATAATGAACATCATGCCACAACTAATACAATCTACTTCATTCCAACTAAACAATTTATTCAAATTCAAATTCAATCACAAGAGTTATTGGTTATTTACAAGAACCGAACACATGATTATCATCAACCAATGCATACAAACACCTTGGAATACCTCTCACGGTCAACACAGCTCATTTAGGCAAACAACCATGCACAAACAGTTCACTTCCACCAACATATTTTTGGGAAGGCAACCAAACAAACAAGTGGCTGTTCACCTCCACATAATTAGAATTCACAGGGAAGGCAAACAAATAAACATGGGGGTTTTGATTTGTAAAACAGAACAGGTAATGAACGAATTTCAGCAAACGAAACAGGGATGAATGAGTTTTAGCTAGGGTTAGGGAATTGATTTTCCAATCAACCACAGAACGAAGCCAGCAATCATTGAAGGTGGATCTGTGTCAACGAGGATGGATCTCACCGCTGCGCTCACGGCGAGACACGAACGGAGAAGGAAAAGTGTCGGGATCGTCAGCCGCTGATCTGCCGTCCTGCTACAACCGCAAACAGGTCAGCAAACCAAGATTGAACCATCCTTAACTTACCCTTTTCCGGTGACGGGGGAGAAACGAAGCAAATCGGAGGCGCTCTACTACAACCGCAGACAGAGACCGAGGTTTAACCCTGCTACAACCGCAGACAGGCCCGGCTGCCTTCGCGCTTCTGTGGATGCGGGTGTTGTGGCTATCGTCGGCGATCGCTCGCTGGAACAACCGCTCACAGCGGTGATGCTCGAACGACAGGGACGAGTTCCTATCACCGGAGCGCACCGCTTGCGGTAAGAGGGAAGGCGGGGGATGTGGCACACGTCGACTATCCAAGCTGTCGGCGCCGTTCGGAGCTGATCGGGAAATCGGGGGAAGGGCGGCGGAGCTCAGTGACGAAGAGGAGAAGAAATCGCTGATCAGGAGAAATCGCAGCTAAACCCTAGCAATCCGAGCCCCCTTTGCGTGACAGCGAACCCATTCCTTTTTATTCGTGATTTGAACCGGTTTAAGTCCAATGGGATTTGGCTGAACTTGGGTTTTGGGTTGAGTCAGTTGAGTTTGATCTTGATTTCCAGCTCCAAGCTGTTCTGATTTGAACCATATGATTGAACCAGGTTAATTTGGTCAGCTTTGATTTGGATCGAAACTGGATTTGGCTTATGATTTGGGCTGAATTCAATTGAATCTGATTTTTAATCTGATTGAGCTAAATTGAATCTGATTTGAGTCCAACTCGAACCAAAATCATCATCTTTATTTCCTACAAAATAAAATACAACCGATTAATCTCCATAATTACCATAAATTAATGAAAAATATAATAAACTCCAAAAATTCATCTATGATAAAGAATTATCCCAAAATACAATTTATAACCTGAAATATAATCAAAATTAGCCCAAAATGATCCCAATTAACCCAGTCAAAATGCTAATTATCAAGACCCTCGATGACCCAGACTGCTACCTATTGTTCCTTCCATAAGGTATATAGGAGCACCACTAATGACTGTCACAACTTGGACAATGAGCTAGAATGAGTCACGAGGTTGGGCAGTGAAAGTCCTAACTGGAGGCTAGGCAACGGAAGTCCTGATCTAGAGGATTAGGAAGAAGACATGGTTTGAAGGATTGGGCAAGGAAGTCCTAGTCAGGAAGACTAGGCAGAAAGTCTTAGCTGATTAAGAGCACCAGATGGAAGTTTAGGCGGGTTTGGAGGACTAGATGTCTAGCGGTGGAAGACCTGAGGAGGATCGAAGCTAAGTAAAAGTCTAACAGGTTTGGAGGACCTGAGTGGCACAAGGTAAATTCTCCCGAGTGGAGTGGGTGAGGACGCGTTCTTGATAAGGAAAACAGTAGACGTCGATCTGACCTAGGATTTCACTAAAAACCTAAAATTAAAATCAAACAATTTGCTAAATAGTTTGCTTTCCTGTTATACTTTGGATTTTGGACTAACTTGTAATGCAGGAAAGGAGAGGCTGAAACTTTGTGTTCAAGGCACCCTTATTTGGATCCAGACGATCAGACATCCAGGCGTCCAGATTTATTCCAGGCGATCGGACGTCAGTAGAATGGGCTAGCAAGGCAGATGAGGTGACAAAATCCTAGTGGTCGTGACACCTCAGCCTCTACGCGTCTGGAAAGGTTCTAGGTGCCCGGATCTAGATAAGGCATTACGGAGTCAAAGTTGATCCGACATGCTCCACATCAGCATCCAGGTGCCCAAAGGGATCCAGGCGCCTAAAAATTATTGAGTTAACGTCGAAAGTGGATCGATGAGATGACGTAGAGGCGCCCGAAAAGACTTCCAAGTGCCTCGATCAGTCCATATAAGCAGCCTTGAGGGGGAACCCTAGAAGCAACTGAATACGACTCAATGATGACCGTTTAAACGAAATTCTTTCATTCGGAATGCTGTCATCATGTCAAGGAGCTGCACCAGATTTTGTAATTCATTACTGCACCAGATTTTGTAATTCATTACTACTCTATCGGTAATTAAGTTTCACTTATTGTACTTTCATTATTATGATGGTATACTTCTACCGATCCTAAATTATTTGTAAAAGCGATAAACTCTCTTTCATAAGAGGGGAGTTATTTAGTGGATTGCCCATCGAAAACGATCACTGATCGTGGGTCTTAGAGTAGCAGCCTGTGGCTGTGAATCAAGTAAAATCAACTGTGTCACTTGTGTTGTTTTCCGCTGCAAGTTCTAATTTATTTTAGTATTATCAACCTGAACCTCAGTACTACCAGTCTGAACATCAATACTACTAGCCAGATCCTGAATATTACCAGTCTGAACCTTAGTACTATCAACTCCAAAAGTAGGATATGTATGATTCACTATCAAATACCTATAATTCAGGTATGGATAGATCATTCACATTTCAAATATGGGAAAACACAATAATAGATTGATCACTCTTATCCAACAAAGCAGAGTCCATATAGATTTCAAGATGACTCGATGCCTACCTGGTCGCAACCATTTCAACAAATTGAGCAAACACCTTAGGGGACATTCCAAGATTTCAGTGAAAAAGTTTCTGTCGGCAGTCAACCAAAATTATCAGTACATGATCTTAAGGAACTTATTCAACAAATAACATTGCAACAACAATAATTCTCATTACAAACACAGCAACAAGTAACTTATATGCTCTAGTCTCAACAACGAGCTACTGAATCAAGTCAGAAATTACTGATGTAATTGGATCAGCTTACAACATCTATCGTCCAGCGACAAACATAATACTCCAGTGAGGAGGTGGATTGTAGAGCTTATGACAATCTTGACACAAATAGTGTTGCTCTACAGGACACCTCTAGTTTTTTATATTGTGATGTTGTAGTTGTGGATGATTTTAATTATGTTGATATTATTGCTGCAGATTCTGATGTAAAATTTTAGTTGATATTGTTGATGTTTTAGGATCTATTTTGTTGATGATGGAAGTGTAGACACTTGTGCAGTGAAGACAATGCCCCAAGAATCATTTCCTTTGGTTGCACAACCACTTGAGCCGGAGCTAGAATCCTTATTGATGAGAAGAAGCTCACATTCATTTGTCTAGAACCTCTAGGTGTCTTTCAATATTGCAAGATTAGTATCTCTTGTGATCTGTTAGAAAATTTCATAGAGGTACATGTAGTTGATTTTATTAGATGTGGCTCATTTTTTGACATATGCTTTGTAAAGACTAATTTTATTTTATCTCTTTCTTACCCCGCATGCATGTGAGAGGTGTTTTCTTTTCCCTTCTATAGGCTCTCAGGGTGGATACTATAATTGAACCACCTTTAATCTCCAGGAAAAACTAGTATAGGGATATTGGTGGAGGGAGCGGTCCTAGCTATAACTTCAATTAATCCACTTTCGGAGTGGCTTCTACATCTGAACTGCTTCCAACCATCTGGAAGACCTTTTATGGAGATAACGATGGAAGGAGCAGTACATCATGGCACTGATCATATGAGTATAACTCTCTCTTCCACTCAGACCATCCCATTGTCGGTGTGACTTTTATTTTTGAATCGCCTACAACCTCTAGGAATAAGGGGAGTTTGTTCTTTCCTTTCATTTTTGCTTCATATTTTTCTTTAACTTTACACTTGTTGCTACTTTACTTTAATTGCATTGCTTTGAATACTTTACTTCTTGCTTTATACTTTGTGTAGTTTTATTTGCAATAACCTAAATTGTTTCTAGTAATACCTTGAGAATCTTAAAAGTTCTTTAATTTTAGCCGTCAAGTTCTAGGTCATAGGACATGATTGGATACTTTACTTGTATATTCTCAGTTAGTGTGGCGATGGATTTTAGCTTGATTAATTAATTTGATAGCTAAATTACTTAGAGAGGACTACTACATGCCTACTCTTTTTAATGTGATATGCACTCATGACAATTGAACTCTAGAACTCGCTTTGTTCTCTTTGAAATTACAATTTGTATGTGTGCATGAATATGATGAAGGATTTTCTTGTCCCACTCTTTGATTTTTTTTTCATTTCAAGCTAAAGTTGAATAATCCACTCAATACTTTTATCTTCCACCATATTTGCTTTGTCATTCTTCCATTGAGAGTTGTGGTGGATTTTCTTGATGAGTTCAATTGTTCGAGACGGACAAAGTTGTAAGTGTGTGGTGTGTTGGGGGGGGGGGGGGGGGGGGGGGGGGGGGGGTGCATGTGTGTGGAGTTCATGAAGATTCCTGAGTATATGTTGATTGGAATTTCTGAAGAAAAAAATAAATTTGTTCTGTGGTGTAAATTTGATTTGTTAAATCCATGAAGACTCCTTAGTTCTTGATGTTATACCCTTGGAGAATTGTTCATTATATAGCAGTGACAATGGTGGCAATGGAAAAGCAGATCATATTGGATTTCTGAATTTTGTTTGGTGTTATGTTGGTAGAAGTGTACCATTTATTGAATTCTCTGTCAGTTTGATCAACATCTGATATATAGAAAATTTGATGAAACTGGGGTGCATATGTTCAGTCAACTAGGAGTTCACTTGATCTTTAATGAGGACTCGATAGATACCTAAGGGAGAGGAAATTGTTCAGAAGGTGTAAGGGTGTAAGTTGATTCCTAATTTTGGTTTACGAATCTGATTTCTGGAACTCAGGAACTGTATTAACAGAGAAGAAAAAAAACTATTTGGTGTCAACCCTTGATGCTGTTTATGACCACCAACAACTTGAATTCGATCTCCTATCAATTAGTGCTAAAAGATACATTTTTCTCAGCTGCACTCTTCCTGACCTGAGATGAACCACCTTGACTTCAGAATTTTGAAACTAAAGCTAGAAAAAAACTACAATTTTGGAATTTTCTTTTGAATTTAGGAATTACAGGGAATAGTTCCATCCTAGGGACTTCCTAGATGACACTAGTAGTACACATAAGTTTTGAATTCCGGGAGAGCACTTTCCATCGACAAAAGACTCAAGATGGAATGTCTATTGAAGCAATTTGTTGCTGAAAAAAGTTCACCATTTCCCAAAGTTGCTGTTGCTGTTAAGGGAAATAGGAATTTGGAAAAAAAATAGAGAGATGCTTAAAGAGGTGATCTGGAGAAGGAAGAGGGAGAAGAAAAACAAGAAGGAGAGAGAAAGTGGATTCAACGTCCAATGTGAAATCCCTTCACGTTGAGTGAAAGAAAACCTCCTTTTCATCCACTTGTGGCCCCCACCATTAAGGCTCTTTAATCCCTATTAAGGTCATAAATTTCCATGAGTTACAACATCTCTTGTAACCTCCCATGAGGTGGCACTTTGATGATGTGGAGGCTTTCCATTGGCCATCACTCATGCCACCTCACCTCAAGGTCAAATGGTCAAGTCAATAATTGACCATGAGGTGGCATGAGTCAAGTTCACATAAATGATGACATGACAAAAAGTCAAGTCAACATTTATGGTGACATGGCACAAAGTCAAGTCAAACTTGACTCCCAAAATTTCTCCTTCTCAAGTCAAGTCAAACTTGACTTCTAATCTCCCAAAGTTGATCAAATCAACTCCACTAGTCTAGTTTGGATTACACCTAACCCAACTTGATTCATCACATGAATCTAATCCTCTTGGTTCATCACATGAACCTAATTTCCACCTAATTGCCCTTTGAGTGTGACCCTATAGGTTCTTGTAACATTGGCAATGCCCTAAACTCATTTAGGTACATAAGTAGTGAGCGGTATCTAGCAACACATCACTACTACCCAAGTTACAAGAATGTTGAGATCCAACATCACCTTGTGACTACTAATTGTGACTCTCACAATATATGACCATGTCCTTCTATCCTTGATATCTAGATTGATTAACCCAAGGCATAGACCGTGTCATCCTCTAATCAATCTATGTCTTGAACACCAAGTAGACTCACTCTAATCAAACGAGCTCAACATCTCATGTTGACTCATTTGGGCATGGCCATGCACTCTAGTGGTCTAACTCTATCAAGAGCTAAGATATCGCTCCCGTCATATAGGAGGGATAGATCCCATCTACATCACTCACATCCCACTACATAATTCGTTATACACCCAGTAATCGCCTTTATAGTCCACCCAGTTACGGGTGACGTTTGACGAAACCAAAGCATATAACTCCTTATGTTGGGAACCATGGTGACTTCAGGTCCAAGGACTAATAGTCATACTAATAGCCACATGAGAAAGTATATGACACTCATATAACGATCCATGATACTTTCTCATGGTGGGTCATTCGATATACATTCTCCAATGCATACCCATGTGTCAACTTGATATCTCATATCCATGACTTGTGAGATCAAGTCATCATGTTGACCTACATGCTAGTCTCTATGCATTAACATTGTCCTTGAATGTTAATACTTGACTAGGAATAGTTTAGTGTAGTGTTCTCTATATCATCTCACTATCGATTCAACCAATCGATTGACATAGATACGAACCTACTACACAAGGACGCTATTATACTTAGTTTATTTGGCACTAATACAAGTAAGTATAATAACCACAAAATAATGCCTTTATAAATAGAAATATGATACAATGAGTCCATACAACAATCATCAAATGATTGGCTCTAGGGCTCTCACTAACACTGTGTACCTGCACACTCAAAAGTAGCATTAGAATATTCCAATATCAGGATAGAATGAAAGAAAGTAATGTAATAGTCATGTCCGAGCTTAGCTACCAGAGCATTCTCGGACTTATCAGGTTCTGAGTCACAAAGACTCCTTGATGATTGAGCTACCAATGCTCACGGTCTCGAGCCGAGCTACCATAGCTCTCCCGGACCATCCCGGCCATTCGCACCAAGCTCCCGGCCTAATCAGGTTTCTGAGCCACTTAGGCTCCCTGAAGTCGAGCTACCAAAGCTCACGGTCCCGAGCCGAGCTACCAAAGCTCTCTCTCGAACCTTCCCGGCCACCAGCACTAAGCTCTCGGCCTAATCAGGTTCTGAGCCACCTAGGCTCCCTGAAGTCGAGCTACCAAAGCTCACGGTCCCGAGCCGAGCTACCAAAGTTCTCTCGAACCTTCCCGGCCATTCGCACCAAGCTCACGGCCTAATCAGGTTCTGAGCCACCTAGGCTCCCTGAGATCGAGCTACCAAAGCTCAAGGTCTCGAGCCGAGCTATCAAAGCTCTCCCGGACCTGTCCCGACCATTAGCACCAAGCTCCCAGTCAATTCGGTCTTAAGCCACCAAGGCTCATCCTGGACCATCTCGGCCATCACCAAGCTCCTGGCCAATCCGGTCCTGAGCCACCAAGGCTCCTCCTGGACCATCCCGGAGACAAGCCACAAAGGCTTCCTCATTCTCTCACGAGCACCAAGCTCCCCGGTCCTGAGTCACCGAGACTCCGAAGACGAGCTACCAAAGCTCTCTCATCCGCCTACGAACACCAAGTTTTCTGCTATCTCGGTCCTAAGCCACCAAGACTTTTTCTGGACCAAATCAGGGCGTAAGCTTCTCAAGCTCCCTCTGATCTTTCATAAAGACTAAATTCCCGATCAAAACGGACTTCCAGAACTTCGGAATCCATTCAGAAGTCAACTCAGAAGGAACCCAACGTGAACCAAGAAGACAAAGACTTGGTGATCGACCAGCTGGTCGATCACCTATGGCTGATCG
>NC_133881.1:9934726-9994765 GCF_044706935.1 Curcuma longa
TGATCTTATATCATTGAGGAGTCTACCAATTATGGAGCAAGCTTCCACGAGCTTTGGGAAACTAGAATACCACATGAATACCTCTTTTGTTGCCACTTCTCCATGCCCAAATACATGGAACAAATGGTCAAAGAACATCCGGCGGAGATCAATGAAACACGCAAGTGTTCATCAAGTGATGGTACATATTGCTCCACACCCCACTTAGATTCTTCAAAATATGCTATGGCTATAGTTGTAAACTATGTAAATCAAGAAAAAAATTAGTTAATAATTGTTAGGATAATAGAAGTCAATATCTCTTTCCTATTAACATACTTCATTTTTAAGGTATTGCACACGATACGTCTCATTAAGTTCCAACTCTGCTTCAAATTCTTCAAAAGTCTTTAATAGCTTGAGGTAAAAATCTTTTATGTATTCGGGTAAAGAATCAACAGCTTGATGATTCCACCTAAATGTAAGAAAATATGAGCAAATAGGTGATCATGATATTGGTAAAAGAATGAATATGAGAATTTATCATTTTAACTTGAATTTGTTTTACAACATTTTAGTCCTATCATGTATGTTTGTACAACAACAATATTAAATGAAACACAAAACTATTAAAATTTGATATACTAAAATTGAACCTCTTGATTGCTTCAGTTAATAGTTTGCGCTCTTCCAATGTGCTATAATTATCATAGATATCATCCATAACTGATACAAGACAAAATGCTTTGGTGCACATCACTCGTGCACGAGAATATTGAGGCTCATAATATATACCATGAACCCAATAATAACTTTCCACAATTCGATCACGAGCAAACTTTAGTGATTTAGCAAGCGCTAAATCATTCCACCATCTTTAAACATGCCATCCATCAAAAATATACATAGAGAAACAAAACAATTAGTTTATACCCCAAATGTAAATAAAACATAAATTACTTATAATTAGAAAATAAAACTAACCAATTAAGGTAATGTATAAAAATCATGTGAGATATCTAACATTAATCAAACTTGTGCAATGCTATAGTCAATAAAATTCATGTAAATAATTTTTAAGTGCTATGATATTTTTTATAACTATAAAGCAATAATTTTGAAATTCCTATCAATTCTCTTATTAGATTTATATATTGATATTAAATGTGAGGATTATGTTGTCTATATTTGTTCACATATATTAGATAAAATATTTCTATAAAAAGATGAGTTAAATTTACTTACATCGAAACTTTCTTCAGTTCCTCTTGATAAAGAGATTGCAATATATTGAAATCCAATTTTGCAAGTTCTAATATGACATCATCTCGCGTTGCATCCTTTTGATAAATAGGTATATATATTCTCGCCAAGAGACTTTTAATTCTTCGACATAGTGGTACCTCAAGGGAAAGAGATACATGTGTCTCTAAAGGTTGTTCAAGTTCACTCAATAAGGATACTAGTTGAGACTTTGAAAAATAATTGGCTTCATCAAGTATAGTCTCTCCATGTGTTGCAAGATAAGACGCATTATATATGCTTAGCAGTCCCTTTGCATCTCCATTCAAGGTAGATATAAAGCTTCCATTGTCATCTTTGAACTTGTTAAAACTCTCTACAAAAGTGGGTAAACAATTAATAGTAAGTGTTCATAAAAATAATTAGTTAATAATATTATTTTATATCAAACTATTTAACTAGTTTTATTCTCTTTGCCTTTTTAATAATAACAATAAAACAGGTTTACATGACAAATTTTAAATCTTAAAACTTGGCAATGATTTAGATTTTTACCAATATTGTAATTTGGCACAACTTGTTTTACACATCCTTTTATTAGGAAAACATGTAAAATTTTCAATTAGGCATATATTAATTTTTATTAGTCTAAATTTGATTATTATAATTAAACTAAAAATGGAATTTTTGGCAAATGATGAAAATATTGATTGCTTATCTTGTCATATAAAGAAAGACATATTTATCTTGAATTTCAATTTTAATATATATATTTTGTTTTATATATAAGAACATATGTATATATAATCTAATAATTTTAACTTATTTCTATTGTTACCTGCAGAAACATTATATCCATGCTGCCTAAGCAATCGAAATCTAAGAGAAGTTTCATAGAGCCCATAATTGGTATCATCAACCTCAAAGATCAATCTTAATGCGCCATCTATTTCATCTTCAAAATGATAGTCCAGTCTAAGAAGTTGAATTGAATCAATCAAATTCATAAGTTGCGGTATGCCACTAGTGTCCTTGAACATTGTCTTTACATGCACCTTTAATTCTTCTGCTCTCTTTATCATCCTTTGAAAGGACTCCTGCATCATCAAAATTATTAGATATACATATATCCAACAATATATATATATATTTTATTTAATCACCGCATATTCATATTGTCATTCGTATGTTGCAAATAAGATCTACTTCAAATTAATTTTAAGAAATTTTCAAGGAACATTAATTGAATAAGTGTGAGAAGATCAATACCTGTGTTTGTGAGTGAAAGGAGCTTCGGATGAAAAAATCACCCCAAACACTTGGATGATATTTTGTAGACTTACGAACTATCACTTCATCATCACCAATAAAATTTAGTGATTGCTTCTCCATCTTAATGGTGCATGAGTTGAGATCTTTAGCAACCCTTCTCTTGATATTTATAGGCTCACTTAAAAAAAAAATTAGTGATTTGTGATCTTAATTATGAGCTACTAATCAAATTTAGTGATTTAATCAAAGCTATGGACTCTTTCTCCATGTTAATAACGTGTTGTGCTCGTGAGTCACGCTATGGAAACTGAACCTAACATCTTAATAATTATTTAGATGTTTTGGGATTTTATCAAATCACACCCTTCCTTTTATTTATTTAGTTTTTAACAAATCATTTCGTTAATCATAAAGTTTTCCTAATTCACCCTTAATTTTAAGTTTCCTCAAAATACAAATCAATCCAAGTCGATTTGCAAATTATCATATAAATTAATATTCGGAATTCCTTTAAAATTAGGATGATCAAAAAGGGATTTCTCACGCATTAGATAGATTCACATAAACTTACTTGAGATTTTACCAAATAAAAAAACAACACATTCGGTTTTACAGTGATCGTCGTCATCTTTGATTTTTCGCTACACTGATGAACTTAATACGAACTTTGATATTCTATTATTTGTTCTGTTGGAGCCGTGGAGACCATCTAAGAACTTTGGATGGAACTACGGATCAACGAATTTTCATAGTTGATTTTAAAAATTAATTGGAGCATGTGATTCAAATATATGAGAGAAGGATTTGGATTTGTTAGAGTTATAATTGAACCAAATTAATGTTCGTGAATAAATTTGATATTCGATTTGATAAGAATTTATGTATGTTCGTTCAATACATACAAGATCAATTAAATGAACAAACTTGAATAATGCATTAAACTAAATGAATAAATTTATAAACTAAACGAACAAACTTGAACATATATGTTTAGTTTGTTAATATTCGTAAATAATATTCATGAACAATATTCATGAATAATATTTATAAATAATATTCATGAATAATATTCATAAATAACATTCTTGAATTATATTCATCAATAAAACTCTTATCAACAAGTTAAATAAATAAAAAATTAATTAAATAAATAAATTTATATTATCAAATTTAATAATCAATCAAATAAATTTAAAATATAAAAATTTTAAATAATCAAATAAATTTGAATTGAGATCGATAACATCTAGACAAATCAAACTTAAATTAAATTTGAATTAAGTTCAAGTTCATAAAAAAGAAATTAAATTAAGGTTGAATAATTATTTTAACAATTTAATTTAATTTAATTTAATTTAATTTGATTATCTTATTAAATAAATTTAAATATCATAAAATTTAATTATATTTGGCTAAGTTATGACATTATTTTTCAAAGACATGGCACATGATGCTCACTATATCTAATTGATAAGAGTCAATTTATTCATTAAATACCATTGACATTAATTGATGGAGATATTGTCGGACATATTAAAAATTTATTAAATTTAAATTATATAGAAATTAAATGCAATCTTAACATGTACAAAGGACTTAGTTAATAATCTCAAACTATCAAATAAAAAATAATAGATTGCTTGAGATGATTGAATTATCTTGTATAATCGAACTGAGTTACTGAGTGTCGAGTTGTAGCGTTAGCTAAATTATTTAGTGTCGAGTCCATCAAGTTGTCGAGTGCCAAATTAGTCGAATAAAATTCTTATCAATATATTAAATAAATAAATAAATTTATAGACAAATCAAACTTAAATTAAATTTGAATTAAGTTCTTCATAAAAAAATTAAATTAAGATTGAATAATTATTTTAACAATTTAATTTATGTTAGATTTGATTTAATTTAATTTGATTATCTTATTAAATAAATTTAAATATCATAAAATTTAATTATATTTGGCTAAGTTATGACATGATTTTTCATAGACATGGCACATGATGCTCACTGTATCTAATTGATAAGAGTCAATTTATTCATTAAATACCATTGACATTAACTGATGGAGATATTGTCGGGCATATTAAAAATTTATTAAATTTAAATTATATAGAAATTAAATGCAATCTTAATATGTACAAAGGACTTAATTAATAATCTCAAATTATCAAGTAAAAAATAATAATTGCTTGAGATGATTGAATTATCTTGTATAACGGAACTGAGTTAGGAGTGTCGAGTTGTAGGGTTAGCTAAATTATTTAGTGTCGAGTCCATCGAGTTGTCAAATACCAAGTTAGTCAAGTAAAATTCTTATCAACATATTAAATAAATAAATAAATTTATATTATCAAATTCAATAACTAATAAAAAATTTTAAAATATAAAAATTTTAAATAATTAAATAAACTTAAATCAAGAATTCGATAACATTTTAAATAAATCAAGCTCAAATTAAATTTGAATTGAGTTTAAGTTTATAAAAAAAGTTAAAGTTGAATAATTATTTCAACGATTTAATTCATTTTAGATTTGATTTAATTTAATTCGATTATCTTATTAATTAAATTTAAATATATAAAATTTAATTAGATTTGGCTAAGTTATGGCATGAGTTTTCAAAGTACATGATGCACGTTATATCTAATTGATAAGAGTGTGTTTGGTTCAAGTTATCATATATAACTTTAATTATGTGATTACTAGGTAATTACATAACCAAGATTATGAGGTATAAAATATAATTTAATATTATTTGATTCAACTTATTTATTTGGATAAAATAAAACATAACCAGTTTTACATTTACTATATTACCCTTAATTCAATTTATTTTCAAAATAAATTAAATTAAATTAATAATATTAATATTAATAATCATAATAAATTGAGAATATATAAAAATAAATATATTTTTTTAAATTTAAAATAAATTTAAATATTTTTACTAAAATAATTTATTAAAATAATTATTTTAATAAAATAATTCATTAAATTAATAAATATAATTTATTAATTTTATTTTTTAAATTAAAAATAAATTTATATATATTTTAATAAAATAATTTGTTAAATGAATAAATATAATTTATTAATTTTATTTTAATAAAATAATTTGTTAAAATAATTATTTTAATAAAATAATTTATTAAATTAATAAATATAATTTCTTAATTTTATTTTTTAAAATTTAAAATAAATTTTTAATAAATAGTTCATTAAAATAATTATTTTAATAAAAAATTCTTTAAATTAATAAATTATATTTATTAATTTTATTTTTTAATTTAAAATAAATTACCTCTTTTAAATTTATAAGTATTTAAATTAAAATTTATTAAATTAATTAATGCGATTTCAATTAGATTTCTTGGTACATTTTAATTAACTTAATTTTAAAATCAAAGGATAATTATGAAAAAAATTTCATTAACCTCCAGAATCGCAGAAAACCTTAGGGTGCTAAGGTAATCGTATTTCTGAATTATAACACATTTGCTGATGTTACGGTGATACTGTATTACTTGAGAATCAATCATAACCTGAATCAAATAAAGTTATCGTTTATAACCTTGAATAAATAACCAAGTTTATCAACGATAACTCTCAACCAAACGACCCCTAAATACCATTCACATTAAATGGTGGAGATATTGTGGGACATATTAAAAATTTATTAAATTTAAATGATATAAAAATTAAATGCAATATGAGGACTTAGTTGATAATCTCAAACTATTAAATAAAAAAATAATGGATTGCTTGAGATGATTGAGTTATCTTGTGTAATCGAGCTGAGTTGCTGAGTGTTGAGTTATAGAGTTAGTCGAATTGTCTAGTACCGAGTTCGTCGAGTTGTCGAGTGCCAAATTAGTTGAGTTGTTGAGTTATAGAGTTAGTCGAATTGTCTAGTACCGAGTTCGTCGAGTTGTCGAGTGCCAAATTAGTTGAGTTGTTGAGTCACTGAGCTCTCGAGTGCCAAGTCGGCCAAGTTGCCAAGTCAGTCGAATCACCAAGTTGACAAGTGTCGAGTCGACCAAGTCACCGAGTTCCAAGTCAACCAAGTTGCCAAGTGTCAAATCAGTCGAGTTATCAAGTGTCGAGTAATCGAGTCAGCAGAGTGCAGAGTTGTCGAATTGACTGAGCGTTGAGTTAGTCAAGCTACCGAGTGGGAGGCCAAGACTGAGTGAGAATTGAGATGTCGAAATCTGTGTTTGATGTGATTTTATTAAAATAGATTCGTCCCCTTCCGACTATGAGTCTATGCTTTAAGGTTACATTAAATGTCTAGTCCTAGGATATACAATCAAGCACTGATTGTTTGTGACGAACTGGATGAGTACCCGAATGCTATCACCAAAGGAACTGTCGAGCAGAGTGCACAATAGAGAAAAAGAACGAGGAGAATGAAGAAGGAAGGATTTCTTTTTTACTTAAAGTCATGACTTCCTTATATAGGATTACTAATCCTTGATAGCATTAAACAACTGAATAAAGGTCATCTACTACCCTTCAAAATATTATGCATTCACTCTTTTGCTCAAAGTCATGACTTCCTTATATAGGATTACTAATCCTTGATAGCATTAAACAACTGAATAAAGGTCATCTACTACCCTTCAAAAAATATAAATATTTTGAAGTTTTGAAGAGTATAAGTCTATCAACCAATTTCGAATAGATCAAAAATTTTTTAAATCATTTTAAATCAATATTAATGTATTATTGAAATTCTCTTTAATGCATTCATACTTTCATATTTAAATTTGACAGTATAAATTTATAATAGTGAATTTTTAAAAACAAGATTTGAGAAAAATTATCATAAATTTATTATAAAGTTTAGGACTATATAATAATCATTAATATAATATAATATTATATTCCATGAACAGGATTGCACTAAGAAAATGGCATAATTATACTAACTGAAGGTATATTTATAACTAAAATGACTGTTTGTACGACACATTTTAAATATATTGTGAGAAATTTTTTTAAGCGTATTAAATTGTTTAGATTATTTCATAAATATTTTCAATGTAAAATATCAATGGGCCAACTTTCTTTATTCCTTTGTCAATTTTCTTTTAATTTAAGGAAAATTGAGATGGATTTGACTAAAGCTATTGACTGTTTCTCCATGTTAACAGCGTGTTGTGCTCTGAGTCACTCTAAAGAAAATGAACCTAACATTTTAATAATTATTTAGATTTTTTGGAATTGTATCAAATCACAGCCTTCCTTTTATTTAGTTTTGAACAAATCATTCTGTTAAACATAAAATTTTCCTAATTCACCCTTAATTTTAAGTTTCCTCATAATACAAATCCAAGTTGATTGGCAAATCATCCTATAACGTGATATTTCTAAATACAAAATGATATTCTGAATTCCTTTAAAATTAGGATTATCAAAAAGGGATTTCTCACACATTAATTAGATTCACTCTTTCTTGTGAGAATGGGAATGAATATATAATTCTCTGATGGATATAAAAATGAAAATCTTGATGAAAGTTAAATATCTGATGAGATGGAGATGGAGATGGAGATGAAGATGAAAATAAATATAATAAATAAAAATAAAAATTAAGAATATAGAATTCGATCCAAATCCGACTTGTTATCATCCTTACCACCAACCACCTCATCTCACTTAGTTTGCCTGTGGTGATATTTTACTCTTTAATTCGCTCACCAAAAATTGATAATTTGGAGACATTAAATAGTGATTCTATTGTCTTTTGTGTTTAGGGCGGACACCAAAACAATGACAATTATTCCATAAAAAAGTATTTGAAACCTTTGTGTCAAATTTCCACCTAGAAAAAATGAAAAAAAAATAAAGGAGAGTTGAAACCTTTTGTCAAATTTTAACTCACCATAATTATTATCAGACTGTTCTTTAGTTTTTATACGTTGTATGAGTTTTTTCTACCTCCAGATTATTTCTAACGAGATACTCAACTGTTGAGTAGACCTTTAATAACGTGTTGTGCTCGTGAGTCACGCTATGGAAACTGAACCTAACATCTTAATAATTATTTAGAATTTTTGGGATTGTATCAAATCACACCCTTCCTTTTATTTATTTAGTTTTTAACAAATCATTTCGTTAATCATAAAGTTTTCCTAATTCACCCTTAATTTTAAGTTTCCTCAAAATACAAATCGATCCTAAAATACAAATCGATCCAACTTGATTTGCAAATTATCATATAAATCAATATTCGGAATTCCTTTAAAATTAGGATGATCAAAAAGGAATTTCTCACGCATAGGTAGATTCACATAAACTTACTTGAGATTTTACCAACTAAAAAAACAACACGTTCGGTTTTACAGTGATCGCCGTCATCTTTGATTTTTAATCGCTACATTGACGAACTTAATACGAACTTTGATATTCTATTATTTGTTCTGTTGGAGCCGTGGAGACCATCTAAGAACATTGGATGGAACTACGGATCAACGAATTTTTATAGTTGATTTTAAAAATTAACTCAGAGCATGTGATTCAAATATATGAAAGAAGGATTTGGATTTGCTAGGATTGTAATTGAACCGAACGTTCGTGAACAAATTTGATATTCGACTTAATAAGAGTTTATGTATGTTCGTTAAATACACATAAGATCAATTAAATGAACAAACTTAAACAACTCATTAAACTAAGGAGTCGCTTGGTACGCGGGTTTAGGAGAGGGGAATGGGAATGAAATCTATTTCATTCCCATTCTTAATGCTTGGTAGACAGGAATGGATATCCAAATAAGGATATGATATCCCTACTTTCATACCCTACCCCTCCCCCGGTTATCGCCAAAATCCATTCCCACGCGCGGCGCTTTTTTTTCTCGTGGACGACAGTACCCCGCGACCTTTCTTCTTCCCCATCAGCCGCGATTCTTCCCCCTTCCTCGCGATCGCCTCCCTGCCGCGATTCTTCTTCCCCACCCGCGGTCCGTGCGATCGCCCTCTCTGCTGCGCCTTGGATCGCCCTCCCTGCTGCGCGCTCCGCCGCGTTCGTGTTGCGCCGCGATCGCCCTCCCTGTTGCCTCGCACGCGATCGCCCTTCCCTGCCGCGCGCTCCGCCGCCGCCTCCCTTCGGCCGTCGCACGCGATCATCATCCCCTGCTGCCTCGCACGCGATCGCGCTCCGCCGCCGCCTCCCTTCGGCCGTCACACGCGAGAAGACGGAGCAAACCTCGCCGGCACGTGTCATTGCCGCAAGATCCTTCTCCCGTCACTGCCGCAACATCCTTCTATGTGAGATATGTTTTCGATTTTTCAGCACATTGATCCCCGTTATTGGTTGCTGATCATGTGATTTGTTTGCTGATAATGTGGTTTGGTTGCTGATGCAATTAGGATGGTTTTATTGAAGTTAGCTAGAGCTAGTTAGAAGGCAAACCCCCATCTCTTTGCTTCTGAGAACCAGAGAATCTAATTAGGATGGTTTTATTGATCAGTACACAGGTCTGATGAATCTAATTAGGGTTTATGAGCTCTCATAGCATACATCTCTGTGCTCGGCGACTTAAGTTTTATAATTTAGGCAAGTTTAAGCTTGATGATGAATCTAATTAGGGTTTAATGTTGGGAAAATGAAGTATTTGATATGGAATGACTTTATTATTGTGATGTTTGATCTATTTTTCTATGCAACTTTGTAAAAACTTTTATATGTACTCTTATTTGCATTCAGTTAGCTATGCTGTTGCATTATTTAGGACTGCATTTGATGTTTGTTCAGATTGAGTGAAACTTTTCGATTATGTTATGCCATAGAATGTAGAGTAATGCTGTTTGGGTTTGCATAATTTGATGTTTGTTCAGATTGAGTTATTTTCGATTCTGTTTGGGTTTATGGTGTCATTAACTTGATTTAATATTTTTTTAGGATGGAGCGTAATGCTGATGACTCTATGGGAAAGAATGTAGCACGAGGAAGAGGCAAAAATAAAGTTTTCTGAACGGAAGAGGAGAGTTGGGCATTAATAAGATGTTTACAAGATATGACAACCGATCCTCTTTGGAAAACAGATGGTGGGTTCAAGAATAACTACATGGTCGAGATAAGAAAGATTATGATCCAAAAGTTACCAACTTTCACAAAATCTGTCAGTCACATTGAATCTAGGATTAAAATCTTAAAAAGAAAATTCCACGCTATCAATGAAATGTGCAGGCAAAGTGGTTGTACTTGGAATGATGTTGAAAAGAAGATAGCTTGTGAAGAAACATGGTATCTTGAATGGATTAAGGTATGTGTATTAGTCATTATTGGTTTTTATTCAAATTATAATGTTGTTTGTTGTGGTAACTTCCTTGACTTTGTTAAGTTAATTGTTATGTTTTTTTCGGACAGAATCACAATGACGCCAAAAGTCTCTATAATGTATCATTCCCTTATTTTTCGGAGTTAGAGATGGTATATGGCAAAGATAGAGCAACAGGCCTTATTGCGGAAGATCCTATGATGGCTGCACAAAACATCACTGATGTGGATGCTGAGTTGAGCATATCGGATGATAATTCACTTGTCGAAAAAGGAGTTGAAGTTGATTCGATGCCAAATCAACAACCTTCTGTCACATCAAAGGCATCTCACTCTAAGGAGAAAAAGAAATCATCAACTGATAATGTTAAAAAAGTTTCGAAAAGGGCAAAGACTTCAACTGGGCAAAATGTTGATTCTGACTTCAAGTTACTCAGTGATCGAGTTGAGGGATTTATGCAAACTGTTAGCTCACACCTTGAGTCAATGTCATCTTGGGTTCAAGGTAAATCCTCAAAAATGCCCCAAGTTCTTGAGATATTGGATAAGTATGAGTTCGTTGGTAAGAACAAGTACAAAGCTGCTCAAGTTATTTGTGAAGATTCTGTGAAAGTTGAGTTATTGTTCAGTTTGGATTCATCTGAAATTGAAGATTTTGTGCTCAGTTGTTTAGAATAGTATGCTTGTGATGTTGTGTTTGATGACTACAGTTTTGCTTCTCTCACTTTTGGTATTGTGGTAGTTGTTTTGATCATGTAAGGCAATTGTGTTTAAAAACCTTGGAATTGCTCAGTTGCTTATGTTTGTGATGTTGGGTTTGATGAATACATTTTTGCTTCTTTCACTTTTGATATTGTGGTAGTTATGTTTAAAAACCTTGGACGATGATTTATTGTGAACAATTATGTCTTTTGTATGTTGGGATGAAATAAAAATATTCATCATATTATATTTTTTTTAAATAAAATGGTTTTGGCTATGACTCTATATGATTACTTTTGTCTTTTACATATAAGGGTAAAATGGGAATTTTAACTGATTCCCATTCCATAATTTAAGCCACACCAAACAACATTAATGGGAATAATACCCATTCCACTATCTATACCAAGCATCAAAAATTCGGTAATCATTCCCATTGCCATTAACCCCTCAATGAAACCCATTACCATTCCCATTACCAAATTTATACCAAGCGCCCCCTAAATGAATAAACTTGTAAATTAAACAAACAAACTTGAACATATATCTTCATTTTATTAATATTCGTAAATAATATTCGTGAATAATATCCATGAATAATATTCATAAATAATATTCGTAAATAACATTCTTGAATCATGTTTATCAATAAAACTCTTATTAATATATTAAATTAATTAATTAATTAAATTTATATTATTAAATTCAATAACTAATTAAATAAATTTTAAAAATAAAAATTTTAAATAATCAAATAAACTTGAATTGATATTACAAAAAAAAAGCTTTTAGGGACAAATTTTGCGACGAATTCAAAAAAAAATAATTCGTCGTAAAAAATTTTGTGACGAATTTTGGGACGAAAAATTCTCGTTGCTATAAAGTTATCGTCAATTTTTGCGATGAAAATTTAAAATATCGTCGCAACATTTAGCGATAAAAATCATTTTTCGTCGCCAAATTCATCATCGATTGGCGATGAAACAGTAAGTTACGGTAGATTTGCGACAAAAATGAATTTGTCATAAAATTCATCGTAAAATTTGAATTTGTTGTTACCTAACCTGCTCATTTTCAGATTATCCTGTAGATATAAATTAATAATCTGATCAGATCGATTCAAATTATACATATAACCTGTTTATACAAACATACCAAACCAATAATAATTAGTCCACCACATTCATTCCACCATATTCAGTCCACCACATTTATTCAATACAAATATCAAATTATATCATAACACAATCTATTCATACAACATTCATTACACACATTAAGTTATAAAACAATTCTATAGCAACAACATGATACAAAATCAATATCAACATCAAATAAAATCCAATCCACCACATCAACATCATATAAAATCCAAATGCACAAGTAATATAAAGAAGTCTAAAGACTAGAAAAAGATACAAAAAAAATCAATCGTGGTCTTTTACTTCGGAGACTCTGCTTCCTTTTCCTTCCATACATTTTCTCATCCTGTATAAAAAAAGAAAGAAAAAGTATCATGCTTAAAAAGAAAACTAAAACCTATAAACTAACTATGTAAAGATTTACCTCTTCTTCTATTAGGCCTTACCAATCCTGTTTAAAAATAAATTAACAGTATTAATAAAAAATATATAAATGAATAACTTAAAATTTAATAAAATGATAAATATTAATAATACTAATTCTAAAAAATATTTCACACACAAAAAAACTCATGAAGAACCACCACCATCATCGTCGTTATCGTCATCATCATCACGAGGAGCGAAATTTAACTGAAGATGTTGTATGATCAAGTTTTGTTGTCGACGTAATTTGCTAATTTCCTGATCTCTTTCCCTCATTTCTTGATCTCTTTGTATTAATAAACCTTTCAAATGACTAACATCTTCAGTCAAATTATAGATCTGTGTCGTTATGGCTGGAGAGGTGGTAGAAGATATATCAGCAACTCTATGAGTTCTGCTCAAAGAACTCATACTCAATATTCTTCCACCACTTTTGGATCCCCCACTAGCCTCCAGTCATAAACTCATATCATTCCCAACAGAAGGCTCAGATTCATCATTTTCACCACTAGCACTTGAATTTCGCTGTGCTAGCTCGAGCTCATCATATTTTTCCTGTATTATCATAAGAAATATTAAATATGTTGTAATATTTGAGAAACACATATAATGATATTTAGATATGCATCTAAACCTTAATTGTTTTAGCACTGCCCCCGCTTGAAGTCTTGTCTTTCTTTTGAAATGTGCGAGTAAAAATATCTATAAAAAATAGCTCTCGCCTCATTTCCTTGGCCTAAAAACTCATAATTATAAATAATAAAATAAGTTAAAATAAATTAAAATTTAAATGGTTGAAAAAAATTATCAATCTGCGTGTATGCTCATCGATATTGATTAAGCCACTCGCATATGTCACAGATAAGTCTCCAGAATTATAAACTTAAATAAATAAAAAATTAAATAAATAAATTTATATTATCAAATTAAATAATCAATCAAATAAATTTAAAATATAAAAATTTTAAATAATCAAATAATCTTAATAAACTTGAATTGAGATCGATAATATCTAAATAAATCAAACTCAAGTTAAATTCGAATAAAACTCAAGTTCATAAAATTGAATAATTATTTGAATGACTTAAATTTTTAAGTAGATTTGGCTAATTTATGGCATGCTTTTCTCAAAGTCATGGCACATGATGCAATGCACTTCAAAAATGACTTGGTATTAAAACGATCTCTACACGGCATCCATTGTATTCATTAAATACCATTGACATTAATTGATGGAGAAATTCT
The DNA here is from genome assembly GCF_044706935.1 of Curcuma longa. Lineage (NCBI taxonomy): Eukaryota > Viridiplantae > Streptophyta > Magnoliopsida > Zingiberales > Zingiberaceae > Curcuma > Curcuma longa. The sequence goes on from NC_133881.1 coordinate 9,949,018, forward strand.
CGAACATATTAAAAATTTATTAAATTTAAATTATAAAGAAATTAAATGCAATCTTAATATGTACAAAGGACTTAGTTGATAATCTCTTAAACTATTAAGTATGAAATAATGGATTACTTAAGATGATTGATTTGTCTTGTATGTTCGAGCTGAACTGCTGAGTGTCGAGTTGGAGAGTTGGCCAAACTGTCTAGTGCCAAGTCCGTCGAACTGTCAACTGCTAAGTTGATTGAGCCATCAAGTCACTGAGATGTTGAGTGCCAATAGTGGTCAGTCAATTTATAGGGTTAGAGTTGGTCACAGAAGGGTTAATAGTCGACTGTCTCAATCGACTATCGTGTCCAAGGTCTAACACATAAGGTGAAACAATCGATTGATAGTCAAGGGCAATCGAATGATGATAATATCAATCAATTGATGTATGAAAAAGTCAACTACTTCTGTCAAAAAAAATAATGACAAGTATGATGATATTTTTTTACCAGAGTCTTTATGAGGTGAGATACTCAAAACTATGATATACTTACTCAGTAGAGTACCTAGTGTTAGTGCAGAGAGCATCATAATCGAATTTAAGTTTTGATATTGGTAAAAGTTTAAAGTTAAACTATCTTGTGGGCTGATAAACTTAGTCAAATGTGCATAAGTTAATAGAAAAGTTCTGGTAGGTCAGGTGAATCAAATACTAGGCAAGTCTTGAAAAATTAAAAGGATCAGACATCAGATAGGAAGTCCACACGAGTCGCCTGGACTTGATATTTGGCAGGACGAACTCAGTGGGTCAGTGAGGACCAGACATCGAGTCAAGGGAAGACCTAGTCGGTCAAGAGATCTAACATCAAGTAGAGGAAGTTCAAACAAATCAGCAGGACTTGATGTTTGGCACAAGGTGAGTTAAGGTAAGCTTCTAGAGTATAGAGGTTCTTCTAAAAGAAGAACAAGTAAAGATGAGTCATTAGTATAGGGACAACCATAGGTGACGATCCAACTAAAGGTCATACTTGGATTCTGAAATCGAGATCAAAAAGTTGATTAATTGTCTAAACTATAAACTACATAATATTATATTTTGTACTGACTTTGTTTTGCAAAGTTTGAGCAACCGAATGAGTTAATTGATCGATCGAATGGTCCAGGCGATAGAACAATCAATTTAGTTGACTAGAAGCTAAAATGGCATAGTATGTGACTTAGTAGCAGAGATGTCCGGAGTGCTGATGTGGTGGTTGAAGTGGACAAGGATAAGTCTCAGAGTGCTGATTTGGTGAAGGATATATCTTAATGTCCTAACTTGGCGAAGGATAACCCTCGACGTGCTACGTGATGGTTTGCACAGTCAAGGATAAGGCATGCGAAGCTAATGTTGTCAAAGGATCGACATCAAGATGCTAACATGGAAGCAAGGGAATGGTGGAATGCAAGTTCAGTCGACTAAACCTATATACCGATTGACTGATATACCGATTGACTGATAGACCGGATCTGGATCTAGTTATCAAGGGGATTAGTAGATCGATTAACGGTTCCTATTGACCGACAGAATCCTATAAAAGAAGCTCGACCAGAAGACTTTTGACATCAACTCATAGGCTTTCAAGTCTTCTATTCATGCGAAAACAATGTCTCTGCGCTGCTGTGCCCATCCGACAAAAACACTCTACTTCGAACCATCTTTATCGGTATTATGTTGCTTTCTATTTTAGTGCTTTCATTTATAAAAGGGGTGATCATCTTGCTACCACGCCCTTATACTTTGTAAGAGGTTTCTCCGGCTCCGAAGAGATCTTTGAAAAAGAGAAAAATAGTATTTGCCTACTCGTAGTAATCCACGACTAGATTACGGACCTTGGAGTAATAGTCAGTGGTTGTGAATCAAGTAAAAAGAAACATATCTTTTAGTGTGCTTTTGTGCTAATCTTTTCCATTGTGTTTTTACTTTGAAATTATAAAGAGAAAAGAGTTTTAAAAATGAATGTTTTACAAGTGTTATTTACTCCCCCTTACTAAAACTCCCCCTCCCCTTTAGCACTTATTCAATCCTATAATTAGTATCAAAGCAGGGGCGCTCTGAATTAGTGCAACCACCATTCGAGCAAATTTTTGCTTCTTTTCGTTCTTTTCTTTTTCAATCGCACTACTTACCCAAAACCTTGGAATATGTTTTTGAGTTTTTGTTTTGCAAGATAAACAACATCAAGAAGGCTACAGCATTGTTCGCCCTCCTCTATTTAATGATGATAATTTCATTTATTGGAAGGGGCAAATGGAATATTTCTTGAAAACCCACATAGACATGTGAATCATCATCAAGATCATGTTCACCCTACTGGTCAACAAAGTTGGAGAAAAGCCAGAATGCCAATTGTGGCCCTCCAACATCAAGTAGCAAATCGAAGCCAATGCAAATGCTACCCAAACCTTGTAATGTGGCTTAACCAAAAAAGAGATCAATCACATTGGATCGCTCATCAACATCAAAGACCTTTGGGACAAGCTAGTTGAACTACATGAGGGGCCCACCAACACAAAGGTAGCTAAATGAGATTATCTTTTAATATTTATTTAATATTAAAATGCAAAACAACGAGTCAGTTACATGCTCATTTCAAAGATATACTAAACGGGCTACGTTCCATTGAACCTATCAAGAACCGGGATGGCATAAGTGTAAGGACCTTGTGAAACTAGAAGGGGGGTTGAATAGTGACAATCCTAGATTTGCAATGTGTCACAAGTAGGGTTGCAAATTAGAATTTATAAATTTATCGAAAACACATAATAAATTCAAACAAATGAAGTATAGGGGACTCGAGTAGTATTTTTCCAAGGGCTAGTAGACAATCGTTTAAATCGAGCTTATGTGTGTCGTTCTTTTTGGGATTTTCTATGAAAATGGGGGTTTTGGTTTTGTTGACGTTTTCAAACGAAATGCAATGCAAAATCAGTGAATAAAGGAGGTATGTAAATCACTAACCTAAAATGCAACTATTAAAGCAAGGTATGAACTAAACCCTAATTCAAGCTTCATGATTTTCGCAATTGAGATAGGAATGGATGCAAGGAAACGAAATACTGTGAATTTGTCAAAACTAATCAACTAAACTATGAAGTGTAACTAAAACATTCGAACTAAGTTCACGAATTCTAATCAACTTGAAACGGATTGGCACGCAACAGTAAAATTGGCACGAAACAGTTGAATTCAAATATCACACAAGAAATGGAAATCAACCTTAAAACAAGGAAGCTAAGCAAAATAACACTAGAACACATCCAAAACAAACTTGTCTAGTAATAGGAGTTAACCCTACGAAACCAATTTAAGAGTTGTATGGTAAATCTGTTAACTACAATAACAAGCAGAATGAGAAAATCACAGAAACAATATCAGAAACATCCCAGGATTCCTCTTCCCTTTCTCCTTCGATTTGGTGTCAAACAAACCATTGAATTCAACAATGTTGGCTTCAACAATTCCTTTGGAATCTTAAAGGTGGTTGATGGTCTTGTTGCTCGCAGCCGAACCCTAAAAAACGCCGAAGAAACCCTCTGTGGCGCGAACAGAAACTGTGCGAAGCAAATTGGAGCAGCAAAATCGGAATTCCTCCTTCCTCCTTGCACTGATGGTCTTTCTGAATCCTTGGACGTGCCGCGCGATCTTTCGAGAACCCCTCGTCGACGCGCGGTGTCAAAAGATGCAGCAGCTCACTGGAACTCGAAGGAACAGGGGTGGCGATGCCGAAAGAACCCCCGCCGGTGGGCGCCTTCTAGCCGCCGGAATTCGCCCAAAGAACCAGTTTAGGACTCCTTAGGGACCGAAGAACGCAATGGAATTGAAATTTCGGGATGGGACTGGCCGTGGAGGTATGTCGCTCGGCAGAGGAATCGCGGGCGAGAAGATGAACAGTGGCGCAGCCACTGTTCACTTCGTGATTTTTGGCTTATATACCCGATTGATTAATTAAAGGATCTGGGCCGTCCGTTTTTGATCTGATGATCAGAACTTGATCTAGAGCTTTAGGGCAGTCTAGGGTTTGTAAAAATTTGAGGGATCTTGATCGGGCTTGATCTAGGTCATGTCCTCCATGTGGGCTTGATCAATTTGGGCAAATTGACTCGATTTGATCGCGATTGAGCTCGAGCTTAGTCCGATTTGAACCCTACAATCAATTAAACTCAATTAATGCAAAATTTATCATTAAATCATAGAAATTATAATCAAACCTTCAATTATATCACATGACACAAATATAATCAAATCGATTCATTTAACAATTTATTTTCATGTAAAAATCTAAAATTGAATCGATTAAAATGCATACAAACCCTAACTCATCAAATTCCCCCACACTTACCCTTGAGCGTCTCGCTCAAGCCAATAAAATAAACTAAGATCGTACCCCCACCTAGATCATTCTCAATCATGATTAGAAACAATTAAAAGGGAATTATCTAAGTTGTAAAGTCTCAAAAGCTTAAATCCATGGACTAGCCTCTTGTACTTGGTTAACCGCATATCAAGTTTCACCCTTCCTGATTAATTGAGATAATGTGTCACACTAAATCTCACAAGGTTATTTTCAGTGAATAACATCAGTGGCTCTCACCCTAATTCTAATTCATGATCAAAGTAAAGTAGGGCTCACTCAAGCAACTTAAGTTTCATGCATTTTCATAGGCTTGCTTGCTTTCTACTCTCCACTACCATTCTTAATTTGGAATCCACATCTATTGGGCTTAATGAAGACATAAAGAAATCATGAACTTAGACAAATGAAATAGGAATTTAGAAATGGAAATGCAAGAGAAAAGAAATTCAAATAAGAAATTGAATGCAAGTGGTAGACATGAGCATAATTAAATGTTATCAATGAACCTTGCCCTCCTTCCTAACTTCTTTCTTTTGCATTCCATTTGTTTCAGTGTGACTTTCATATCCATGAATCAAAGATGAGTCAAACTCATGAGGTTCTCCTTGTTGATACAAACTCCTCACTTCTTCTTCTTCTTTTCTCTTCATCACCCCAAATGTGCCATTTTGCGTTTCCTCTTCGAATCAAGCCCAATTCTTCCACATTTAGATTTTACAAGAACTAAGAAATAGACTTTCCATGCCAAGACTCCCTCTTGGACTTTCCACACCAAGACTCCCTCTTGGACTTTCCTTTTGCCTTGCCTCTGGTCTTCTCACCCGCAAGGACTTCCTCATGCCAAGACTCCCTCTTGGACTTTTCCTCCACTTGCCTTACCTCGTAAGGACTTTCCTGCACACTTAACGCACATGTTAGATATCTCATCTTGTGCTCTAAGGTTTATTGGTGTCAAACATCAAAACATAACTTATGGGCATGATTGCAACAACAATAAGGTATGTGTTCAAAGCCTTTTCTCGGAACACCCTGTGGGCATCTATGGTAGATGCGTACAAGATTTCCAAGGATCTTTCAACTATTAAATTAGATGAGCTGCTTAGCAAATTTGTATTGCACAAGCAAACTAACTTGAGACAAGCCGAAAAAGGTATAGTTTTGATTGTAGGGCAAACCAAAAGTAAGGAGTACAAGTCGAAGGCTCGACCAGAGCCGGAATCTGAAAATGAATCAGATTCAAGTGAGAACCACAAAGAACTCACCTCGAAGATCATCAACTTGGTCTGCAAGATGATTAAGAAGAAGGGCTTCACCAAGCGAGGAATCAAGAAGGTAATCCAAACAAAGGGTAAGCAGACGGGTCTAAGCAAATCCAAGTCAGAGATGACCTGCTACGGGTGCAACCAAAAAGGTCGCTACAAGTACGAGTGCCCAAACTTAAAAGAGACCAAGAAGCAATGAAAGAAGAAGACGCTAAAGGCCACTTGGGACAAATCGTCTTCGGAGGAGTCAAACATGGAGGAACCAAAGCAAACGAGCTTTATGGCTCTAATGGCGAAAGGAGACATAGCCAAGTCTAAGTCAAGTCACGGATCCGAATCCGATTCAGATGGCCAAGAAGGTGAGGTAACTTCACCACTAGTAGATAAATTTATATTATCATAACATGTCTAACTAAGAAAGGCTCTAATGGCAAAAGGAGACATAGCCAAGTCTAAGTCAAGTCACGGATCCATATCCAATTCAGATGGCCAAGAAGGCGAGGTAACTTCACCACTAGTAGATAAATTTATATTATCATAACATGTCTAACTAAGAAACTAAGTCTAAGGACCGGATTAAGTCACTTGTTAAGAAGGTTAAAGACCTTAAGAAGGAGACTAACCTTAGTTCCTCAACTAATCAAGTTCAAGAAAGAACCTCAACTTAAGTTAAAAAACTTGAGGAAGAGAACTCTCTTTTGAAAGATCGAGTCGAGGAACTCAAGGGTTCGTTGGAAAGGTTCACATTGGGCTCTAAGTACCTATACATGATACTTGAGACTCAACAAGCCATGTACAATAAATCCTCACTTAGGTTCAAAGCTAAGTCTAGATATAGATCATATATGTTCTTAATTAATCGACATGCTAGAGAACAAGTCCAAGCATGGGTTCTAAAATCAATGTTAATCAATAAAGTAAGACTTAACCAATATTGAATCCCCAAAGATCAAATTCACTACTTAGATAAACATTATCAAATTTGTGATCCAGGAGGAGCCAATAAGAAAATTATTTCTTTATTTAGTTAAAATTGCATGTTTGATTGCTTATTTCCTGCTTAATTTAGAACGGCTAGAAAGGACTAGAATGGCTAGATAGGAAAAGGTTGTCTGATCGTGACAATATATTATCCGGACATAATGAGATGATAGTATGTTATGGATACATAGTCTAAGTAACTAAGTTAGATAAGGAGTATCCTACCAGCTCACTTAGCTAAGAAGAATTGACTGAAATTAACTCACCACATCCTAAACTAGTTAAACCAAAGTTTAGTTTGAAGTTGGTTAAGTGTGTAATTTCTTGAGTTAGCTTTCTTTAAGAAAGTGGTCGTTGATCCGATTAAAAAGGTCATTGTGTCTCGCCACAATCTGAAAGCCAAATCTAGAAATGCCCACTTAATTGATTAAGGGTTAAAGTTGAATCTAACCCAACGTCAAAGAACCTTCCCAAATCAAAATTAATATAAATCAAATAAATTTGAGAACCCATGTCACAAAAATTTAAGGTTAACATGATTGATAATTAGAATGAGTAAGATGTTAGAAAATTTAAACAAATTATCAAATCTATCTTGCAATATGTACTTTCCAAAATTAAATTCATAGGAATCAAAAACCTTGTAGATAGAATAGAATTATTTTATACTAGATTATACTACATCTATCTATGTATATGCAAAATGGAACTACCCTACGCGATACCTTAGAAATCATGCGCCTATAGGTTTAAGGAGTCATTGCATCTCAGAACATCTTGATTTAACTTGATTATGTATTAAGCCACGTAGATGGGTGTGAGATGTTATGACTTCACCTTTGATTCCATATGTAGACTTAGTGCATCGACATGAATCAAGGAGTATAAATACAAATTAATCACTACGGTGATTAACTTCAAACTAGACTTAATGATTCATTAATATCATTTGAGTCAAGCAAAAGAAATTAGACATTTATTTAATGATAATATATTAGATGAATTATTTTCAAATATTATACTTTCAAAAATCTAGAGTTAATTAAACATCCTTATTTGAATTTTAGTCAACTTTGCTCATTTTAAATATGGGATGCATACTTGGAATCTAAGGACATACTTAGATAATTGATCTTTATTTATATTTCATTATAAAATTGTTAAGCAATTAGTTTGGCTAAATGTATTGAATTTTTTTTTCAAATTTAGTTTGTTCTAAGTTAAAAAATAGTTTTAGAACAACCTTTTCTTAAACTTGAAAAGTATTTTTTAAAAAAATATTATTTTCAAATTTTAAAAAGAATGTTATTTTGTATTTGAAATTTTTAAATGGTTGGAATAACATTGAAAAATTTGTTTCTCAAATTATTTTAAACATTGAGTTTTCAAAAAGTTAGCTTGAAAACTTACACTTTGAATATGTGTTTGAAAATTGCTTTGAAAATTTTTGAAAAGTTATTCTTCAAATTATTGAAAAAGATCAAAAATCTAAAAGATAATATGATCTTCAAAAAGATTTAAAAATGTGTTTCCATAAACAAACTTAGAATACAATTTGGAAATAATGTTGAAATGTTTTTTTTAAAAATATTTTTGAAACCCTAAGTTTTCCCATTTTGATGTATATCAAAAGGGGAGAATATAGATTTAAATTATGGAAAGAGTTAAAAGTTTTTGAAAATTACTAAGTGTTGAAAATGTTTTTAAAAACTCAAAGGGAATTTAAAATTCAAGCAAAGATGACCAGTCCTACTCTACTAATCGTCCTATCACAGGAGGCGGTGAAGATGACGATAAGATCGAAATATTTAGTGATCCAATGTACGACAATGATAAAGTTGTTGATGAAATAGTCGGTGATCTAATTCTTTATCTCGGTGCCGATACTGGCGGGTTGCTCAATCAAGCCCTTGCCAATGCTTCCAAAGGTGTCAGTGCTTCTGTTGCATAGGAGGCTTCTCCTTCAAAGAAAACACCAAGCCTTGTCTAGAACTTTATTGACCATTCAGATGATTAGCTTCAAGAGACATGATGTCACAGCAAATAGATTTATCTAAAGACATAGAAAATACAAATACTTTGGTTGTATTAGAAGGACACGAGCAGATGCAAATAGAGGTTTCAACTAATGGAACTAAAGAAATAGAAGATGATTATGATTTGAATGAAGGCATTCTCGTGGACGAAGAAAATCAAGGGAAGCCAGCTATCTCTTTAATAATATCCCCTTCTTCAGTACATATGTCTTGTCAATCTTTTTTCTCAAATTTCATGTCAATTAATTTGTCAGCTTCAGTTACTATAATTGTTTCAATTTTTTTTACATCCTGCGAAAGGATCTTGGAAGGCAGGGCTCCGAGCCTCGATCGTTGGGTTGCTTAGGAGCTGGGCAATGACTCGTCGGATCCGCTAGGACTAGCTCTAGTAATCACGAGGAAGGTGGCGATGACAATGATGGTGGTGAGCGATGTGGCCATACGTGCAGTGACGGTGCTAGTTGTGCGTCACCGTATGCGGAGTTTAGGCTGGTGGTTGTGGGTCACTGTAGTGATCAAGGAGCTTGAGGAGCAGGTTGTTTGTCTATCTAGAAGCTACGACAAGTAGCGAATGCGATGACAGTGAATTTTACCGAATTAATATCAGTTAATCTTACTCTTTGGCGACCACCTGATACTACTTCAAACTCGAGGATGAGTTTTTTTCAACCTAGGACGACTGATACTGGAGGATCCAAATAATATTATTATTATTTTTGATAATTTTTATTTTTAGTAATTTTTAGAGTTTTTGATATTTAGAGTAATTTTGAAAATTTTTATTTTTTTATATTTTAGAATTTTAAGTCCATTTAAGATTTTTAGGATTTCAAATATGTTAAAAAAATTTCATTTTTGTTAGGATTTACTTTTTTTTATAAGTTAGGGTTTTGAGCCTATATAAGCATCTTGTTAGTTAATGTTTAAAGAAGTTTTTGGTTTAATAATATTTTTGACAGTGTCATTTATTTTTTTATCTTTTGGTATTCTTTTGAATCAATAAGTTTTAGAAGATTGATTTTCGATATTCACAGTCGATCAATGGAATTAATATTGTCCGCAGAATAATCGTTATCCCGTCCGACATCAAGTTATGATTGATTTTTGATGAGTTAGATTGTCCGAGACGGACAAAATTCTAAGTGGGAGGGGGAAGTGCATTTATGCTTAAGTTGATAGAGGAGTTCTATAGTAGCACTGAGATTTCTGCAAGTATAAGGCTTATAGGAAGAAACTGTGAGAACTGCAAGTATAAGGCTTATAGGAAGAAACTGTGAGAAAATTCAGCAATTGAAGATGTGTAGGACTTATTTTGGAAGTTGGAAAACATATACAACAAGTTACTACGGAAGCTGTTCTGATCACTGGTTACTGAATTTACTAGAATTCTAGAATTGGTGGGAAGTATATCGCTGACATTTATCAATCAAGTGGTGTCCCTTTCTTTCCATAAGGCTCACTCTTCCGTTACTCAATTATATTCCTTAAGGGGCAGTAATTTTCAGAATCTGAATTTTGACCTGTCCGAACATGAGCAATGGTGTTGGTGTTTCAGGAATTCTATGTTGTTCTACACCAGTGCAACATGAATGTACCTTCCAAGTTGTTTAGACAACGAGTATTTGTTGGGATACAATCAAAGTTCTACATTTAAAAATACATAAAAAAGATCCTGGGTTATAAGATGAAAAATATCTCATTGGTACGAGACCTTTTGGGTAAAACCCAAAAACAAAACCATGATGGCGTAGGTCCAAAGTGGACAATATCGTACCGTTGTGGAGATATATATGGATTCCATCGGATCTAACAGTGGTATCAGAGCGGGTCTATGTGGTGGGGGCTCCTAGTAAGGGGTCCGTTGGGACCGTTAAGGGGGCGGGTCCGTTGGGACCCGTACCAATAAGGAGTCCGTTGAGACCGTTAAGGAGGAGCTCCCAGTGATCCTTTGTTTGAGGGGTAAATTGTTGGAATACAATCAAAGTCCCACATTTAAAAATACATAGAAAAGAGCCTGGGGTTATAAGATGAAAAATATCTCATTGGTACGAGGCCTTTTGGATAAAGTCTAAAAATAAAACCATGAGAGCGTGGACCCAAAGTGGACAATATCGTACCATTGTGGAGATATATATGTGGATTCCATCGGATCTAATAGTATTAACTGGAAAAAAAGAGAAGCTGGAAATTTCTGAAACCAGATTTGTTAAGGAGCTGGTTGATGAACAATGAATATCTGTTCGTCTATTTCAGTTGTTACTAGAAACAATTAGTTGGTTCATGATTTTAGTTGTTAATTGTCCAAAATACAAGTAGAAACTAAGTTGACCCACTATTCAGTTAACAAGAGAAAAAAAAAACAACAGTGACCAAGATTTCTGAATTAAAGGAAGTTGCTGAGTAGTGTTTTTAAATTCCTGAATTGATGCTGCTGTGTTGTAGGGAAGTTTTGAGCAACGAGCAAATTGTGTCTACCTCTTCAGTTTATGGCAGGGAGTGCAATTTTAAGTTGGGGAATATCTAAAAACCAGAGTGTTAAAAAAAAGAAAAGAAGAAGATTAAGAAAGGCTTAAAGAAAAGATTCTGCTGGGTACTGCAGGATTCACCTTGATCTTTCATCTATTAAATGTTGGTGATCTCTCTAATCATTGAAGACTTAAAGTGGAGTCCTGCTCTTTTAGTGACAAGTGGTGCTCTCCTTCCTCAAGTCCCTAAGGATACGAAATCTGGTTGTATGGATATGAAGATCTATTTCTTGGTATCAGATTAATTGAATTGCAAGTGCAAAGAGTACAATACAGAAAACAAAAGAAGCTTACTCTGTTAACTCCATCTTAGAAGCTCCATAGCTGATGTTGGTAGCATTGTTGAAATTCTACAGGTAGTATCGAGTTTTTCCAGTCATCAGAAAAAAAAGAAGATAGTGATACCAAGATTCTGGACAAGCATGTTGAAATTGTTTGTTCCAAATTCTTGTGGATGTTTTCTATGCAGTAATAGGAATTGTTGGAAGTTGAGCTGTTGGATTGTCGCAAATAGGTGAGAGTTGCAGAGAAGAAAAAAAAAAGAAAAAAAAAACTAGCAGAGAAGACCCTGGAATAGATTTTATCAACAAGAACTGTTGCGTGCCAAGTTCTTATTGAAATCTTCTGATCATTGAAGCACTAAGGTGAAGCTCTTATTCACTCGTTATCAAGTGGTATTCTCTCCTTCACAAGCCTTCATGATTCAAGAACTAGAAACGTCTTTGAATCTGAATTTCTGAAACCAACCCTTAGTCTCTTTGAATCTGATTGTTTTTGTCTGAATTCCTGGATTGCTAGAATCTATATGAACCAACTGCTTTTGAATTATATGGGTGTCGAGTTTCTGTTACAAGCTTCTGAACACTAAGAATCCAAGAGGAGAACTTGATCTTCCATTACCATGTGGAGGTGAATCCTGAATGCATGCAACTTCAATGGGACTGATTTATGAAACTGTCCAGTCTCATTGCAGCGCAAGGAATCAGTAAGATGAGTTGGTTTGAGTCATAATTCTGAAAGTTAAGTTGTTGAAATTTGTTAGTTGAGTTTCTAACATCTGCAATGAGATCAAACTTTCCTTCTAATGAAGTATATCAGATGAGCAAAGGAGCAATCAGCTCTATTTACATAAAAGAAAAAAATTATTGTGTTAAGTTTAAGTGCGGAAACCCCAAGAGAAGTTCTTATCCTTTCTATTTTCAGTTGGCGTTGCATCTTCTCCAACCTTATCAAGATTTAACCCATGGGAATTCTTAGGAGCTAAGTGATGGACTTGATTTACTTCTGAAGAAGAAAAGAAGAGAAAAAAAATTGTAAACCTGTTGGTGCCAACTCGTAATGTTGTTTATGACCAGCAACACCCTGAGTTTGAACTTATGTTATTTCAGTACCAAATGATACCCTCTTACAAGCTAAATTCTTCATGACTTAAGCTGAAGTTAACCTGGAATCATAATTCTGAAACCAATAGTTTAAAGTTGCAGATTTCAGGACCCATTTCAATTCTGAAAATTTTGGAATTTGAAATGCAAAAGTTAGTTGAGATTGAACCAGAATCTGTTCCTTGAATTAATGAGAATTTCCCAAGCCCTTGTGATTCAAATATTGTAAATCTAGGAATCTGATTTCTGAGACTGATATCCAGAAAACTTAAAGCCTCAAAGTTGCAGGGTTCAGACTGTAGGATATCAGAAACAACCTTTCAGCTCAATAAAACAGGAATACCTCATCTCTATTGTTTTAGTTATGGGGGAAGGGGGAATTCAATATCTGATGGGGGGGGGGGGGGGGGGGGGGGGGGGGGGGGGGGGGGCTAATACGGTAAGTTGTAAAGTGGAAACTAAAACCCCGCATTGCTGCAAGATCCGTATAATGATAAAAATTGCACAGACCTTGATTATCAGAATTCATGAAATTCTCATGAAACAAGTGTTTCCTGTGTGATCTTTGTGCCAACTTAGCAGGATGTTTGCGAACTACAAGATGCCATTCTTGAAGCCACTCAAAAGATGATTTTTTTTTCCCAGTAAAAGGAGAGAAAGAAGGAAACAGGAAACTGAAATCATTTCATCAATAATTGGGTTCATTACTTATGTGAAATTGGTTGTAGTTGAAGTTTGAACTATAGTGGGTTGGATAGGAAATAATCAAGTTGTATATGCCTATTTTGGTAAGGTCAACATAGTGAATTGTATTCGACCATGTTTTGTCATTCTTTTGTTTACTCCATCAACAGGAGACACTCTCTAATGTACATCGAGTAGTTAACTCATCAAGTTTATTGTTCCTATACTCTCACTTCATCATTTGTTCCTTATTCTTTGCCTATTTTGCTTGTTCATCTTATTCTTCTCCCAAATTCTATTAAGTTCTTCTAATTCATGCATATGCATATGTATAGTGGTGGAGAATTTTCAAGAAACATATGATAGTGAAGTGTTATAAGATGCATTGAGTGAAAGTCCAATTCCATCTATGATTGTACAAGTGAGAGTGGAAACATTTACCTGGTGAGAGTGTATCACTTTTAGTTAGTCAAATTGATTGAAGTCACCATGCTTATTGATAATGTAGATATTGAATTCGTGAATATTTTGATCTTTTGATGGTCACGAGTTTACCTTTTACTATTCTTAAAGTATTGCTAAGAAATTACTTGGGAGATGAATTTTGATTGTTTTGTAGTTTCGTTCACTTGCCCAAGCCGTGCAAGAATAAATGTGGAGGATTTGATAATTGTCAATTCGATATGAGATTTTAACTCTTATTTTAGTATTTTTAATCTACTCATATGTTTTAAACTACATTCATAATGTGTTTTATGAGTTGAATTTATTATCTTGGGTTTTCATGAAATATCTTTTATAATTACATAATTATTTCCTAATATGTGCAATTGATTTTGTAGGATCTCAGGACAGCCATAGACCCAAGTCAAACTAACCGAGATAAGTTTTAAGCCAAGGTTCGATAAGGAAGCTAATATGGACAATCTAGACCATCCATTTAGATCTTGAGGAAATATGGGCCGTCCATCACGATCCAAACCATCCAACTCAGGGGAGAGGATCACCACCATCGATCAAAATCTGGAGCCTTTGATTCAGATCTGAACTGATTTCAACCATCGATCCAGATCTAGAGTAATTTTGGTTGTTGTTTGAGATCTGAAGTTCGGATGGATTCAAAAGTGGAAAGCTATAGTGAATTTGGGGATATCACGATTCGTGGCAAGGAGAGTAGAGCACAAGGCGATTGGGAGAGGAGATCTTCTTCCACTACTGCCTTCACCACCAACAATCTCCTTTCACAAGAGCTTGCAACACCAACAATCCCATCTATAGGGAAGAAAGGGGTTTCCCTTCCATCTCTTGTGATCCCGATAATCGTGATGCTCTTTTCCTCCAACCAACTGTCAGTCACCGAAGCCTGCCATCCAGGTCCGTCGAGTCCTTAGGGATTCCGAGCTTGCCGGAACCCTAGTCCCACCTCTGTAGCTTGGATCAACATGATTCCCAACTTTGCATCAACCCAGTCACTATTAAGTATCTAGTCAACCTTGACTTACTTGGCTCTTTTTCACGGTCAAGTATCCGGTTAACCTTGAGCTACTTAACATCTAAACAACATATTAATAAAACATCGAAATTAACTCGAGTGAAATCGAACTTGGTTAACCTAGTCAATCTTGACTTGAGGTCGATTGCACCAACAACTTATACTTTGTTGAGGTAACCATGAGTTATATATGTAAGTTCGAACTTGGCATAGGGTATATCTTTCATGTTGCTCTAGAGAAATCGGACGAAAATACAATTACTTAAAGAGAAGTTTAGGAAGTGGAAGAATGTTACCCTTGAACTTGCATTTGATGTGCTCGGCTTGTTTTGCTAATAACTTCTCATGTTTGCTGTCTTAGAGCTTGTTAGAGTCCTACTGCAGTGTTTATCTTCATATAAAGAAATAAATTTCTATATCTTGTATTATTTCTTGGCCTTTTATTAATTTTTGCAAAAGTATTTTAGTTTTTCCTATAGAGCATAATGGCTTAGTAATGTTAGCAATTTTTTAGCACAATAGAGCTTTTTTGGTTCTCAATTTGAGTCTTGTGCGACAGTGATGTTGCCCATGTGGACATGCCACTTGGGGTGAGTATGAGTTTGGATCGGTTTCGGCTCATGTGTGTGGATTGATGTCAATGAGGTATGCTTCTTTTTCTTTAGACTTGTTGATGTTAAGGTTGGTATAATCAAACAAACTCGGTTTGAATACTTACTACAAATTTTTAGTGTCAATTCTTATGGTCATCATTTTTTTGTACCATACCTATATTGTTTGTAGCAAAGTATGATAGCTATTATACTTATGTGAAAATGGAAAACTATCCATTCAAACAACACAGAGAATTAAGGGGGAAAAAAGAGCAAAGTATACTAGGGTAGAAATTTCATTATCAAAGTCTTTATCCAAATTACTAGGAGATATGAAAGATTATTATGTTGAGAGATATGACTAAGAGATATAAAAGATTATTTTGCTAAGCTAGGATCATCAATCAAAATATTAGATCTTGGAATCTATGTACAGTGACACTATTGAAAAATTTTAACCTTATCTATCTCGTCTTGAATTGAAAATTATGTCACAACTAATATAATATAAGTGCCGGTACAATTGTATCTCAAGTGGTCTGGTTCTAGATTATCAAGGAATAAGAATGTGTATATTACCAAAAAGGAATACTTATTTTATTAGAGTTAGAATTTCAATGAATCAAATATACCTTAGGGGGCGTTTGGTTGGGGGTTATCTGTTTAAAGTTATCAACCATAACCTTGTTTGATTTAGGTTATGATCGATTCCCAAGTAATATAATATCACTGCCACATCAGCAAATGGGTTATAATCTGAGAATGAGATTACCTTAGCAGCTTAAGGTTTTCTACAATTCCGAAGGTTAATAATTTTTTTTCATGATTATCCTTCGATTTTAAAACTCAGTTAATTGAAATGTATTTTGAAATCTAATTGAAACCGAATTAATTAATTTAATAAATTTTAATTTAAAAATTTATAAATTTAAAAGAGATAATTTATTTTAAATTTAAAAAATAAAATTAATAAATTATATTTATTAATTTAATAAATTATTTTATTAAAATAATTATTTTAATAAATTAGTTTATAAAATATATATAAATTCATGTTAAATTTTAAAAAAATAAATTAATAAATGATGTTTATTAATTTAATAAATTATTTTATTAAAATAATTATTTTAATGAATTATTTTTTAAATATATATATAAATTTATTTTAAATTTTAAAAAATAAAATTAATAATTATATTTATTAATTTAAAAAATTATTTTATTAAAAATATATAAATTTATGTTAAATTTTAAAAAATAAAATTAATAAATCATGTTTATTAATTTAATAAATTATTTTATTAAAATAATTATTTAATAAAATTTTAAAAAATAAAATTAATAAATTATGTTTATTAATTTAATAAATTATTTTATTAAAATAATTATTTCAATAAATTATTTTATTAAAATAATTATTTCAATAAATTATTTTATTAAAAAAAAATTAATAAATTATATTTATTAATTTAATGAATTATTTTATTAAAATAATTTTTTAATGAATTATTTTTTAAAATATATATAAATTTATTTTAAATTTTTAAAAAAATTAACAAAGTATATTTATTAATTTAATAAATTATTTTATTAAAATAATTATTTTAATGAATTATTTTATTAAAAAATATATGAATTTTTGTTAAATTTTTAAAAATAAAATTAGTAAATGATTTTTATTAATTTAATAAATTTTTTATTAAAATAATTATTTTAATGAATTATTTTTTAAAATATATATAAATTTATTTTAATTTTTAAAAAATAAAATTAACAAATTATATTTATTAATTTAATAAATTATTTTATTAAAATAATTATTTAATAAATTATTTTATTAAAAATATATAAATTTATTTTAAATTTTAAAAATTATAAATAAATTATATTTATTTTTTGATATATTATCAATTTATTATCATTATTAATATTATTAATTTAATTTAATTTAATCAAGGATAATATAGTAAATATTAAATTTGTTATATTTTATTCGCTTCAAATAAATAAGTTGAGTCAAATAATATTAAGTTATATTTTATATCTCATAATCTTGATTATGTAATTACTTGATAATTATATCACCAAGATTATTTATAATAACTTGAACCAAATACACTTTAAATATCTTGATTGAGCATGACAACCTTGCTAAAGATCACTATGGTGAAAGCCACATGGTGCAACGGTAGGACATCCGGATTGTGACCCAGGGATCCGCGGTTCGATCCCCAGCTACGGTGTATTTGTAAGAATTTTTTTTTAAATGGGGAACACAATCAAAGGATGCTGGGCATCTGGATTGGTCGCCGTATGCGTTTCCCGATTTACCCTGGTGGTCAGTGGGAAACTTCCGGCCAATCCACCGTATGCACTTCCCGATTTACCCTGGTGGTCGATGGAAAACTTCCGTAGGACCGGACCGACACTTCCGGCCAATCCACCGTATGCACTTCCCGATTTACCCTGGTGGTCGGTGGAAAACTTCTGTAGGACCGGACCGACCACCTCCAGAGATTGAGTCCACGAGATTGACTGGGATTTATCACAATGGTGAAGGCCACAAGCTATCACTACATATATATCAATAATATCATGGTCAAGATCATTTTCTAAAAGAAGTGAACAATTCAAAATTTAACTTATTATATTTAGAATATTTTCAATAAAAATGTCTTAAAAAAACATATATATATTCATGTTTTATTAAATATTTACTAGATGAATTGGCTCGCATTCATTTGTTAATTAGATTATATATAATTAGTTTCGGCATATACAAATAAGATCTCGCTCAATCTAATCAACTGCAATCATTAATTATACCAAACAAACATCAATCAATCTCCAATTTATTTGGAATCCTCCCTCCAAATCCTAATCAAATATGAAATGTGAATTCTGTTCCAATTTCTTTTCCAATTTTTTCTAACAAACTCAAAACTACTCTATAAATAAATATGCCGAACGTTGTATTCTTCGTTGATTAATTCACCCAGCGAGCTTATCGATTCGACGCCACCATGCCGGCGAAGCGCAAGTGTTCCAGCGACGACAGCGAGGCCACCGTCATCGCTCCGGAGTGGGTGACCGCCTTGGCGAGGCGGCAGTTTGGCGGCGGCAGCGACGACGACGACGTTGGCGTGTGGTTCATCGCCAAGAAGACGGTGGAGAAGTCCGACCTGGTGACGCAGCAGAACCGGCTGTACCTCCCCACCGACTCCGTGGCGACCAATCTCGTCGTCCTCCTCTCCCCGGAGGAGCGCGTCGCGGCAAACCTCGACGGTGACATCCACCGCGAGAGGAAGCGGAGCCGCACGGAGGCGGAAGCAGAGGAGGAGGAGGAGACGGATGGAATTATGGTGAGGAAGCCGAAAGCGGCTGGGCGGTCGCACGGAGGGTTGCCGGTCCGGGTGTACGCGCGGTGCGGGTTCGTGAGCTTCCTGCGGCTGACTCGGTGGGATGGCAGCGGCGGCACCGTGGTCAAGGGCGAGGAGCTCAAGCTGTTCCGCGCGTGGAGTGCGCTGGAAAAGGGCGACAAGCTGGAGGTGTGGGCCTTCCGCCGCAGCGGCGACGGCGAACTCTGCTTCGCCATCGGGCGACCGTGACGCCAGCTACTATACTGCTCCGTTACATACTGTTATACTGTTCTGTTCTCATGACGAACTTTTTTTTTTTTTTGTGGGGGGTGCCAAATTATTCATTAATTGATCCTTGTGATGTAGTATGACAGTCGTGAAATAGTTGGGAATGTTTTTGAATTTAAGGATTTAAAGGTTTTGAATTTAAGGATTTAAAGGTTCATTTTCTTCCTTATTTATTTCTATTTTCATTCTTCTTAGATATTCAACTCCAAAAGTAGGATATGTATGATTCACTGTCAAATACCTATAATTCAGGTATGGATAGATCATTCACATTTCAAATATGGGAAAACACAATAATAGATTGATCATTCTTATCCAACAAAGCAGAGTCCATATAGATTTCAAGATGACTTGATGCCTACCTGGTCGCAACCATTTCAACAAATTGAGCAAACACCTTAGGGGACATTCCAAGATTTCAGTGAAAATGTTTCTGTCGGCAGTCAACTAAAATTATCAGTACATGATCTTAAGGAACTTATTCAACAAATAACATTGCAACAGCAATAATTCTCATTACAAACATAGCAACAAGTAACTTATATGTTCTAGTCTCAAAAACGAGCTACTGAATCAAGTCAGAAATTACTGATGTAATTGGATCAGCTTACAACATATATCGTCCAGCGACAAACATAATACTCCAGTGAGGAGGTGGATTGTAGAGCTTACGACAATCTTGACACAAATAGTGTTGCTCTACAGGACACCTCTAGTTTTTTATATTGTGATGTTGTAGTTGTGGATGATTTTAATTATGTTGATATTATTGCTGCAGATTCTGATGTAAAATTTTAGTTGATATTGTTGATGTTTTAGGATCTATTTTGTTGATGATGGAAGTGTAGACACTTGTGCAGTGAAGACAATGCCCCAAGAATCATTTCCTTTGGTTGCACAACCACTTGAGCCGGAGCTAGAATCCTTATTGATGAGAAGAAGCTCACATTCATTTGTCTAGAACCTCTAGGTGTCTTTCAATATTGCAAGATTAGTATCTCTTGTGATCTGTTAGAAAATTTCATAGAGGTACATGTAGTTGATTTTATTAGATGTGGCTCATTTTTTGACATATGCTTTGTAAAGACTAATTTTATTTCATCTCTTTCTTACCCCGCATGCATGTGAGAGGTGTTTTCTTTTCCCCTTCTATAGGCTCTCGGGGTGGATACTACAATTGAACCACCTTTAATCTCTAGGAAAAAACTAGTATAGGGATATTGGTGGAGGGAGCGGTCCTAGCTATAACTTCAATTAATCCACTTTCGGAGTGGCTTCTACATCTGAACTGCTTCCAACCATCTAGAAGACCTTTTATGGAGATAACGATGGAAGGAGCAGTACATCATGGCACTGATCATATGAGTATAACTCTCTCTTCCACTCAGACCATCCCATTGTCGGTGTGACTTTTATTTTTGAATCGTCTACAACCTCTAGGAATAAGGGGAGTTTGTTCTTTCGTTTCATTTTTGCTTCATATTTTTCTTTAACTTTACACTTGTTGCTACTTTACTTTAATTGCATTGCTTTGAAACTTTACTTCTTGCTTTATACTTTGTGTAGTTTTATTTGCAATAACCTAAATTGTTTCTAGTAATACCTTGAGAATCTTAAAAGTTCTTTAATTTTAGCCGTCAAGTTCTAGGTCATAGGACATGATTGGATACTTTACTTGTATATTCTCAGTTAGTGTGGCGATGGATTTTAGCTTGATTAATTAATTTGATAGCTAAATTACTTAGAGAGGACTACTACATGCCTACTCTTTTTAATGTGATATGCACTCATGACAATTGAACTCTAGAACTCGCTTTGTTCTCTTTGAAATTACAATTCGTATGTGTGCATGAATATGATGAAGGATTTTCTTTTCCCACTCTTTGATTTTTTTTTCATTTCAAGCTAAAGTTGAATAATCCACTCAATACTTTTATCTTCCACCATATTTGCTTTGTCATTCTTCCATTGAGAGTTGTGGTGGATTTTCTTGATGAGTTCAATTGTTCGAGACGGACAAAGTTGTAAGTGTGTGGTGTGTTGGGGGGGGGGGGGGGGGGGGGGGGGGGGGGGGGGGGGGGGGGGGGTGCATGTGTGTGGAGTTCATGAAGATTCCTGAGTATATGTTGATTGGAATTTCTGAAGAAAAAAATAAATTTGTTCTGTGGTGTAAATTTGATTTGTTAAATCCATGAAGACTCCTTAGTTCTTGATGTTATACCCTTGGAGAATTGTTCATTATATAGCAGTGACAATGGTGGCAATAGAAAAGCAGATCATATTGGATTTCTGAATTTTGTTTGGTGTTATGTTGGTAGAAGTGTACCATTTATTGAATTCTCTGTCAGTTTGATCAACATCTGATATATAGAAAATTTGATGAAACTGGGGTGCATATGTTCAGTCAACTAGGAGTTCACTTGATCTTTAATGAGGACTCGATAGATACCTAAGGGAGAGGAAATTGTTCAGAAGGTGTAAGGGTGTAAGTTGATTCCTAATTTTGGTTTACGAATCTGATTTCTGGAACTCAGGAACTGTATTAACAGAGAAGAAAAAAAACTATTTGGTGTCAACCCTTGATGCTGTTTATGACCACCAACAACTTGAATTCGATCTCCTATCAATTAGTGCTAAAAGATACATTTTTCTCAGCTGCACTCTTCCTGACCTGAGATGAACCACCTTGACTTCAGAATTTTGAAACTAAAGCTAGAAAAAAACTACAATTTTGGAATTTTCTTTTGAATTTAGGAATTACAGGGAATAGTTCCATCCTAGGGACTTCCTAGATGACACTAGTAGTACACATAAGTTTTGAATTCCGGGAGAGCACTTTCCATCGACAAAAGACTCAAGATGGAATGTCTATTGAAGCAATTTGTTGCTGAAAAAAGTTCACCATTTCCCAAAGTTGCTGTTGCTGTTAAGGGAAAATAGGAATTTGGAAAAAAAAAAATAGAGAGATGCTTAAAGAGGTGATCTGCTGGGTTACTGTAGGACTCAGTTTTATTTACCATTTATGCAATAGAGAGGCATTTCTGAAGTTTAAAAAAAAATTGGAAACTTATTTGGATCTGAATTTCTGAGACAACTTCCTGACATTGTTTGAATCTGGATTGTTAGTTGTTTCTATGTTTGAATAGCATGATTGTGATCTTCAAGTTTTACCTCAATGAAGTATACTTGATAGACAATGGAATCATCTCAAAACTTGATTTGGGAATGCATTATAAAAAAGAAAAAAAAACTTGAAGAACTGCCGTGTGCCAAGTTTTCCTTGCAGTTTCTGATCAGTGGATGTTCCAAGTGCAGCTCTTTGCTCTTTCATTAGTCATTTGATGTTCCATTTTCTCCATAGAACTTATTCTCAATTGACTCAAAAGCTTTGGAGGAAGGGGTTGTTTAAAACGCAAGAAATCGAACTCTGAAAAAGACTACAAATGCTGGAAATGCAGGAACTTGATTCTGAATTGTCAATGCTGAGTTACATTAATTTGATTTGGCTCTCTACTGATGATTGTGAGTGCAATTCAAGATGGCAAAAGGGAAGTGTTACCTGAAAAAAAACCAGAACAGGAAAAATATGTAGAGTGTAAAGGAATTTGCAGAATAGGAATATGCACTTGATGTATTAGCTCTCTTAAGTTGTATGCCAGGTTTCTATTACAAACTTCTGATCAGTAAGATTCCAAGTGGAGCACTTGATTTCCCACTACCATTTGATGTTCCAACCTCTTCAACATCTGATCATGATCTGAGCATGTAACTATGATGGATATAAAATCTGAAATTTTTTGTAGCCTCATTTCAATGCTGAAATCAGGGAGTTGGCATGTCTTATAAGGGACTAGATCTTATAGAGAATGAGAAAGATTTGAGTTGAAGAAGAGAATTGGAAAGGGAAGAAGGGCCTATGGATTCAACTGAAGTTTAAGGGCTTGCAACTACTTTAAAAACTTGTGTTTGGACTAATTCCTGATTCCTGAAAATGCATGAGTAGGAATTCTGAGTTAGTTGGATTTTTACTGAAATTAATGTTATAGTCAAGGACTTGCTGTAGTTACTAGAGAATTCTGTTTTAATGGTAAAAGATTTAGTACTATAGAGCTTGCACAAGAAGAGAAAAAAACTAGTACAAGACATTTGGAAGAAAGCTCCATAGGGAATTCTGAAAGCAAGTAGGATTTGATTACTATCTTCAATTCAGAACAATGTTTTTAAGTAACAGCAAATGAAGTTAAAAAAAAGCCAACAACAAAGCACAGTTCAGAATTCAACAGTATTGGGTGTAGTTGTTGACTTAAAAGAATGCTGCTGGAATTGTTCACAGCAGGCTATATTTCAGACGTTTACCATCTTTCACAACAGAGTATTGAACCATTTGGACTACTTATCAGAATATAAAGAATTTCTGTGATACAGATGACACAAGTGAAGTTAGTGAAGAAATCTGCCATGAACTGAATTAAATAGGAACCTGTTTAGTGCCAAGTCCACTTGCTGTTCTTGATCAGCAGCAGCTTGAATTTAACTCCTTGTTATTTCAGTGCTTAATGAGAGTATTAGTTAAGTTGAACTTCTCATGACTCAAGCCAAAATTTCTTTGAATTCTTAATTCTGAAACTGAAGTTGAGAAATCAGAATCCAGAATTAATTTTCATTTCAGAATTCAGATTTCGTATAAAAATGTGTGAACTGTTTCTGCCAAGCCTTCTTAAATGTTTTATGGATAGTAATAATGCCAAATTGAGCTCATGTCTTCTATGATCAATTGGTGTTACAACCTCTCCAACCGTTCAAGATTTAAATCCTGAAAATTACCGGAATCTGGTTTCTTAAACTGAAGCTACATTGCTGAAATTGAAGTTACAGCAGCATACAGTTGGAATCAGAAACTCTTGTATCTGAATAACAACAATATAGTTTTCAGGCATTTTAGGAAGGAAGGGAAAACTTCATTGAACTTGAGTCTTAAATTTGATTCGTTGAATGACATAACTGCATCTGAATATGAAGTCTGAAACTCTTTGACAGCTTAAATTCTTTGAACTCTGGCTGAACTGATTTCTGAAATTAGCCCATGAATCTAAATGCCTGAACCCAATTTCCTGTTTCTTTGAATCTGATTGCCTCTCTGAAGTTCCGAAACTTTTACTTTAGAGAGGGAATGGATATAAAGGAATATAATTCTCAGATATCTCAAAACAGAACCGAAATAGGGATGTTTGAAGTTGATATAAATGCAGTAACTGGAATAGAAATGATAATATGCTTCCATTAGTGGCAAGAGAGGGCCAAACATTAGTGTTATGGGTGTTATAACCGGACCAAGACACACCACCCGAGTCCTATCCGCTCGATCCAACTCATATTTTTGACGTCGATCCCCTCGGCCAAGCACCAAGAAGTCAGCCAAGCTAGGAAGAAGTCAGACTAGTCAACCAAGCTAGGAAGAAGTCAGACTCCTCAGGCCAAGTCCGAGTCCTTAGCAGACTCTTCAGGCCGAATCAGAGTTTTCTGGCCGAATCAAAGTCCTCCAGCCGAATCAGGCTCTTCAGGCCGAATCAGACTCCTTAGGCCGAATCAGGCTCTTCAAGCCGAATCCGAGTCCTCAACAGACTCCTCAAGCCGAATCAGAGTCCTCCGACCGAATCAGGCTCTTTAGACCGAATCAGAGTCCTCAGCAGACTCCTCAGGCCGAATTAGAGTTCTCCGACCGAATCAGGCTCTTCAGGCCGAATCAGAATCCTCCGACCGAATCAGGCTCTTCAGGCTGAATCAAAGTCCTCCAGCCGAATCAGGCTCTTCAGGCCGAATCAGACTCCTTAGGCCGAATCAGGCTCTTCAAGACGAATCAGACTCCTTAGGCCGAATCCGAGTCCTCATGCCGAGTCTTCAGGCCAAGTCCGAGTCCTTAAACTGACTCCCAACTCTAAGCCGACTTCCGGCTCAGACCGACTCACCATTCGGCCGCCCTTCTCTCCGATCCGCCAGTCGGTCATTTGTTCGACTTGATCCCGTGCAGGAGCCGAATCGCCTTATAGTGCCCTAGCATATCCCATCATGTCTTCTGACCGGCCCACACCCTTCATTTATTATCGCCTCCCTCTCTGACACCCACGTGGACAATGACATGACGGCTACCTACCAGAGATGGGACTTCTGACTATTGTGCTTGATTGTTCCTGACATCTCATTAATCATGATGTGACATCTTGTAAATGATGACGTGACAAATATACACGCTTATCTCTCTATAAAAACGACCACTCCCTCCTGAGTCTGTAAGTTTTCCCCCTTCTTCTTCCACTCTCCTCCCCGCTCAAGTCACTTACTGTACATCTTCCTCCTCCTCCCGTTGTTTCTGACTTGAGCGTCGAAGTGGTCGCGCCAGGGCACCCCCTGGCCTTCCTTCTTACGTTCCTTGTGTTCGCAGGTCCTGGAGGTCTTACCGCACTCAACCCATCTTCCTACTCCACACCGACGAAGAGGAAGGTCCTGAAGGTCTCACCGCACTCAACCCATCTTCCTGCTCCACATCGACGAAGGGGAAGGTCCGGTGACTTGTCCAGCCGCTAGTTTCAACCAGAACATATTTTGGCGCCGTTTGTGGGAATATACAACCTCCGGATTTGAAATGCCAATGGACGATCCTCATCGACCTCCTCCCCTCACTATGACGCAGGAAGACTTCGATAGGGCGGTGGCCGCAGCCGTCCTGGCGGTTTCCAAACATCTGCCAGCGACGCCGGCCGCTCCTTCAAGACTCCCTTCTCGAGTGGTAGTTGCTGCCGTTTTGGCAGTCTCCCGGAAATACCCTGCCGCCCCTGCTCCTCCACTAAGAATTCTACTCATTTATGACCTCATCGAAATCTTAGCCCATACTGCTAAGGACCAGCTCCTCGGAGCCCGACCTGCTCCGTATCCTTCCAAATATTTTCCGTTATAATTTTTTATGATTAATGATCATGCTCCTTGTAGGCCACTTCCCGGGTCCTCCATATATTATCTGGTCTCGGACCAGCTTCACCAGCAATTGCTCCTTTTCAGAATTCAATCTCTCCCGACTCGGATATAGTCGCGGATTGAGCCATCTTAGGTCTCGAACCTACGCCATCGACAATACTTTCTCGACTCGGACATAGTCGTGGATCGAGCTAATTCAGGTCTCGGACCTGCACCATCGACACTACTCTCCCGACTCGGACATAGTCGTGGATTGAGCCAACTTAGGTCTCGGACCTACACCATCGACAATACTCTCCCGACTCGGACATAGTCGCGGATCGAGCTAATTCAGGTCTCGGACCTGCGCCATCGATACTACTCTCCCGACTCGGACATAGTCGCGGATTGAGCCAACTTAGGTCTCGGACCTACGCCATCGACACTACTCTCCCGACTCGGACATAGTCGCAGATTGAGCCAACTTAGGTCTCGGACCTACGCCATCGACACTACTCTCCCGACTCGAACATAGTCGCGGATTGAGCCAACTTAGGTCTCGGACCTACACTATCGACAATACTCTCCCGACTCGGATATAATCGCGGATCGAGCTAATTCAGGTCTCGGACTTGCGCCATCGACACTACTCTCCCGACTCAGACATAGTCGTGGATCGAGCTATATATTCCCTGGTCTCTGACCATGGCGTCCCCAAGATTATCCCTAGTCCCGAACTAGTGAATTTCTTTAATGAGTGTCATTTTCAGGGTTCAATCACTCTCAACTCAGTGGTCGGCTTGACCTTCCGAGCACTCAATTTCTCAATAGCTCTCTCTCGGCTTCACTCACTCAATGGGTCAGTCCGACCTCCCAAGTACTTAATTCCTCAAACAGCTCTCTCAGGTTTATTCATTCAGTGACTCAGCTCAGAATCCCGAGCAATCAGTCTCTATACAGCTCTCTCGGCCTCATTCATTCAGTGGCTCAGCTCAATTTTCTGAGTATTCAGTCTCTTCAGCAGCCCTCTAGGCTTCATGCAATCGGTAGCTCAGCTTAGAATCTCGAGCAATTAGTCTTTTCAGTAGCCCTCTCAGCTTCATTCATTCAGTAGCTCAGCTCAAAATCTCGAGCAATCAGTCTCTTCAATAGCCTCCCAACAAACCCGACTCTCATGGGGAAATCTCATGTACTTAGCAAGCACGATATCCTTAGTCTTTGACGATTCTAGAGTTCAATCTCTACTGAGCTATATGTTCCCCTGATCTTGGATCAGCGGGCAATTATCCTTGTCAAGATTTAATCTTATATATCCCTGGTCTCGGACCATGGCATCCCGAAGACTACTCCTGGTCTCGTACCAATGAAATTCTCCAACAACTGCTTCTCAAGGAAAGGTGCCTCTCCCTCTCTTAGCTCAATTTGTATTATAGTAGTTTTCGTTCAACATGAAGAAGATCTGGACAGATCTACCTGAGTCCGAGAGGAGGGCATAAAATATCTATTTGTCACTTAACCTTGGTTGAACTTCCGAATTGAGAAAGGAACTCCTTTTCTCATAAAGACCACATGTCCCCATAAAGGAACCTCTCTCTCTCTCTCTTCCTACAAGACTTTTTTCCTTTTTGTGTTGTATTCTCTCCACTGGCATGAACAAGTCTTCATACCGACCTGGCCAACCCTCCAGCTACCACACCGCGCGCCCGTCAGGCCCAGCTGATGAGGCGGCCACTGCCGAATCGGTAATCGCCTTGCTCTACTGACACACAGCTACTGCCAAGTTCTGTGTCCGAGTCCACACTACGCCCACCCCCGAGTCCACACTACGCCCACCCCCGAGTCCATGCCTTGCTCAGACGATGCCAAACAACTGTCCGCTGAGTGCCATGCTCTTGACCTTGTAATGCTCCTGTTCGGCCTACACGCGGCGTGTGAACCCCGAGCCCTGACCCCTCATGCGAGCTCTTGCCGACCTGCGCTGCCGACCTCCCTGCGCATAACGCAAGGCATAGTTTGGCCTAGGTCACCTTCCACTCATCCTTTATTGCCGGTGAAGGTCGGGCAGCTGATTTAACTCGTAGGAACTGATCCCGAGTTGAAAGGGATGGCTTCGATAGCTATTGCAGACTTGGTTCGATCCGCTTCAACATATGTAGGAGCTGAGCTGCAGTAGTAGTTGACCAATCCCCTCTGAGAATCTACTCCGCACGACCTCGTCTTTCTCCCAGACCTACACATTATGTTTTCCAAATAAGACAGGAGAGACATTAGTAGGTACTTTTGCTATGCCAATCTTAACTTTAGCACACTGATCACAAATGTCCACGTGTAGTTTATCTTTATCCAATCAATAGAAAAGCCAAGTGAAGACGAACACCATCACTGGTATGAAAAAACGTGTAAAGTCAGGGTTAGATAAGAAAGTGTTTCACGGCGGTCTAAGCATTCCTTTGAAAGCTAGGTGGAGTAGAGAAGCGAAGTTAAGACCGTCGGTCCGTTCGCCTCGCTCCTCTTTCAGGCCTTACTTTGTCCAAGTTGGTTAGATTGGTCTCGGAAAGCTCTCCTCTCATGTATAGTTTCATCTTCGTTTGGAGCCATCCTAGTGTGCTGCTTGAGAGTGTCTGAGAGCTCCTTCTTCTGCTCTGAGCTTATACCAATCCGGCACCTTATCATCCGACACCGACTCCTCATGAACAGCAGATTGGATGCCCTCCGTGAAACAAGCCGTGTGTACTCACGCGCCAAACTGCTGTGTGCTCGGTCGCCCCACTGACGGCCATGCACGTCTCCTGAGCAAGTCGGAAGAAGACCTGTAGAGCTGCCGCCCCACGTGGCGGGTTGCCGAGCTCGCGTGCCAGCCGACGGGCAGGAAACGAGGAGCTCGGCCGCACACCTGCTCAAGTCGGGAATGCGCAACTGCCCGCTGCAATCGTGCCCAAGTCTTCACTGCCAACTCTTCACAGCCCTTAGCCACGTACCCGACTCCACCGTCGTGCTCCACTTCCGACTCCACACGTCCGCCACTACGCATGGGTAGCGCGCGGGCGTCGCCCGATCCTGCACCGCTGCTGACATCGTATGTCCCACCGAGCTCCCGAGCTCTACCGCCTCGCTCGAACTCCCGAGCTGCAACGAGAGGAGAAAATAGGATGGATTTCGAGACTGAATCTACGTCTCATCCTTTATTAGTATCTATTTCTTTCCCTTATTTTATTCACACAAATTAATAGCTATTAATTACTCTCAAAACTAAACCAAGAAGAAAGTCAAATCAGTTTAAGTTGATGTGCATGAGGAGAGAGAGAAAAAACTTACATCATACCCTTTAGAAGTCTCATAAGTTCAATTGAAACTTGTGTTTGAATAGGTAAAACTTACTCTGAGTCAGTCACAGATTCCACAAACCTACCGAGCTCGGCATAGCTCAGTAGCTCTGTCAGCTCTGCCATTCTATCAGCTTGGCACAGCTCCGCACAACTCTGCACAACTCGACAACTCTACTACTCGGCCACTCAGCAACTCTACCACTCGGCCACTCGACAACTCTGCCACTGCCACTCTTCAACTCTGTCAGCTTGACCACACATTGCTTTCCCTAGTCCACGCCTTGCTCGACCAACGTCGACAGCTGTCTATAGTGTCACATCGACTTTAGTCATCACCCGACTCCATGTACCTCCATCGCACTACTCCACATATCCCCGCTGCCAACTCTATGCGTTACCAATTTATATGACAAAGCAACAGCAGCCATTTTTCTTTCTTTTTTCTACAACCAGTGATAAATAGCCAGTAAACTGATTATGAGAAAGATCAAGCACCAATCTCCCTAGTTGGCTTGTTTGCATTCAAGTCCAACAACTTCAAGCTCCCAAAAAGTCAAAATCCCAACTCTAATCAGCTTCGGCCTGTGGACTCCCTTAGCTGCGCAGTTACTCCTAGGCCGGATGACTAGAGGATGAGGCAGTTGCTCTTAGCAGTCTGAAAGGCAGATCTAGAAGTGGCCCTGCTGTGATAGTAGATCCCGTGCCGACTAGGATTCATGTTCACTTGCATTTTTGTCTAGTCAGTCTGACTCACGCTTCCTTCGACTAGACTAGCGGGGAGGCTTATGTTATGGGTGTTATAACCGGACCAAGACACACCACCCGAGTCCTATCCGCTCAGTCCAACTCATATTTTTGACGTCGATCCCCTCGGCCAAGCACCGCAAGAAGTCAACCAAGCTAGGAAGAAGTCAGACTCCTCAGGCCGAGTCCGAGTCCTCAACAGACTCTTCAGGCCGAATCAGAGTCTTCCGGCCGAATCAGGCTCTTCAGGCCGAATCAGAGTCCTCCAGCCGAATCAGGCTCTTCAAGCCGAATCAGACTCCTTAGGCCGAATCAGGCTCTTTAAGCCGAATCAGACTCCTTAGACCGAATCCGAGTCCTCAGCAGACTCCTCAGGCCGAATCAGAGTCCTCCGGCCGAATCAGGTTCTTCAGGCCGAATCAGAGTCCTCAGCAGACTCCTCAGGCCGAATCAGAGTCCTCCAGCCGAATCAGGCTTTTCAGGCCGAATTAGAGTCCTCTAGCCGAATCAGGCTCTTCAGGCCGAATCAGAGTCCTCCGACCGAATCAGGCTCTTCAGCCCGAATCAGAGTTCTCCAGCCAAATCAAGCTCTTCAGGCCGAATCAGACTCCTTAGGCCGAATCAGGCTCTTCAAGCCGAATCAGACTCCTTAGGCCGAATCCGAGTCCTCATGCCGAGTCTTCAGGCCAAGTCCGAGCCCTTAAACTGACTCCCAACTCTAAGCCGACTTCCGGCTCAGACCGACTCACCATTCGGCCGCCCTTCTCTCCGATCCGCCAATCGATCATTTGCTCGACTTGATCCCGTGCAGGAGCCGAATCGCCTTATAGTGCCCTAGCATATCCCATCATGTCTTCTGACCGGCCCACGCCCTTCATTTATTATCGTCGCCCTCTCTGACACCCACATGGGCAATGACATGACGGCTACCTACCAGAGATGGGACTCTTGACTATTGTGCTTGATTGTTTCTGACATCTCATTAATCATGATGGGACATATTATAAATGATGACGTGACAAATATACACGCTCATCTCTCTATAAAAACGACCACTCCCTCCTGAGTCTGTAAGTTTTCCCCCTTCTTCTTCCACTCTCCTCTCCGCTCAAGTCACTTACTGTACATCTTCCTCCTCCTCCCGCTGTTTCTGACTTGAGCGTCGGAGTGGTCGTGCCAAGGCACCCCCTGGCCTTCCTTCTTACGTTCCTTGTGTTCGCAGGTCCTAGAGGTCTTACCGCACTCAACTCGTTTTCCTGCTCCACACCGACGAAGAGAAAGTTCCTGGAGGTCTCACCGCACTCAACCCATCTTCCTGCTCCACACCGATGAAGGAGAAGGTCCGGTGACTTGTCCAGCCGCTAGTTTCAACCGGAACAATTAGCAACAAGATCAAGCATTCTTTTATAACTTCTTCATCAGGAGACATTCCTCCGTACAAATCAATTGATCAACTCATCAAGTTTATTCCTCCAATGCTCTCATTTCCTCATTAATACTCTGTCTTTCGCCATTGTGTTAATTTCACTTAGTTCTTTTTGACTCTATTTCTATTCTTAATAAATCCTTTTGATTCAGTTATGCTATGTTTTTATGATGATGGAAAAGTAGAAAATAAACAAACATATGGTAGTGAAATGTTGTGAGCTGCATTTAGTGAACTCCATTTTCATATATGCTTTCGAGAGTGAGAGAGAAAATATTACCTTGAGGTTTTATCTTTCTTAGTCGGTCAAGTGGATTGAAATCACAATACTTATTGATTAATGTAGGATTTAAATTCATGAATATTTGATCTTTAGATGGTCTTAGTTAATTACCTTTTACTATCTTCAAAGTATTGTTAGGAAGTTATTAGAGAGATGAGTTTTGGTTTGTTTTGTAGTTATAATTGCTTGCCCGAGACGTACAAGAATAAATGTGAAGGACTTGGTAACCATCATTTTATCATGATATTTAGGCTCCGTATTCATGTTTTTAATCCCCTCGTTGGTTTAAATTCATGTGTATGACGTGATTTATGAATTGGATTCATTTTGGACCTTAATGAAAACTCGCTTACATTCATGGTATAAATTCTAAGGATTAGAATGTGATTTTGTAGGACATGAAGTTGGGCCATGAACTCGAGTTAGATCGAACCAACTTCAATTTGTTGCTAAGGTTAAAGGAGGGAGATGATAATTCACTGTTGACAGGTATAATTAGGGCTTATTCTGGACTTTATTGATTGCATTTTATGTCATAATCGGGTTGTTGAGCTTAAATCTTATCTTGGATGAAATTTTTACCTTCATTCTACTTTTGCATAATTTTTGATAAATTTTGAATATTAATTTTTGTTGTCTTTGATTGTTTTGCAGAAAGTGGAATGGAGATAATGACAATTGGAGGGCTTAATTGAAGCAAAAGACTCAACTCAAGCTCAATCAACTCAAGATCAAGGCAAATGGAGTCTAATTCAAGTCAATTGTGGCTGATCAAGTAAAAAGGGGATGTGGTCAACTCAAGTCATGCTTGAGTCTGGTCAATTGGGATTTGATCAGCTGAATCCGGCTCAGGCTTAACTCGAGTCCGGTTCATTTTAATCAGGGTGGTTCGGCTGATCAGAACGGGTGGCAGCTAAAAAAACCCTCGCTCGCGTGCACAGGAGCCAGCTCGGTTTCTCTAGGTTTTCTGCGATTTTTCTCTGCCGCCGCGACACTCCTTCCTCACCGAGCTCCGTCGCGCAACCGGCCATCTCCTTCGTTTTCCTTCTGATCGGTACAAAACGGCAGCGACAGCAACTCCGTTCGACCTTCGCCGATGCATCCGCAGGACCTTTGCCGACGTGGTTCGAAGGCGTTAGGGTTCCAGTCCCCGTCGCCGCGGAATGGGGCTGTGAGGGTTCTCCAGCTACCAGTGCACGACGTCCTTTAGCACAGAGACGCCAGCCGTGAGGGTTCTCCGGCGAGCTTCCTGTCGCTTCGCCTCCACCGATTCCGAGCAGAAGTCGACTGTCGCGGACGTGGTTCGAACGCGGTGGCGATCTTTCTTGTTTGGCATCGACCATCTTCAGTCACCGGAGAGAGCAAGGTAAGGGGTCTATGTTTTAATTCTTCCTTCTGATTTCTGGCTCGTGGTTGCAGCTGGACTTACGAGCTGAGCTGAGGACTCTGACTCTTGCCGTCTCCGATCGCGATCCGCCTCTGCAGTGGTGTTAGTCAATCGTATGGTGCTGGCCATCTGTTGTGCTGTGCCTATCTGGAAGGAGCCGATCCCTAATCACTTTCATTCTACCCTAAACAGAACTCTCTAATTCCTTCCTGTCTGTTACTTTCATTGAATCAAAAACCCCTGACTTACTGTTTGTTTTCTTCCATTCTGTTTGTTCGGTCAGATTGTTGAATTGAACCCCCATGTTTGTTGCCGTATTTGTTGATTCAACCAGAGTTACTGCAATTGTTGATTGTGCTTGTTGTTTTGTCCTGGAATCAAGTAAACCCCAGGGATTAAATAGGTCATGATTCATGTGAATTTGAGTTCAAGTTGGTTGTTATGATACTCAGTGAATGAATGTATTCATGATTAGTTGTTGGAATGTTTAGGGGTTCAATTTGTACAACTTGTGATGAACTTTTGTTTGGAATGTTAATAATTTGAAATGAGAACTTTTGTTGTTGTGACTGTGTTGAATTTGCTAGTTTTTCCTATGAGGATTGGATAGGGCATGTATCAAAGGTTAATCTTGGATGGGATGTGAATAGGCCTGTGGAGTTAATTGTTGATCAATGTTTGTAACTAACATTAGGTTATATGCTTGAGTTGTGGAATGGAATTAGTGTGGAATCCAATGTTTGTAGCTGTGGACTTAGTGTGGTTATGTATTTGTATGTAGTAAGTAGTGTATGTTACGGTTGTTGTAATTCATATTGTAGGATATGTTGCATGTGTATGATGATGTGTGGTACTTGTTCATGATTCAGTTGTAACATGGGTGGGTGTGTTGGATACATGTTGTATAGTCTGGTAATTATTGTATGTTATGTGAATAAATCATGTTGTGTGCAGTATTTGTTGTAAATGTATGATGTATGACATTGATGTTGTAGGCTTGTACATATTGTAGGAGTGATATCATGTTGAATGTTGGATCTGTCTGTGAATCTAGGTTTGTTAGCATTGTACATAAACTTGATGGTAGTGGTCATTATGTTTTGATTTATTGTTTAATAATGTGAATATGTTGGTTAGATGTATATGGTTAGTGGTTTAGTTTGTAAATTAGACATGACATTTTGTTGAATAATGTAAGGATTAGGTATGTATACCTTGTATATTAGAATTCTTTTGTTAATTGTAAATTTAATTATGAATAAATAGAGTTGTAAATAGGAATAAATACTCGTCAATAAGTAGAAACCCCTGCACCATAAGTCTAGGACAGTTTTCATCATTGAGTCCAAGAGAGACGACCCGGACCTCTCTTTACTACTTTAGCGATAGTTAGGGGGTTTGGTAAATAAATAAACAATTTTGATGGGTGTGAGTGACAAATAAATATAAGGGGAAATGTATAGAAAAGTACATAAATAAATCCCACAACAAAAACAGCCATCAGGAGATCAAGTTGGAAGAGAGCTAATTGGGTCTAGAGTAATCTGATCTACTGATTTAGATCTGATCCAAGTGTTGAGATCTGATCGATCCTGTCCATTCATCTAGATCTGGCTGATCCTGGTCCATTCAAATCAAATCGGGCTGATCCTTTCCACTCATCCAGATCTAGCCATCTTGACCATTGGTTCAGATCTGGTTGATCTTGATAATCCATACATGATTTTGATCAGGAGCTATAGTGCTTAAGAATCATGCATGATTTTGATCAGGAGCTCCACCTCCATCCATCTTCTCCATTAATGCCAACCACAACGAGGTAAATGGAATTTCCCTTCCTCATCCATCAATCATCATCAACCACCAGAGAAGAAAGGGGTTTCCCTTCTTCAATTGATCCACCATCCCTTGATGCCATCACCGGAGCTCGATCAGCACCGGGGGTTGAGGGGATTTTCCTTCCTTGTCCACTCCATCAAAGTTCCAAATCTCATCTTCCTCAACACCCATCTTTCTCATTAGGCCATGACTTCTTATCTCCACCGAGATATGATCATCGACTTCACAGCGCAAGCTACAACTGACGAGTAAGGGGATTCCCTTCTTCAGTTGGCCATCTCTTCCACCTCCATCATTCATCCTTGCAAGAACAGAATGGAGGAAGGGGATTCCCTTCCCTATTGATTTCATCTTCGACACACACCTTTCATTTTCCATCAGCAATCGCCGCCATCGTCGTTGAGCTCAATCACCGTCATCGGAGCTTGTGAAGAAGAAAGGGGATTCCCTACTCTTTCAGAAGATTCGATTCCATCTTCCTTTCACACAATTCCTCTTCAATCCATTTCGGCTGGTCTTGCCATCGATCGCCGCCGATGCCGTGTTCCTTCTCCGATTTCGATTTAACAACTTGGAGTTGTGCTAATTTGATTCACGAGCAGCACCATGATTTAGCATTATCTTCATGATTGATCGATTGTAGTTCTTATTTTGAATCTGTCACAACATATGTTGATTTGAATTTCTATATTACTAATGTTGTTGTTCTCAATTGAATTCTTGCTTACATAGTTAACACATTATGGTTCACAATAATTGTTGTTATTGTTTGTTTCATTCAGTTCAGTAGATTAGGTTAGGTCAATTACTTACTTTTCTCATTGCATGAGTTAAAGTTGCATTCGTAGTTTAGTTTCTTTGTTTTTATATTTAATGTAGTAGGTTAGACTTGATTCAATTACTATGCTTGTATTTCCATGAATTTCCATGTTCATAGTTTAGAGAATTTTCATTTTTGCCAATTCTATTCATTTCTCTTACTGTCCTTAGATTTAGCAGCTTAAAACCCAACCCTAAATTCCTTTACAAATAAATTGGATCCTAAGATTTATCATTCAACTGTATTAGTGTAGAGGGGTTGGGCATTAATTTAAATTGTAATCGCATCACGACAATATGATCTATCAGGTACTGAGAAACTTTTCATAAGAAAAGATAACAAGGGACATGCAAACTACCTCCGGTAGCCCTATCGAGAAAGCCATAACCCGAGCCGGTAAAATTTAGAGATGCTCGATACCTAGGGTAAGAGTTGTGCGGATGCAAGTCTACACTAGAAATCTTTCTCAATGGCCTGTTGTCCATTCAGATACGCCCTACGACATCCTTAATAACATGGCCTATACATGTAACTTGACTATACAAGAAACAAAAAAAAATTACACAAGGAGTGGGAAGAGGCTCAAAGAAAACTCAGTTGTGCTCAAAGACAAAAGCTGAGTGCTTTCGGAGAAAGAAAGTGAAACAACAATTTTGTTGCAGTTCACTGGCCTTTTATAGCACACTTATCGCGGTCAGGTAAAAATATGAATCCATCCCATTCCTCAACGGTTGTGATAGTAGCCTCTCGATGAACAATGTTTAGCTACATGGCCGTTCTAGATGCTCGAGAAAATGAAGTGGTAGATCGAACGGTCGAAATCAAACCTACACAATAAAAATGCACTATCGACTAGAACCTCGAGCGTTATGCCAACTAACATTGTAGCCATTAATGCGAAAGACAATTGATATTTTGGGCGACAAATATGACTAGGA
Source organism: Curcuma longa (assembly GCF_044706935.1). Taxonomy (NCBI): domain Eukaryota; kingdom Viridiplantae; phylum Streptophyta; class Magnoliopsida; order Zingiberales; family Zingiberaceae; genus Curcuma; species Curcuma longa. The sequence continues at coordinate 9,985,701 of NC_133881.1, forward strand.
CACGTGTCGATCACGTGTCGTGGATACAAGATGCAGTAAAACGACCCAAGCAGGTAATGGAAGGAGGACATATGATGTACCCATTGTTATATTTGAGAGGTGTCCTAAAGACAATCGTTTTAAACATTGTCTTATTTATTTGATAAATAAAATCCACTATTTAAGTGTTCATTCAATATATATGTTAGTTAATTTAAACTTAATTAATGAAGTCCACAATACAAAGTATAGTATGAGAAAAATTATGGTTGAATTACAATTAGTAAGTATCTCATCATGTGTAATTATGTATATATTAAAATGTATTAAAATCTTCCCTAATCAATGAATTGATAAGATTGAACATCATTAATTCTATGAGACTAGCACATGTATATTACTTGGTTTATCCAAATAGCTGATCCTCGTTGGCTGGAAACATATGGATATTGAGAGTTAACATGTGAATGGTAGTTAAGGGTAACTAATTCATCGGATGTGACTTATTATGAGACTTCATGTGATTCTTTATATGTCAATGAAGATCTCATTGAAGCTCGGTACAAATTTCCTTAGACTTGAGGTATTTAAGTCATCTTGGTCATGAAGACTTATACTTTGACATCTTAACAAAATGTCTCCTAGAAGGTGTAGGTCTGAGATGATTGGGTATAAGTTAATATGCCCGAAGATGCTTAAATAACTCATAGAGGATTCATCACTCCTTTTATAAGAAGACGTATACCCTATGACTTCTTGTTAGGATTATTACTCATAAGTCTTTGGCTAAAACAAACATGTCATGAGGATGATCTTCTTGGACGTATATTTGAGTAATTTGAATCTACAGGACAAGAAACTACTATTTAGGCTAGGAGCGATATAGTCAGTTTAGTGGGGTTGGCACATAGACCATGCTCTAAATCCAGTGGGTATAAGATGGGTGAAAGGAACAAAGATACTAATAACTATAGATGTTGAAGGGTTCATAATATGTTCTAAAATCAACTATGATTTTTTGATCAATTGAGGGTCATAATGTATTATTAGGTGTCATTCATGATTTATTTATAAGTAATAATTAATTATAAATGACCAATATAATCGAGAACTTTTTAAGTCACACACACTATGAGTATATTTTAAAGACTTAAAAATAAGTTAGATAATAAGATTCTAAAAAAAAGAGAGATTAAGTCTTGTTGGACCAAACAAAGGGCAAATATGAAAAATATTACCGCACTGAAAGTGCCTATGGGCCACGTCTCATGTAGGCAAGTCGGGCTTACTCATGCGACATGGGCTTGAATTTTTGTTCACACCTCTTGTAGGTGAGTCGGGATATGTGGTTGGACTTATCCCTCAAGCCTTAATGAAGATGTATATAAATACCTCTCCATGGAACAAAGAAAGAGGATTTTTTTTCTCCTCTTTCTTTTGTTGCGGCCGCCCATCAAGAGGGTATCCCCCCTCTTGTGTCGTCTACAAGCCCTTCCCCCTCTTCTCTTCTTCCTCACTTGGATCACTCTTGAAAGGAAAAACTCCTAGAGCCGTCGATTTTCCTCCTTGGAGCCGTCAACCTCTCTCTTCTTGCGTACCATCTCCTTGATTTGGCTAGTATCAAATGGAGAGACAACTTGTGGCTTGCGAAGTTGTCTTAAAGATATCTTGGCGTGGATACTAATAGAAGAAAGTCTTATGAGACTTGCTAGGTGATTTATTTTCATCTAACATAATAAAAAAGCTATGACTTTTAAACAATTCTTTTTGTTTTAAGTTTATGTCTTGCACATGTATGATTTTATTTTTTGATGTACAAAACTTTTAAGAAAATTTATTTTGCTTCCACTATGTGTTTTTCGAAAATATACGTTCGTATCTCGTAAAAAATCCCAACACCCACGACTTCATGGGCTTCTCAAACTTGTTCCATTTGAGGCAAATGTCTAACCTCTTGAAGTAGTTGTTCAACCCCAGTCATATGCTCGAATCAAATATCCGAATTACACTTATAAACTTGGGCATCAATACTTAGCTACATCCTTGTTCTAGCTCATATATGGTTATATTATGCCTGCTTTCTTACTAAGGTTATTATCATAACTTGGTACAATTCTCACAACTGAGAGATCGATCTCCTCTCCCTAATCGGGGCGAGATTTCTCCTATTTTGGTACAATCTTCATGGCTAAGAGATCGAGCTCCTCTTTTTGGTCAGGATGAGATTTGTCCTATCTTGGTACAATCCTCATGACTAAGGGATCAAGCTCCTTTCCTTGGTCGGAGTAGGATTTGTCCTATCTTGGTACAATCTCCATGATTGAGGGATTGAGCTCTTTTCCTTAGTCAGGGCAGGATTAAAATTCTAATATTCTTGGTATTCTTTTAGTATTCTTGGCATTCTTATTATTATCCTCACAATTAAGGGATCGAGCTCCTTTCCCCGATCGGGGTAGAATTGAACTTCTTGTATTATTGGCATTCTTCTAGTATTGAGGGCATTCTTATTATTATCTTCTTGGATGTGGAATTGAGCTCCTCTCCCAAGTCCAAATCAAATGGATATCCAAGCATTCTTGGTATTTTTATTATTATTCTCACGACTGAGGGATCGAGCTCCTCTCCTTGGTCAAAACAGGATTGGACTTCTTATATTCTTTGCATTCTTTTGGTATTCTAGGCATTCTTATTATTATTTTCCTAGCCGTAAGGTAAAGCTCCTCTTCCCGGTCCAAATGAAATGGATATTCTGGTATTCTTGGTATCCTTATTATTATCTTCCTGGTCGAGGGATCGAGCTCCTCTCCTCGGTCGGGGCAGAATTTGCCTTCTGGTATTTGTGACATTCTTCTAGTATTCTGGGCATTCAAACTAATATCCTTATGATCACAAGATTGAGTTTCTCTCCTAGGTCGAGGAGGGATCCATCTCTTCCATCTTTATGGTTTGATAGATGTGTGACACTTTATGGAATCCCTAGGAGGGAAGGTCACTTCACCCCTTTCACTAATAACCCTATATACTCCATCAACTTATTGGACTTCATTCGACTACGCTTCTCAGTCCGATTTAGAGGGGGGATATGTGATACAACCTAGGTGAACCCGGTTGGATCGTTGCCCTATCATGACCCTGTACGCTAGGCCAACACCAATCATAATAACGGAGTCCCATCAAGCCTCAACCTCCTCTACCCGCGCGGCCGTAGTGGTTCAGGGACAATGAGGAATCTTAGTCAAGCAGACTCTCTTTGGTCTCAACCTCCGACAGTCTCTGACGTAAAATCGACCCCAAGGAGACTGCCTACTTGGAAAGCGACATCGGACTAACGACAAGACAACATTAGGAGTTTGAACCAACAGCTGTCGCCCCTAGCGCAATGGTCCACTTATGAATAGAGGCGTTAGTCGCGATTTGGGAGAAAGGATCACGATCGCTGTAGCATTTTTTATAGGTTTTCTTAATGGGTTGATTTAGGATCCATTAACCCTATTAACCCTATAACCCATTAAGCCATTAACCAATAATCTCATCCAATACCCTAATCTATTATCAAATTAATTAAGATTTAATTAATCCACCTTAACCTTTGGGGTTAATTTAATTAACCTTCCTAATCATCCCTTTAACCCCTAAAATTAAGGTTAATTTTATTTACAAATAAACTCCTAATTTTTGGTATTTTACATCTCCGCCGTCAAGTATCTGGTCAACCTTGATCTACTTGACTCTTCGTTCAACCAACTAATATATTGATCGACTATTAAGTATCCGATCAATCTTGACCTACTTGACGTCTCGCTCAACCAACTAATATATTGATCAAACATTGAAATCCAACTTGAGTCAACTCAAACTTGATTAACCTAGTCAACCTTGACCCGAGGTTGATTGCACAAACAAACCCGATTTATTAGAGCCTTATCATTGCCTAGTATCCGATTGACTTCAACCTATCAAGATTTTATCCACCTAGTATCCAGTCAACCTTGACCTACTAGGACTTCTCGTCTCATTCCTAATATCTTTTCAACCTTCACATGCCAGGACTTCGTCATTGTCAAATATCCGGTCCTCCTTGACCTATTTAGACTTTTCATCTTATGTCTAATATCCGACCAACCTTGACCTGCCAAGACTTTATCATTACAAACATCCGATCCCCCTTGACCTATTTAGACTTTATTATTGTCAAACATCCTATCCTCCTTGACAGGATTATACTGACTTCCCTTCTCAGGCCTAACATCTTGTCCTCCATGATGTATCAGGACTTCCACCATTGTCAACTACCTATTGGGTTTCCGCCAAGTGTTCGACCAATCATGATTCACTTAAACTTCTTTCCACTTGTCAACTCTCTATTAGGTTTTTGATCATCATTTGTCCGAACAACTGTGACCCACTTGAACTTTTCTTTTTCCAAATCTCTGTTAGACTTTCAATTATCAAGTGCCCGATCAACTGTGACTCACTTGGCTTCATGCTCAACCAACTAAATCAATCTTGGTCAACCTGACCTAAGGTCAAACTCTTCTTCTACTTGACGCCTCGCTTTCGTCAACAAATATATTGATCAAACATCAAAACTCAACTCAAGCCAACTCGAGTTTGGTCAACCTAAATTGATCAACATGGTTAACCTAGATTGATCAACATGGTTGATGCAGGAGGATCCAAAAAATTTTATTACTATTTTTTATAATTTTTATTTTAAATAATTTTTAGGGGTTTTTGATATTTAGAGTAGTTTTGAAAATTTTTATTTTTTTTATATTTGAGGATTTTAAGTCCGTTTGGGATTTCGAGTCCTTTAAGAATTTTTCCTTTCTATTAGGATTTTTTTCCATTCTTTACAAGTTAGGGTTTTGGATCTATATAAGCATCTTGTTAGTTGATATTTAGGGAGAAATTTTTGGTTTAATAATATTTTTGACAATGTCATTTATTTCTCTATTCCTAATATTCTTCTAAATTAACAGGTTTAATAAGATTGATTTTTGACGTTCGCAGTCGTTTAACGGAATCATTATTGCTTGCAAGATAATTGTTATCCCGTCCAATGTCAATTGGTATCAGAGCTCTTAGATCCCATGGATGGTCATCGTGGTCATGTTCGTGGTCGTGACAAGAAGGTTCCGACTGAGGAAGCCTCTCACCATGATCGTAGCACTCGAGATGAGATACTTCAAGATCTACAGAGACGAGTCACAAAGTTATTCTAGCGTCTAGCGGTGCAAGAACATAAAGGTCGAAAGTTCCTTTATTCCCTTTTTGAAAATTCATTAATTTCCAATCGAAGAGAGATGTCGAAGCACAATTTTGATTTTGAGAAATTCAGGATCAACCACCCTACCATCTACAACTTTAAGAGAACGCCGACTCCACAGTGTCTTTACGTTCTCCCTTTCTCCTACTGTGATGGAGATAACCATGAAGATATGGACCTCGACAACATCGAATATGATCAATCTTACTCTCGCTATCTTTTGAACACAGAAGGCAATGGAGATGACGACAAGATCGAAATATTTGGTGATCCAGTTTATGACGATGCTGATGAAGAGGAGATAGACCTAGACGAAGCGTTGATCAAAGACCAGAAGCTCACTTTGTCTAACGGCAATCAACAGCCTAGTTCATCTATTGATAACACCCCAGTCTACATCATCTCGCCTTGCATTAACTTGGCATCCTAATTTATTTAGCATGCAAACGAGACCAAGGTGATTAGCGAGCTAGTATATGGCAATGATGAAGTTGACGAAACGCTTTATGATGGTGACCATGAATCACAACAAAATCAACCATTATGCTTGGATTCTCCTTCGTGGACAGATGCAAAAGGTGTTAAACGATCAGATGATAAAGTGAGTGAGACTCAGTTTGCTTCAGCTCAATCTTCAAGGTTGGGGATAGGTTGCGAAATATCAAATTTTGACAAAAGTAACATGAAATTTATTCCTTCCGCCACAATGTAAGATTTTGTGACTGTGGTTCCAAGGATTCATTTGTAGAATCAGATAAATCCATTGGTGGCACTCAGACTATTATTTGTTCTATGAAAGGCTCCCCTTCAAGCTTGGACTTATCAGGTGTTGTTATTTCTTCATCAAACAACAACGATGCAATTCTTGTTTTGAAAGAGGCTTCTGTAACTTCTACTATGGGGCCTTCTAATGAAGCTATGATTATGATGCAAATTTAAGTTCACAGGAACATCGTTTTAGCATATGTGAAGTTTCTCCAGAATGATCATTTTCTTATGACAACACTAAGGCTATCATTATATGAGAGTTTCTTTATGATCCACTGGAGGCTCCTTGGATAGTCATGTTTGGTGACATTGCTATTGAAATTAAAAAGAACAAGTTGATGTCTTCACAGTTAGATGTAATTTACAAGGAAAAGAAGTGTTTGAGGGGCGCAAAGATGGACAAGAGCAACATTCATGATGTCATTCTCATCGGGGGATCGACGAGGATTCTCAAAGTCCAACAGTTGCTAATAGATTTTATTGATTTGGTATCAGACGATCTTCTTCCTAGGCGACCACCTGACACTACCTAAACTCCAGGACGAGTTTTTTCAACCTGTGGCGACTGATGCAAGAAGATCTGAATATTTTTATTTTTTATTTCTAGTAATTTTTAGAGTTTTTGATATATAGAGTAGTTTTGAAAATATTTATTTTTTATATTGAAGATTTTAAGTCCGTTTAGGATTTTTATGATTTTGAATCCGTTAAGAATTTTTTCTTTCTATTAGGATTTCTTCCTTTCTTTACAAGTTAAGATTTTGGGTTTATATAGGTATCTTATTACTTGATGTTTAGGGAGAAGTTTTTGGTTTAATAATATTTTCGACAGTGTCGTTTATTTCCTCATCTCCTGATTTTCTTTTGAATCAATAGGTTTTAGAAAATTGATTTTCGATATTCACAGTCGATTAACGAAATCAATATTACCCATAGAATAACCGTTATCCCGTCCAACGTCAATGTTCAATCTTGACCGGAGGTCAATTGTACCAACATTAATTCTCTTCTTTCTTCTTCAATAGACATTATCTTTCTTCTCTGTAGTCTATAAATTAAAACATTTGAAACTCTATGTAGGTTTGTTTTTGCTTTTCATGCACGTGTTTTTGTTGTTATTCATGAAAAAAACACATTTGTTTTTATAGTGCTCGTCATCTTTGATTTCTCCCTACATTGATGAAGTACCTTAACACGGTAGTTGAGCTTGAACCTTTAGAGTTGCCTACTCATAATGAATACTGATCATGGGTCAAAGATGTGATCATTCAATGTTACAACTTAATTGAAACTATTTTTCATAGACAATCATGTGGAATGATGAGCCTATGACAAAGTCTCACGTAGTTGGCATGGGTGATAACTCCCGTGTTATTTTAACCTAAAACGCCTTACAATGATAATTCCAAAGTGATCAAAGCTACAAATATCTTATGCATATATAGTCATTCAATTCAATTTCATTATAACAATGCCTAAAGGACAGACTTGATGAGCCACCAATTTGCTATTTATTTGCATGACTTTATAAGAGATGGTAAAAAAAAACTATATTTGCATTAGCCAAAGGTTCCATTTTGATCGTGAAAGTGCGTGTGGAAATAGTGATCTTGGTCATTGATTTTAGTAGGTTTGTGCTATGTAGAAGGTTGAGTTCATTTGTTTTCTAAAATGTTCAAATGTTATATAGTCTTAAATGTTAGCATTTGTATCTATTTGTGTTCATCCAATTTTGTTAAGCAGCAGTCAAGTGTGTATCTATGTGTTCAGTCGTATGTATTAGATTAGATATGAATATATTTGTAAATATTTGATTTGATTTAGTTATTATCTTTATATGATTTTATTCCATATAAATAATTATCTAAATTAGGAATTTATTTCTTACTAGATTTGATGAACATATATATAATCTTATTATTGTGATCAATAATATTCGAGTTATTTTGAAAACCTCATATAGTATCAGAGCATTTGGCTCATGCTCCTAATTCCTTCAAAACCTAAGTCAATGGACTCCTCAACCTCCTCCACTACCTCCATCTCCATCATGATAACTAGCACACCGTCCCCTTCACACAATATCATCGCCATTAACGTGGCAACCCAAGTCCTTTTGAAACTTACCTCCACCAATTATCAAGCCTAGCGGTTTCAGTTTCAATCTCTCCTAATTAGTTATAATCTCATCGGTTATGTTGTTGGCTCCAATCCATGCCCCCCTCCCACCATCACTCAATGTAATTCCATGGTCCCCAACTCTGACTATTTACTTTGGATCTGTCATGACCAATTACTTCTCAATGCTATCATTGGTGCTTTCTTGCCCACCTTGATTTCATTCATTGCTGCTTCCAAAATATCTCTTGAAGCTTGGACCACTCTTGCAAAGACCTATGCTGCTCCTAGTCGTGGTCGAATTTCATAACTCAAAGCTCAGATCTCCAATCCTATCAAAGGATGCAAGAAGATCTATCACTGATTTCATGCAAGATATCAAGTGCATTGTGGATGCTCTTGCCCTCATGAATGCCCTCGTCGATGATGAAGACCTCACCCTCAAAGTCCTCAATGGCCTTGACGGCAATTACACAGAACTCTCTCATGCTATTCAAGCTCATGACACCTCTATTTTGTTTGATGAGTTGTATGAAAAACTACTCAACTTTGAAGCCCAACTATTAACAAAAGTTGATGTTCCTCATACTCCTAACCACCGCCTTTATTGCTTCCCACAACAACAAATCATCTCATTTTGGTACAATCACAGGTCAGACTCAGTCCTCCGCTGTTTCACGTGGTCGTGACCCCCGTCCTCCAAGTCCTTGGCAACCATGGTCTTCCGCTGTCGCCCATAACTCGCGCCCTTACCAAGGGCGCTACCAGCTTTGTAGTATCATTGGTCATTCAGCTAAGCATTGTACTTCTCACCAATATCTATCGTGGACTCCACAACAAGGACCCCCTCCTCACCTAGCCTACGCTGCTCCTCAAGCTCACATGGCTTCTCACCCCGCTTGCTAACCTTGTACACACAGAATAGCTCATG
>NC_133881.1:9994865-10033761 GCF_044706935.1 Curcuma longa
TGTGTGCCATCAGACAAATGACTTACTGTATCATTCAGAGAATGATTATATACAATTTAGGGAGCGACTAAGTTAGGTGTAATAACTTTTGAGCATTGATCGTTCTATGAGCAGCTATGTGAGATATAATAATTTTCTTAACAATGAATGCTCAATGTGCTTGTTGTTGCACGAATCATTTTCCTATATATGAATTGGTTGTTCTTTTAGTCAATGTGACTATATGGTTTTTGTGACTAATGATCTCTAATTTCTTAGTCTATGTAACTAAGGATTCCGATTTTATTTAATCTACGTGTCTAAATACCTCTTAATGGTCTTTGTTACCATTTGTCTTTGTGGCTTAACTAGGACGAATGAGAGATGTAAGCGATTATGCACACTCCGTGTTGCACGTTCTGTGCATAGAACACGCTCATTGTAAGGCTCCCATCCAAGTCAAGAAGCGAAGAAGAAGCGAGGAGAGGAAAGTCAGGCTGCCGGAGAAGAGGAGTGAACACCAAATGAGGGGATTTGGTATGTGGAAGCCTGAGAAATTTTCCATTGTGATTGCTCCTCCGACACGAGCAATCCAAAGCCGACTCATCACAAGAACAGGTACATTTCAACAATCTGACAAATTTCATGATGGATCTTGATATAAATCTTCAAACACAAAGGTCCTTAATTATTTAAATCCAATAAAATATCTTGTTATTAGTCATAGACATCTTAGCAATAAGATTAAAATCTTGCTTTGATTTCATAACCAAAACATACCATCATTCATATGAATCTTATAATTTCTTTTCAAAAATTAGTCAATACATAAGATATTATTAATCAATTTTGAAACATAATAAACATCATAAAGGACTATTTATATTACATAATAAAAACTTCTACATCACACTTCATCAATTAAAAGCATAAAATTTATTCTATGGTACAATTTATTAGTTGTTCGTCTCACAATCACTTAGAGGGTGGAGTAACCACACAAGTGTACTGATGTATCATGGTTAGGGGTTTGGAGCTATCTCTGGCCGCTCAAGAACGCCTGCATGATACAAGAGAACCCACAGATGGGTAATGAACTCCCCTCCGGAACGAAGGCTTTCTTGGTGAGCTTCAACGTTGCCGGATGGTGCAAGGTACAGGAGGTACTCTGCCCAGAATTCCGCCAACACGTTCCATCTCTTGTCCTCATCACTGATGGATTCCACCAACGTCTTCCCCAACTCTGCACCCATCCCCAGTATCGTGCTCTTTTTTCTCGATTCAGGCTCCATCATCTTCTTCCACATTTCGCTCTCATCTTTGGCCACCTCCAGAAGGTCGTCGATCTCATTTACAGTGATTGTCATCTTTGATTTTTCGCTACATTGACGAACTTAATACAAACTTTGATATTCTATTATTTGTTCTGGTTCGGGAGGCGGCGTGCGATCGCGTCGTTGATCATCACGCGCCGGGAATCGATCACCTCTAGAGGGTGACCATTGATCTGCCCTGGGTTCCGGCCGAGCATCAGGATGTCTGAGCGCTCCACGCCTTGCCTGGTCACCCCTCCAACCAGGGTTTTCCGGCAAGCGTCTTCCACCGGGTTGCGGGACAGCCATTGCTTGCTGCCTCTCCATAATGACCTGGTTGATCTCCTGGGCCAGTACTCAGCATTCTTGTGTACTATGGGCAGTGGACTGATGATAGGCACAGAAACAGGTTGGCTGACCGTTCTCGCAGGGATTCCGTACTCCCTCGGAATAGGGAGTGTATCTACTACTTGGACGACGCGCTCCTCGCGTCGTGGTGGAGGGTGTGGAAGAGGTCTCGGCTGAGCTTCCCGTCGAGTCTCTCGTCGAGGAGGTGCGGGGGTCGGCCTCCTGTCAACAGGCGGGGTGGGGCCGGCGTCTCCTTGCCTAGCGAGCTGGGTTTCTTCCAAATGTATATACTTATTAGCACGCTCCAGCAGTTTGGGATAACTGGGAGGTGGTTTCTTCACGAGGGAACGGAAGAAGTCTCCATCTTGAAGGCCCTGGGTCAGGGCGCTAGTAAGGATGTCCGAGGGAGTAGAAGGGACATCCCATACTTCCTTATTGAAACGATGGAGGTATTCCCTCAGGGTCTCCCGGGGCTTTTGCTTCATCGAAAATAGAGTGAGCGGAGTTTTTTGATACTTCTTAGCACTAGAGAATTGGTATAAGAAGATTTCTTTGAACTCCTCGAAGGAGTGGATAGAGGCAGGTGGTAAGTGATTGAACCAACGCTGCGCGGATCCGGAGAGGGTGTTGAGGAAAACGCGGCACTTAACTCCGTCAGGATACTGATTGAGCAAGGATGCATTCTCAAATCGGCCAAGATGATCTTCAGGATCCGTAGACCCATTGTATTCCCCCACGGATATTGTTTTGAAACGTGGGGTAGTCCTTGTTCCAAGATTTCCTTGGAAAATGAGTTTTTGTGCAGCTTCACTGGTGGAGTTGCTGGAGAAGCCATGGGGGCTTTACCCTTGCGATCATCGCGCCGATCTCCTCCAGCATGGGATCCTTGCGAATCCGCTTCAGTAGAGGCTCCACCTCGGTTAGTGGAACCCATCGGGAGCAAGACCTCCTCCACTGGGGAGGAGCCCCAAAGGGGGCGTTAGCAGCGAGGGTCGGAGGAAGCGGTGGTGGGGCACGTCCTGGCATTGTGCCGAACAGATCTTGGATGACAAATCGAAGATCATCACGTGACATCGTAAGAGGGACACCGAGGTCGGGAGCCACAAGATTCGGTTCCTCCTCGGGCTAGCGGTTATCGGTGGTGCGTCTAGTGGTGACCATCGCGCCTCTAGCTCAGATTTCCCACAGACGGCGTCAATTTGTTCCAGCCAAAAACCGACGACAGTCAACCCACCGATCAAGAAGATGTCACCTCAACCTGTGCGGGCCCTAGTAGGAGGGGGGACCTGCAAGATCACCACGAGCGAAAGGATTAGCTGATGCCGGGGAGTCCCGGCAGGCCACTCCGACGCTCAAGTCAGTTCTCCGGCGAAGAGAAAGTAGTAGCAGTAAAAACAGGTGTAGTAAGAATGCAAGAGATTGGATTAGATAACTGATACCTACGTGAGAACTGATATACCTGCGGAGCGAACATTTCATCTGACAGAGGAACAGGCTATGGTGGTAGACCCGACCACGGGCCGGGTCCAGCCCGGACCCGGACCGGGTCAACGGGCCGGTTGGCCCGTTGACTCGGTTAGCCGGGCCAAATCGTAACCGGCCAGGCAGGATGCCGGGCCGGTTAAGGTTCAAGCTTCCTTGAACAGGCGGTTCAGCCAGTTAACCGGCGGTTTGAACCGTCGGTTCAAGTTTTTTAATTTTATTTTTTTATGGGTAGCCGTTGGAACCGGCGGTTCCAACGGCTCCGAACCGCCGGTTAACCGGCGGTTCGGAGCCGTTGGAGGCTTTTTTTTATTTGTTTTTCAACGGATGAGATCATTTGATCATTTTTTTATCAATGGCTATGATTTAGTGTCTGTTATGATCCAAATTCTATAAATAGGGAGCTCATTTCATCATTTTTCACACACTTCTCTACTCTCTAACTCTCATTCTCAACTTCGTAAGTTCGCGTTCTTTCGTTTCCGAGCTCCGACTCCATCTTTCGACTACAATGGAAGGAGGCCGCGGTGGAAGTTCTTCACATCGATCTCGGAGGGGGAAAGAAATAGCGCACGAGGATCCCATCATCCAATCCACCGACGATGAGATCGAGGCCCAACACCTTCCGACGCCCGAAACACAAGGAAGTAATGATGCAATTACTTCTAAGGTTCGGGAACCTCCTCCTCTTAAATCTACTATTTTTACAAAACATTTTGAGAAAGTCACTCTTCCATTAGGAGAAATGCGTGCAAAATGCAAGCATTGTAATGCTTCCTACAAATTCCAAGCCGGCGGCGGCTATGGGTCGTTAAAACGACATGTAGAAACGAAGCACCCGACAGAATATGAACTTGACTTATCTCAAACACAATTATCTAGATTTTCTACCGGTAGTAGTACTAATTCTGATTTATTTTTATATTCTGATAATAAATTAAGAGAATCATTAGCTAAATTTGTTTCCGTAGAACATTTGTCTTTTAGTTTTGGATCTAAATGCACATTTGAAGATTTTTGTAAAGAATCTCTTAATCCTAGTGCTAAACGTGTTCCTAGGACTACACTTACCCGTACAATTAAAAAATTAGTAAAACAAGGAAAAAATAATTTAATTGATGAATTTAGTAAATTAAATAATAAAGTTTCTTTATGTGCCGATATTTGGAGCGATCATTGGCAAACTCATTCCTATATGGGTGTGACTTGCCATTGGATTGATAGCTCTTGGATCCTCCAAAAACGGTTGATAGCTTATAGAGTTTTTGATGAATCACATACTGCTCATAACATTGCACAATTATTATGTTTAATTTTAGAAGAATATGGATTAACTCATAAAATATTTTCAATATCATTAGATAATGCTAGTTCTAATACCGCTTCTATAGATGAACTAAAATTTGTTTGTCAACCTGTTATTGGTGGTTTATTTTTTCATATTCGTTGTGTTTGTCATGTTTCAAATTTATGTGTTCAAGATGGATTAAGACTTTTAGAAAATTATATTAAACCAATTAGAATTGTAATTTCTTATTTATGGTCTCATCCATCTATGATGAAACAATGGAGTAGATTTTGTAGAGCTAATGGAATGAGACCTAAAAAATTTCCACGTGATGTACCAACACGTTGGAATTCTATATATCAATTATTACAAGATTCATTTCAATATAAAGATTTATTATGTTTATTTTTTGCAAAAAATAGTAATACTAATATATATTTATTTTCACAACAATGGAATATTTGTAGTAGTATTTGTGAAATTTTAAAAGTTTTTAATGATGCAACCGAACAACTTTCCGGTGTTTATTATCCTACTGCTCATTTAGTTTTAGTGAATTTTTTTAGTATAGTATTAATTTTAAATGAACATATTAATAATGAAGCTTTAACTTCTTGTATAGTAGCTATGAAAACAAAATGGGAAAAATATTTTTATTTAATTCCTGAAATTTATTTAGTTGCATTTGCTTTAGATCCTAGATTTAAATTAGAAGTTTTACAAGAAATGCTAACTTTATATTATGACGCTTTAATTCCTGTTAAAGATTCTTCTTCTCCTAATCCCGATAATATTATATATATTATTAGAAATTATTTATCTGATATTTATAATCAATATTATGTTAAATATGGAACACAAACTAATATTTCTGAAACACAACAACAAACTACTAATGTTAATTTAAAACTTTCAAAAGCACAACTTTTATTAAAAGAACGGACGAAACGTCCACGAGGATCCTCAAGTTCCACACAGGAACTTGAGAATTATTTTACCACTTCTTTTGATTTTAATGAAGCAGACAGCGAAGATTTCGATATTTTGAAGTGGTGGTCACAGAAGGCTTCAGGTTTTCCCGTTCTCTCGGTAATTGCCAAAGAAATTTTAGCATGTCCAATGTCAACTGTTGCTGTGGAGCAGACATTCAGTGCCGACGGCAACATATTAGATGAACGACGATCAACTATGTCTCCCGACTCATTGGAAGCCCAAGCATTACTCGACGATTGGACCAGAGCCGAGAAGAGAATCCAAGGAATGCAACTTTCAGAAGACGAAGTCGAAGAATTTGATACGGAAGGAACGAATACGACGGGAGGAACGGGAGGAAATGGAAGTGAGTGAATGAGTGATGTAAAAGGGTAAAAATGTAAAAGAACTACGTGGGCTTTGATTCCCCTATACCCTAAGGGGATACGTAGGCAACTTAATAAGTGCAAGCCCTTTTTTCAATAAATTTTAAATTTTAAATTTAATGAATTTTAAATTTTAATTTTTTTAATATAATAATCTCGAACCGTCGTGAACCGTGGCGAACCGTGAATCGGCGGTTCCGAACCGTGAACTGTAACCGTCTTGGGCGGTTAAGGTTAAGGGTCGACCTGCCATGAACCGTCGAACCGGCGGTTTCGAACCGTCGGTTCCGAACCGTGGTCGGGTCTATAATGGTGGTATCCGAGGAGACAGACCCTGGGCGTATATGACACCTGCCCAGTAGGGTGGCATCTAGGACAAGGGTGATACATCTATAACCGATTTGCGACATGTTGCTGTATGTCATCTTTGTCGTTTAGCTGTAGATAGGAAGGTGGCAGCGATAACGAGGCGGGACGTGGAGACCTGAAGACAACCTTTCCCCTGCACGGCAATTCACACGCTTGATTGTATGCATTATAATTGAGTGTTAGTAGGACTTGAGCCAGGATTGATGTCAGAATGGGATAGGGGGACCCGGGACCAGCGAGGACTGGGTTTAGCTGGGTAAGACGAACAGAGTGGATGGTCGAGCAGACTCGATGGACTGAGCAGTTCGACTGCACTAATTGTTGACGGCCAAGCTAGGCGGGTAGCCCGAGAACAATCATGGTGAGTACTGGCCGGGCGTACCGCGTGTCCCAGTGAGATGATCGGGCAGTACGAACAACCCGGTTGGGCCGAAGGAGCTGAGCCAGCCAAGACGGACTAAGCGATAGGTAACCCGGGAAATGCTCGGGCAGTGTGGCACATGCCCTGGATGAGTCAGAACCAAGGCATCCCGGGCAAGTAAAGTGAAGGCCCGTACCGGCCGGGCAAGATGGTGGGTGCTTGTGAGCCAAGCAAGCTGGTTCGCTTAAGGATCTATCGCATTGATCTGTCCGCACGAGCATATCCTCAGCCATGTCCGGCCAGGTGAACCAGAGCGTTGGACCCCATGACCCAAGTAAGGAGGTTCGTGCGGAAGGACCGGTTAGACTGTTCCCGGATGAAAGGGTTTGAATTCCTAAGACCATCTTGACCCTAGACCCCGGGACCAAGGACGCGGTTCCCGGGACTGGCCAAATCAAGTTATATGTTGACTGGCCCGGCCACGTTCGGCCGAGCAAGACTGTCTGGACCCTGGACCCCGGGACCGAGACCGTGGACCCCGAGACCGGCCAGGTAGGGCGATCTGTTGACTTACCCAGCTACGTAGGGCCGAGCAAGACTCACCACATCAGTCATGACTTCCTTACATAGGAGTACTAAACCTTAGTAGCATTAAACGGTCGAATAAAAATCTTTAAAATATATTAATATTTTGAATTTTTGAAGAGTGTAGGTCTTTCAACTAGTTTTGGATAGATCTAGAGAATTCTAAATCACTTTAAATCAATATCAGTATACCATTAGAAGTCTCCTTAATATATTCATTGTAGCGAAAGGTGATTACACTCATCACCCCAGGAGCGTCTCAGAGTTCGTCACCAAGTTATGTGAACGAGGTAAATCATGGGGTTAGCTTATAGCTGACCGCCAAGTGGCTACGATTGGGAGGGATTTTTTTTCCGAGGGCATTGCACGTGTCGGGAATTGATCCCTTACTCCATTGTAACAAGTCTACCATCCTCAAGTCTACCATCCTCTAGTCTACCATCCTATAGTTGACTAGGCACCTGGACTCCTTTCTTAATGTATTCATGCTCTTGTACTTGAATTTGATAGTATAAATTTATAATGATGAATTTTTATACTTGATAAAAATTATTATAAATTCATTATAATGCTTAGTACAATGATACAATTATTAATCAACACCAATAATAACTACTTATGACTTCTATGATTATAAAAATATTAAAATTTTAAATTTTTAAATGGGGTAAGTCTTTCAATCAAATTTATTTGAAACAACAGACGAATCTAACACATGTAGAATCATTTTAAATTAAAATTAATATAGTTTTAAAAATCTACTTAATATATTTATATCATCGCACTAATTAATATTAGTTAAGAGTCATGAATATATGTGAAAACTTATAAAAACCACATGCACGTTATGTAATTATTTCGTGGAAACAGAAATATGTTATCTATTTTTCGAATTATTAAACGAAATGATTAATACTGATATCGTTGCTTTTTTATCATAACTACTAATTATTAGGATATATCTTTTGTTCAATGTTGTACACATATAAATAATATTATATGTATGACCAACTTTAAATATATTGTGAGAAATTTTTTAAAGCGTATTAAATTGTGTAGATTATTTCATAAAATATTTTCAGATGTAAAATATCAACGGGCCAACTTTTTTAATTCCTTTGTCAATTTTCTTTTAATTTAAGGAAAATAAAATAAAAATAACTTCCACATTTTGTTTTGAAAATATTTTTCAAAAAAAATCAATTTCTGATTCAAAATTGATTTTAAAAATTAACTTCGAGTATGTGAATTTAAAATGAATTGTGAATTTATGATGCAAGGATTTTAAAATCAATATCCAAAGCCATGATTGTCTTCTGCATTTAATGTTAAAAAAACGTGAAAAGTGTGTCGGTTAGAAGGATAATGTTAAAAAAAAACGTGAAAAAGCCATGATTTCTAGCATTGTCCGCCGCCATGATTGAAATTCTATCCTTTAGAGCATCCGCAACGTGTGTTCAACGCGCGTCAATAGGATGATGTGGAAGAGAGAGGGAGCGACGTGGAGGAGGGAGGGAGGAGTGAAAGAGGAGAGAGGTATTTAACGCGTTCAGAGTTCTGAACGCGTTAATCGGTGAATTTTTTATTTTTTTAATATTAACGCACGTCAAATCTGTTGGTGATCGACCACGTGGTCGATCACCATACAGTGGTCGACCACTGGTCGACCACCACTGCCAACTGCACATTAATGCTGCGATTAACGCCAGCTGCTGGCGTTGCAGTTGCTCTTAGTCACTGGTTCAGAAGCTTCAGTACATGAATCTTATCCAGAACAGTTACAGGGCAGTGTGTCATGTTGCCATTGTTTCACGGATTTCTAGCATCGTCATGGCTGACCGTCTATCCTTTAGCCACGGGTTCAAAAGCTTCACTGCAGGAATCTTAACTCAAATTCGATTGGAAAGAATACCTCCATTTTACGTTTCCATTCGGCAAGTTCCCCCTCGAATTTTGGCGGATAAATAACAGGTCCGACCATTTTGGTTGATGGTGCCGCAGTTAGCGGTTAGTCCTTCTACGACGAACTCACTCTGATACCACTTGTAAGATCGGGTTGGACCCGCTAGAGGGGGTGAATAGATTTTAACAGAATAGCACTCATCTTTTTAAAAAAACTTGATTGCAACTGGATCGTTGCTTCTAAGACGGTTAATACTTAATAAGAACTCCTTTAAGCGGAGAAGTCTTTACAATTGTAGCACAGAGACTTAGAGAGTAAAATATAAAGTAATTGACGTTCTCACTTCTAAAACTATAAGTCTTATTTATAGCTCAAGAGGATAGATCTGGATCGTTGATCGTATATGAACTTTCTCTTGGTCGTTGATCCGTTGATGCGATCCTAACCATTGATCAGAGATAGACTTTGATCGTAGCCGTTGATTAAATAAGGATAAACTTTATCTTTAATAAAAGATAAAGAGAATTATCCTTAATAAAATTAAGTATTTATCTTTTATATTATATGATAAAAGATAAAAACTTAATTATCTTTTCTTCTTTTTTTCCTTCAAAAGGCACGTCCAAAAGGTCCAAGTCTAAGTCCTCTAATCTGATAAAAGTCAATGGTTAAAGTCAATGGTTTGACTTTTGTTGACTTTTGTAGAATCGACAGTTGGGTGATTTCTGACCAACCGGAGTTAGGCTCACCCGAACCTGACTCCGGCCTTTTGCCCTTCGAACGTGCTTCCTCCTGGCTTCTCGTCCCTTGGACGTCACGCATGTCCTTCTCGCTCCACCGGCGCACTGTTCCATAGCTTCCGCGTCTCTCAGATTGCACCGAGCTCGTCGTCTCACTTCCCCACACAATCCTTTTCATCCGCTACGTCTTACGTACGCTCGACTTCCTCCGTACCTAAGTTCTTGCACACTTAGCAGAGGGATTAAAATAACACAGGGCCTAACTTAACCTGGTTGATCACATCAAAACTAACCGAGCCATCAACAATAATGTGTCATCCTGCTGACTCCTCATGGAAACATCTTGATACAATATTTTTTTTCCTTTGCAATGGAACCCCATAATGTAAGCCTTGGACTTTCATCAGATGGATTTCAATCATTTGTTCAATCTAGACAGCAATATTCATCTTTGTCAGTCATAGTAACACTATACAACTTACCACCATGGGTGTGCATGAAAGATGAATTCATGTTCCTTACCGTGCTTATTCTAGGTCTAAAGAATTCAAAAGAGAAGATTTATATTTTTGCAACCTCTTATTGCAGAGTTGAAAGAATTATAGAATGTAGGGTCTCTGACTTATGCGATTGCAAGTAAAACTAATTTTACCTTACATGCTACTTTATTATCGGTGATTAGTGATTTTTCAACATATTCAATGTTGTCTGGATGGAGCACGACTAGTAAGTTAGCATGTCCTGTAAAATACCGAAACTTAATAAGGGGTTTTAGGGTTATTGCTATAGGGTTATTGGGTTTGGACCCGACCCGTTAAGAGAGGGAATAAAACCCGTTCAGAAAGCTACAGTAAACCTAAAATCGCGAGTTTTGCCTTCTCCCAACGCGCGCGCCTCCCTCTGTTTCTTCGTGTCTTCATCGATCGCGGCGGCAGCGACTCCAGCGCGGATTTCCGACGGTCCGCAAGGCAATTGCGAGCGCCAGCGAGTGGAGTGCGAGTTGGGGCAGCGCCGGTGACAGGCTCGATCGGTGGAGGCAGCGACGTACAGGGCGAACAGAGGAGAAGGAAATCGGTATGTGTTGATTTGGTTGGGTTCTTCCGATTTGTGCTTGGTTTAGACTTTGATCTAGGGTTCCATGTCCTTACATCTTGAAGCAGGAGCTTGATTTGATTTTGGCCGGCTGTGAGATTTGTTGTTGGTGTCGGCCGTGGGCAAGGAGGAAGAACCGAAGGAAGAAAGGGGGAAAGCTAGGGCACGACTGGATTTTTTTTAGCTGAGGTTTCCTCACTTGAACCTAATTGGTTTTGAGTTGGAATTAGTGGGATGATTTGGAATCTCAATTTAATTTGGATATTGATCAGTGAACTGTCGTTTGTGGCTACTGTTGATTTGTTTAGGTGATTCGGTTTCAAGGAAGAAGGGAGGTGAGCTTGGATCTAGAGATTACAGGGCATCTACGGTAGTTTGGGTAAGCTTCTTGTGATTTTGATATAATTATAGATTAGATTCAAATTAGTGTGGATCTTGTTATTGTTGAATTAGGGTGGTTTTACTGTTGATGAGTTGTTAGGTTAGGATCAGTTTTAATGAATATGATGTTTAGTGTGGTTAGGATGTTGAATGAAGGGGACATGTTGGAAGTTGTAGAACTATTGGTTTGACCTTTTTCCATGTGTTATATTGATCGATTTGTTGGTAAAGTTGGTTAGGTCGTTTAATTAATGAGTTGATACGTTGAATTATGTTGTAAACCATGGGATGGTAAAGTTGGGTAGTTAATTGGGATGATTAACTTATGATAGGTTGGTTGGAAAATTTGGCATGATTCTATTTGTTTAATCGTTGTATTGAGGAATATTGTTATTCCTTTTTGCAGGACCTTGATTGACTTGTGGTCCTATATTTTCTGAGGGGTTCTAGTTGTGGACAATCCAGGTGGGTACCCCTGTACTTGGTCAATACAGGTTCACTTTCCGTGCATGCTTGGTTGCTACTTTACTAATCCCGTTGCTCATACTGTTTGAGGTGTTGATCTAGTTGGTACCTATTGATAATCATCATTTGATACTTACCTGTTGACCTTGTGATACTCTGATTCCTATCATGTTGATACCTTTGCTATTTATGTCAGTTATTCTGTTGATACTAGTGTTAGATGTTGTTTGACACATGTTATCTGATCCTGATATATTTATCCACGGTTAGATCAGTATTACTACTGTATTCTTGACATATGTTGACTTTCATAAATTCCTGTTGAGCATGCTAATTAATTAGCTATTACATGTTGGGATGATCATCATGCATCCATAGTAGTTGTAGGTGTTGTATGTTGTTGGCTCTTACCCGACGCCGTGTTGTGGTGTCACATGGGTAAGAGGTTGCACTACAGTTGGGTGCGACCAAGACTGGCTACATTGCCCTCCTGCTACACTGTCACTCCCCACTTATTTTTGGTGGTCAGTTGTTGGAGTTTGCGCAGTATGTCCTGTTGTGCGCCCCATGTTCATTTCCGAGAGGAGTGGCTGGGGACGACGAGTGCAGACAGTGACTTGACTTGTTATTTTTGATTGCGATGGTTGATGCATATTACATGCATTTATTAGTAGGTTATTATATAGCTTATGTTATTCATATGTTTGTGTATTGTTGCATTTACTTGCTATGATTGTTGCACTTGTATGACATTGCATACATGCTTACATGTATCTGATTTCTATACCTGTTGCACAGTTGATCTTTTCATATCGTCCCCGTGATATACCCTGTTTGATTAGTTGATACTCTGTTGATACCTGCTACCATGTAAATGTTATCTTGTTTCTTCTTACATGGTTACTCAGACTTGTATATCATTGTTGTTCCTTATAATTATCTTACATGCACTTTTCCTGTACCCACTGAGCATCTAATGCTCACTACTCAGACCCTGAGGTTATTTTGTTTTCTCCCTAGGTAACAGATAGGTACTTGGAGCTTGGAGTTCGGTCGACTACTGCTGTCTCACCTCGGAAGGTTTTCCTGTTAGTTGCATTTGGTCTGTCGTTGTCTCTAGTATATTTACTATTTGGTGGACATGTCGTTATAGTTCGGATTTGTTATGACTGTAGTGTGTTAGATTTATACTTGTTATCGGATGTTGATTCGGATTTCGATGTTTCCGCTTAGTATGTGTTGCTTTTGTCGCATTATATTGTTAGTGTGCATGTGATTATTGTCGTGTGGTCGTGTGGGCCTTATTTTATAGTTGTCTGTGGTTGTGTGTATTGATTGGACGAGT
The DNA here is from genome assembly GCF_044706935.1 of Curcuma longa. NCBI lineage: Eukaryota > Viridiplantae > Streptophyta > Magnoliopsida > Zingiberales > Zingiberaceae > Curcuma > Curcuma longa. The sequence goes on from NC_133881.1 coordinate 10,007,875, forward strand.
AGTCCTATTCCAGCCGCTTGTGGCTGAGTATTTATGCATGTATTCAGGAAAATTGTCACAGTTACTAGAGAGATGCTATCGAAATTTTTCGGACGGCCTTCTCGGGGCGTGACATGTCCACATTGCATGACAAAGTTAGATGCCTTTTCATTACCTCACAATGGAAAAATATCTTGGTTTGATAATCACCATAAATTTTTACCAAAAGAGCACTCTTTCAGGTGAAATAAGAAAGAGTTCATAAAGAATGCAGTGGTCAGAAAATAATCACCCCATAATCAAGTCAGAAAAGGAATTCCTGAAAGGAAGTCCTTCAGGAAATAGACAACTATGGATTTATACCAGTAAATCAAATGGGTTCTGATGATTTAAATAAATAGATTGTTCGGGTCTACAAGTGTGGTTGGAAGAAATGGAGCATATTTTGAGAGTTGTCACATTGGAAGTATCTACCCATTCGACATAATTTAGATGTGGTGCATATGGAGAAACATTTTTTCGATAATATTTTTAATACTATAATGAATGTTATGGGAAAAACTAAAGACACAATAAAATCATGTGAGGAATTGAAATAATTAGTCAATAAACCTAAGTTGCATCAAAATAAAATAACTGATAAATTTTCAAAGGCTTGTTATACATTAAACAAAGAAAGTAAACTGATATTGTACAATTGGTTGAAAGAAGTCAAATTTCCTAATAGGTATGCCTCAAATATGGCTCGATATGGATATGAATAAATTAAAAATATTTGAAATGAAGAGTCAAGACTGTCACGTGTTCATACAAAGACTGCTTCAAATCGCCTTCGATGATCTACTTCCTAATAATTTTGACGAGCACTTACAGAATTGAGTGTTTTTTTAGAAATTTGACATCAAGGGTTATTATGACAGCGAAAATGATTCGACTAAAAATTAAAATTTCTCTTATACTCTGTAAACTTGAGTGTATATTCCCACTTAGTTTTTTTGATTCAATGGAACATCTACTAATTCATTTACCTTACGAGGCATGATTAACCGATCATGTGCAGTACAGATGGATATATCTATTTGAATAATTTTTGAAGAGATTAAAGAATAATATTTATAATAAATCAAGAGTTGAGGGGTCAATATGTAATGCTATCTAGTTGAAGAAGCATCTTATTTTTGCTCAAATTATTTTTCTAATAATGTGAAAAATCAGGCATCGTAAGTGCCCTCAAAATTATAATGATTCTCAACCAATAGACTCAGAGATGCTTTCTATTTTCAAATTTCCAAGTAAGGCAATGGGTGCATCTATTAGTATATGGTTAAATCCAAAAGAATACCATGCAACAAGAACATACATACTCCTTAACTATGATGAGGTCAAACCCTACTAAAAGTGAGTTAACTTCTAATTTGAAATATTTATCTCGTTATTCCTTCTAGTCATAGGATATATTTTAGTACGAACAACAACTACAAATCCAAAATCTATCAATGGGTGCAAGTGAGATAGACAAAAAGATAGAGATGAAATTCATATTTTGGTTTGAAATATATGTAAGTTAGAGATATTTCTTTTTCAATGTGTGTTATAATAAATTTATATCATAAATATTTATTTTAGGTGAAGAATCATAGAATTTCAAATGTGCAATATTAAAGAATAAAGAATATTGCATTAGAATCGCTATGTAATATAAGAGTCTTTTTTTTATTATGTGAATGACTTGAAATTTCACGTGCTTATTTGATTTAATAACTTATCGTGTTTTACTTGATGCAGGATATTGGATGATGGAGTTTTTTTTTTAGGATGATGACATGTTTGTCTCTATCATTTGGATACGATTTGTATTGTAGATATAATTTGTATCAACTTTAGATATGAATTGTATCATAGATAGTGTTTGTAACGTTTGGATATTATAGTATCATTTGGATATTATTTGTATTGTTTGGATATTATTTGTATCGTTTGGATATGTTGTATCGTTGGGATATTGTTTTATGATATTATTTGATATGTATTGTGTATATGATAGGTTTGTGATATGTATTGTGAATGTTGATTGTGTATATGATAGGTTTGTGATATGGATTGTGATTGGTGATTGTGTATATTGTTGGGTTGCAAGAGTGCAAATATAGTCCCACATCTAAAGCACATAGAAAATATCATAAGGTTAAAAGGATGAAAAATATCTCCATTGGTATGAGGCCTTTTGGGGAGAGCCCAAGAACAAAGCCATGAGGGTTTAGGCCCAAAGTGGACAATATCATACCATTGTGGAGATATTTTGATTCTATCGGTACTAACAAGTGGTATCAGAGTGAGACCGCTCTTCACCGGACTAACCGCCGGATGAGCCATGATCCAGATCTAACCATGTGGTTTGAATCTTAAACAAAGGAAGTGGGTGCTCCTGTGTCTGAATCAAGAGGACCAGACATCATGTGAGAAGTCCTAGTAGGTTGGCTGGATCGAGGGGCAAAAAGTCCTAGTTGCGACTAGGTGGGAAGTCCTAGTAGGTCGGGTGGACCGAGGGGCAAAAAGTCCTAGTTGCGACTAGGTGGAAAGTCCTAGTAGGTCGAGTGGACCGAGGGGCAAAAAGTCCTGTGGATCGAGGATTTAGACATCAAAAACGACGTTGAGGGGGGTCTGTGGTCCTTTGTTTGAGGGGGGATTGTTGGGTTGCAAGGGTGCAAATATAGTCCCACATCTAAAGCACATGGAAAAGATCATAAGGTTAAAAGGATGAAAAGTATCTCCATTGGTATGAGGCCTTTTGGGGAGAGCCCAAGAACAAAGTCATGAGGGTTTAGGCCCAAAGTGGACAATATCATACCATTGTGGAGATATTTTGATTCTATCGGTACTAACATATATGATAGGTTTGTGATATAGAATGTGAATGTTGATTGTATATGATAGGTTTGTGATATGAATTGTGAATGTTGATTGTGTATGTGATAGGTTTGTGATATGGATTGTATATGATAGCTATGTGGATAGTTTTGATATATTTTGATGTAAATAGGATATCAATTAGAAAAAATAGAGATATGTTGTCATAATTTTTAAAAAATTAGCAACTGAATGTGAGTTCGGTCACTAGTTTTAGCGACCGAATATAGATTCAATTACTAATTTAGCGACTAAATCTATATTTGGTTGCTAAATTAAATTACGGTGAAAATATTTATAATTTTTTTCGATCACTGTTCGATTGCTAAACCCGTTTAGCGATCAAAATCGCTAAATGTGAATATTTTTGTAGTGTATAAGGCACTATTCACCCCCATCCCTCCCTCTAATGCCCAACATGATCCTACAACTCAAACATACTAACACACTGAAAGTGAATACTCTTTATATTGAACCACAATTGTAAAATAAATCAAAATTGCATTTAATGATATAACAACATCACTACCTATTAAACTTATACTCAACACATTACCTTTCCTTGGGCACAAGAATCTTCACTTTTCTAGTCTTTAAATTTCATACAAAATACTACATCATTTAGATTTTTCTCAATTAAATCATCACGCTATAAAGTAATAATTTAAATCTTGGTTTATAGCTTATATATCTCAATCATCAAGTCAACAAATCATAATTTTGTAATCCAACATCCACCAATAATAGTTCCAAAACCTTCTAACTTGTAACTTTACTCGATCTAAAGTCTGTTCAACAATGATATGATACATTGTGGCAACAAAAAAATTTTTACTTTTTTATTGAAGCCACACACCTTTACCTCAACATAGTTTCAAATAATTTCTTCTAAATTCATTAAGAATTTCCAACCATTTAAACTACTCCAACTTGACTACTTGATTCTAGTAACAATCCACGTAGAGCATTCATAATATGGTACCATATTTATCAACTAAGCTGACCTTTCTAATAAAAAATAATTAGTTGGTGCCAAAGTTCAACTAATTCCACACCAACATATTTCAAATTCAATAGATCCACAATCAAGCATTCCTATTTCACTAATTGTTGTGATACAAGCTGCAACAAAAGATGTATCAATTTCACATTAAGATTTTGATCAAACCACCTAATCTAGCTAGATAGTTGCTGAACTTTTACAAAAGAAACTTATTTCCTTCCCACCAAAAACAATCCAACTTAGGAGTGAGCTAAATTTTTAGTTAAAATCACAATTCAACTTATAACTTTGTGTCGATGAAGCTTCACCTTATAATTAGGAAGTGGAAGAATGTTACCCTTGAGTGTTTATGCAATCGACCTCAGGTCAAGGTTGATCGAGTTTGATTTGACTTAAGTTGGATTTTGATATTTGATCAATATGTTAATTAAATGTCAAGTAAGTCAAGATTGACTAAATACTTGACAGTCGATCAATATGGTATTTAATCATGATACTGAAGAAAAGTCAGATAAATCAAGATTGATTAGATACTTAATAGTAGAGAAGTCCAAGTGAGTCAAAATTGATTGGATACTTGGCATGTAAGAAGAAATCTAGGTGGGTTATAAAGGACTAGACACTTGACACGAGACGATAAGTCTAAGTGGATTATGGAGGATCAGACACTTTGCATGAGATAAAAAATCTAACTGGATTACGATCGACTGGGCACTTAGTTATGCATGAAGTCATAACAGGTTATAATTAATCAGATATTAGGCATGAAATGAGAAGTCATAACAGGTCATGATTGACCAAATGTTACGCGAGACGAGAAGTCCAAACAGGTCAAGGAAGATCGAACATTGGCAACGGTGAAGTCTCAATAAGTCAGGGTTGATCTAATATTAAGCAATGAAAAATCTCAACAAGTTAAGAGTGATCAAATATTGAGCAAAGAAAGTCTTGATAGAGTGATCAATCAACAAAATACCAAGCATGATGCGAATTCAACGTTGAAAATACTGAAATTAGGATTAGCAATCGATTGATAGGAAAGAGCAATCAATTGATAAACCCTAGATCTCAAATTCAAGGTTTACTGCAAAATCAATCGATTGATGAGGTTCATCAATCGATTGATAAGCACAACAATTGATTAGTTTGATTTAGCAATCGATTGATCAAACTACAGTAGTGAACAGAATGCTTAGGAATCGATTGGTCAATTCGACTGGTGACAATCAATCGATTGTTGAGACTAAGCAATCGATTGGTCAAGTAAAAAAAAGAGCAGTTCTAGAGGTTTAAAAGGTTGAATCCGACGTGGCAATCAACTGATGATAACAACTAATCAATTGTTAGGCGGAAATCAACCCCAACAACAACCGTATAAGTAGGGTTTCATTTGAAGGAGAAGATGTTGGTTCTTAGAGGTTTAAGAGTGAAATATTGCTGCATTTCCTACCATCAAGAGGTAATCCAAAGCGACAAATAGCGATCTAAGGCAAAGTTCACTTGTAAAGTTGTAACTTTCATTTGTGTTTGTCTATTTATTTTATATTTCATTTTTGTATTATTTTGTAACAACAAGTGTTGTAAGAGGCTTTTCCGCTTCCAGAAGGTATCCGAAAGGAGAAGGATAGTAGTGGTATAGATCATTAGGATTAGACCTTGGAGTAATCATCTTAGGAGGTGATGAACCAAGTAAAATCAGATTGTTTGTGCACGTGTTTACATTATTGTGTTGTATTTTATTTCCGTTGCATATTATTCTTTATAGGCGATCGCAAGATCAAGATGAAGCAATCGAAATTATTCACTCCTAGCTCGCACTGGTCCTAACAAAACTTGCATTTGATGTGCTTGGCTTGTTTTGCTAATAACTTCTCGTGTTTCCTGTCTTAGAGCTTGTTAGAGTCCTATCGTAGGATTTATCTCGATATAAAGAAATAAATTTCTATATCTTGCATTATGTCTTCGCCTTTTTTATTAATATTTATAAAAGTAAATTTACTAAAGGGCATACTTGGATTTTAGTTTTTGCTATACAGCATAATGGCTTAGAAATGTTAGCATTTTTTTTAGCACAATGTATCTTTTATGGTTCTCAACTTGAGTCTGGTGCGACGGTGTATTTTGCCTACGTGGACATGCCGTTGGGGTGAGTAAGAGTTTGGATCAGTTTAGGCCCATGTGTGTGGATTGATATCAGTGAGGTATGCTTCTTTCTCTTTAGATTTGTTGGTGTTTGGGTTGGTATAATCAAATAAACTCGGTTTGAATACTTACTACAAATTTTTAGTGTCAATTCTTGTGGTCATTTTTTTTACTATACTTGTATTGTTTATAGCAAAGTATGATAGCTATTATTCTTATGTGGAAATCGAAAGTTACACATTCAAACAACATAGAGAATCAAGGGGGAATAGAGCAAAGTATACTATGATAGAAAATTCATTATCAAATTCTTTATCCAAATAACTAGGAGATATGAAAGATTATTTTGCTAAGCTAATTAGAATCAGATGACTAAGAGATATAAAAGATTATTCACTAAGCTAGGATTGCCCACCAAAATATTAGATTTTGGAATCCTTATACTGACTATTGAAAAATTTTAACCTTATCCATCTCATCTTGAACTAAAAATTGTTCACAACTAATATAATGTAAGTATTGATGTCATTGTGTCCTAAGTGGTCAGATTTGAACTTGAGTTTTAATATTTATATAAAGAGTTTAAGTTAGACCTTGCATTAGGTTTAATGTGTGTTTGAGTGTGAAGGAAGTTGAAAGGCACACATGAAAGTTAGAGATCTCGTGACTCGATGAGATTGAGTAATTGATGATGATGACTTGGCGTAGCTAAGGTGACATGTTGAGTGACTTAAAGGCTAGTGGAGATCAAAGCATGAGGCAACCAAGAGACCACGGGACAAAAGCGCTGAGGTGGTCTTGGAGCAACTCTAGAGCATAACTTGGTGCGGCTAAGTTGGCAATTCAATGGCTTGTGATTCTTAGAGATTGGAGAATGATGGAATGAAATATTTGAGGGATCATAGGATATGAGGAGCATATAAACCTGTGGAGGCGCACTATGTAAACCGAGTATGAAGATAACATATGGAGTGAATCAAAGGCTTGAATGCATCTAAGGGATTAAAAGTTTAACAGGAGATAGCTTAATAGTGAAGTCAAGTTGCAAAGACATGCTCTGGTAAGTTGTGAGAGTTGGCAGACTTGTACACATGGGGCGATGGTATATCTCAACTTAGATGTGAGACTCAATTATTAGAATAATCATAGTTAGGTTGCAATCGCTTGAAATTAATTTTAGTTGATTAGAGTGATCACTACAAGAAAAACAGTATAGACATCGGTGGAAAACCGATGTCTATGAGAAAATCGACCGATGTCTATGAAGGCGACGTAAAAGGTCTGACATTTTAGACATCGGTTTGTAACCGATGTAATATCACTCAACGACATCGGTTTGTAACCGATGTAGTATCACTCAAAGACATCGGTTATGCAACGGTGTAAAACCGATGTAATATCTATTTAACATCAAATTTAGCAACGGTTTTCGACCGATGTAATATCACTCAACGATATTGGTTCTACAATGGTGTAAAACCGATGTAATATCTGTTTAACATCAATTTTAGCAACGGTTTTCGACCGATGTAATATCACTTAACGACAACGCTTCCAAACCGATGTCATTGAATTTAAAACTGTTGTAATAACACTTATTTTTTTATGTTGTTTGTAAATTATGATCGAGCAAGAGTACAAAATTATCATAATATTATAAATTCACCAAACAAATCACAAATAGAAAAGCACCGATATATTTAATCACCTCAATATTTACAAATAACCAAAAGTAACTAATACAAATATTCTTCTTGCAACATATTACACATTCCCTCAGCGTTTTCATCCTTAGAAGGATCATCTTCAGCCCCATCGTCCTCTTCTTGGTCTTCGCCATCTTGTTCATCATCATCCTCTTCGTCCTCATCTCAATCACCATCATCCTTGTTCTCTGGCACAAATTCATTCTTGCTCTTTCGAAGTAGCCTTCAAAGAAACGAAGCTAAGATTATTCACAGTTACAGCTTTATCCCAATATGAATCATTTTCACTGTTACAGGCATTACAATATGAAAAAGAATATGAATTTAAGTAATTGACTATCAAAATGCTTCAAAAGAAGTCCAGGTTTTTTTTTTACAAGCGAATCGGCAGCACTGATAAGCTAGCCAACTAAATGTCATCACTAACAAGATATGATCAGATTCTTCATCAATATAAATAGTAGCTCATAGTTCATTAACTCCTAATATTATATAAGGGACCTCCACTAATCTTACTCTTCCATTTGCAATTACATAGATGCCCCACTTTCTACCACAATAAAATACACAAGTTCAGTAGGAAAAAACTAAGCAAAGAACACCAGTAGAACTTGCAAAACTAGCATATGGAATTAAAAAGCGAAGGTTTTATTTACAGTTGGATGATAAGAATAGATATTTTTAAAAAAGTGCTCAAACAACAAGAAGGGTTGTACGAAATGACACGAACAATTAGCTAATATCAATGGAACCTGAAGCAATTTATGAATAAAGCACTGAAAGGAAGCTGATGACATAGTCATTCCATGCAGCACCCAAACAACAAGAGTTACAAAACTTTTATCACGTTAAAAAAAATACCTTCCAATGATTTTGTTGGCATCCTCATAACAGAAGAGGATATGATTAAGCACTCAAATTAACACACTAACTAAATTATTTCCAAGTTTTCACATGAACAAGCATTTCAGCAATTCAAATTCAAAAATCAAAAATAAAAAAATATTTCCAATCCAGAAATACAAGACTTACTGCTAATGCGTTCGTATAATCAAAGCAGCTGCAAGACACACAAACCAACAATTAGAATACTACTCATACCATTAATAGTCCAAGTTAGACAAATTGGATCTGCTCCTATTGTTAGTACCATGCGTCCAAAGTCAGTTCATGAAAAGGAAGCTCACATTTATTGAGGACAATTATGAAGTCAGTTTGTGAGTTTACCATTGTATGAAAAACTGAAGCAATGGTATTCTTTTGAATGCTCATCTTTATCCCAGAATATATCAATGCATTGAGTAAAATTTTTCCCACCTGCAATGAAAAACAAAGGAAAGCCAAGGCAAACATATCAGTTTCTTTCCAAAGTTTTCAGTTGCTGTTTTTAATCCTGTTGTTGAGTTGCTTTTTGGGTCAAGCTTTGCTGCTAGTGTTGCTCTTGTTCCTGCTAGTGCTCCTGCTTTAGTGCAAAAATCTGCACTTCATCATTATACCAATCAATGAACTATCAGTCATTCATGAATCATTAAGAAAAGACCCTATTTGGAACTGTTCCCATGCATTCAGAAACTCAAAAATCATAAATGTTAAAACAGTTGGGGAATTTAGTGACCAAGCAGTCTTATGCTTGATCACCAAAATATTAAATATGCTCATGAGAAGAGACAAGTTGAAGATGATGCTTACACTAGGCAATCTGAAGTAATTGACTACTGAGAGGCGCTGAACATAACAATTAATGCACAATATAGTTGCAGCATGCAAGAATGCATGAAGTAACAAGACCTTCAACGGATTTAGAAATAAGGATTCATAGAAGGGAAAACAAACATTTTGGACAGACTAGCCGTCCAGGAAAAATAAAAGGGAAAACAAACAAGAGAGACCCGTCAAGCAATCAAAATGGTGTGGTGCTCTGAATCAATCATCTAACTCTGAACAAACAAGTTCATGACTTATTTTTGATGTACTTGGTGTGCAAAACTGAGAGCAGAGGGCATGGGAAAACACAAGAATAAGAACAATTGGAATCCACCCATTTCTCCGTTAATAATCCTACTTTCCATGTGCAATCATTTCAAGCTAAAAATACCCCCAAAAACAGCTTTTTGGGAAATCTACAGCATTGTGAACAAAATTCTCATAGCAGTGGTAGTAGTAGATACAATAATCTTATCATATTGTTTCATGGATCTCAAGTATTATGTGAAGATATGCACACAAAAATAATAATGGCAGGGCAGGCAGATGTGATATTGAATTCAGATTGAGAGGAAGTTTGATCACACCTACTGTTTTGGTTTTAGGGTTCTTCGTCTTCTTCTTCTTCTACTTTCAAAACAGCTCCCAATCAAGCCTTGCGGTGGTTGTGGCCGGCGCGACGGCGATTGCGGCAGTGGAGGTGGATGGTATGAGTAAGGAATCGAATGTCTCCCAGTCTATGGTCACGATTACTGGTTGCTGCTGCTGCGGCGCGACGGCGATTGAGGCGGTGGACGCGAATGGGGAAGGGCAGCGGCAAAAGCAAAGGGCGAGTGATGAAACCGAAGGGTAGCGACGAAAGTGAAGGGAGAGCGGCGAAAGCGAAGGGCAGTGGCGAATGGCAGTGGGGAACGAGATGCGCGAGAGCGGCGAAAGCAAAGCGGAACGAGATGCGTGAGAGCAGCAAACGCGACGGGGGAAGAGGTAGAATAGGGTTTACAGAGAGAATAGGGGAGCGGCGGGGGAAGTGCTAGAAGGGTTTAGGGTATTGATTTAACCAACCGAAAAGAATTAAATGTACATCCATATGTAAAGTCTCAAATGTACTTTGCCAGAACGCCTAAGGAAAGCCTAAACTCAAAATACGAAGACCACGCAGTAGAAAGAGTACCCGCCCCAATTTCAGAAAAGAATCATAGTTAAATATCATAGAAAATCAAAAAAACAAAACGAGTTTAAAGGGAGAGAGGGAATGAAAAAAAACAAAAATATACAACAGTTTTAAAACCGTTGTTGTAGCTTCCAAAACCGTTGTTGTCGTCCCACATAGACAACGGTTTTCAAACCGTTGTCGTAGTCTTCAAAAACCGTTGTTATAGTCCCAAAATAGCGGACATAGACAACGGTTTTAAAACCGTTGTTGTTTCCTCCAAAAACCGTTGTCGTAGTCTCCAATCAACGGTTTTAAATTGTTATTATAGCTTTCAAAACCGTTGTTGAAAGCGCAAATAGACATCGGTTTTAAATTGTTGTTATAGCTTCCAAAACCGTTGTTGAAACCGTAAATAGACAACGGTTTTCAAACTGTTGTCGTAGTCTTCAAAAACCGTTGTTGTAGGCGGACATAGACAACAGTTTTGAAACCGTTGTTGTATCCTCCAAAAATCGTTGTCGTAGTCTCCCATCAACCTCTCAAAGACATCGGTTTTTCTTAAAATCGTTGTAAAAAAGTAAAAGACATCGGTTTTGTCATAAAACCGATGTCTTTTGAGTGTTGTTAAAGACCGATTTTCTTGTAGTGGATGAGTCGATTAAGGAATCAACTCAAGATGAGCAACCAATGAACAAAATATTTTTGTTCGTGGTTTAGTCTAATGAGCTAATCAAGTAATTTATAATCAATCAACTCATACTATGACAAAAAAAGGAAGGAAAGAGCTATTGATCTGACAAAGCTACACTGCGTCAATAACCTAATGGCTGCTGATGGTGGATTCCAATCAACTCAGATAGTTGTTGACAAACTCAAATGGTTCCAGTTGACTGAGCAATAGCAACACGTCAACTTACAACAAGTGAAAAATAAAAAAGTGTTGAAGACTATGAAATGGAAGCTCAATGGAAATTTAAAGGTTGGTGAAAAAGAATTGATCAAATTCTATTAGAAGCCTTTCCTTTGTTATTTCTCTTAATCTTGCATGAAGGAAGAGGTTTCTTTACCTCTCACCTCTCGTGGCTGGTAGATAAGGAAAAAGATAGTAATTTTTTAAAAAGTGATCTATAGAAGAATTATAAATCCAGGAGTAAAAGCCTAATAAAGTAATAGAGAACACAAAAAACCATGGTCAATGTTAATTTTTAAAAAAAATCATTATAATTATACTTAGGTAAATAAAACAAACCGTTGTTCATATATAGAATTGACACCTATTCTAGTTAATTCTTGACTATTTTCTGCAAAAAGGTGAAATTCGCCACCTTAGCGGCCCCACACGATCGACCCCACGACCATTTATGAGGAGGTAAATCGAGAAATTGTAGTTGATCACGACACAGGAGGGTATTACCTGGCTTCGCCAGGATTAATTCTTGATTATCAAATAGCCGAATAGCTGAGGAGTTGAATAGCTGAGAGGCCAAATAGCCAAGAGGATGAGTAGTCGAGAGGCCGAAGTACCGAGAGACTCGGAAGTTAAGTAGACGAGGCGCCGAGAGGCTATAAAGATAAAGTTTTTAATGAGTTCTATTTTATATTAACTTTTGACTTAACACATCAGTTTGATTTTTGACTATAATCATCACATAGGAGCAACCGAAATCTGCCACATCAATCGGATTCTTGATTATCGAAGAATAAGAATGTGTGCATTATCAAAAAGGAATACTTATTTTATTAGAGTTAGAATTTTAATGAACCAAATATACCATAAATGTTTTGGTTGTGCATGACAAACTTGCTAAAGATCTTGATGATTGTGACCAACTACAGTTTGTCGACTTATCTTTTTACAGATGATCGTGAGACCGACCCAGGGCCGGCTCTAGGCATAGGCCACTAAGGCCTATGCCTAGGGCCCCCATTTTAATTGGGGCCCCCATTTTAATACATTAATGTATATATTTTAAGTAAATAAAAATTATTAAAATATTTTTATTAATCGATTTAGCCGGTTAGGGCCCCAAATAAAAAAAATTCTTAAAACGCCATCAAATCCTAAAATGTCACCAAATAGTTCACTTTTCGTTCTGAATCTCCTGATTTGAACTGACCTTCGCTCGCACCTTCGCCGGCCCCAAATAAAAAAAAACCTTAAAATGCCACCAAATCAACGTCACCAAACCGTTCACCTTTCGCTCTGAATCTCCCGATTTGAATTGACCTTCGCTCGCACCTTCGCCCTTCGCCAGTTCACCGTTCGCCAGTTCACCTTCGCGCCTTCGCCCTTCGCTAGTTCGCCTTCCCCCTTCGCTCGCGCCTTCGCCAGTTCGCCTTTGCCCTTCGCCAGTTCGCCCTTCGCCACTAAACCCTAAAACACCACCAAATCCAGAAACCCTTCTTTTCGCCTTCGCCAGTTCCGGCAGCTCACCGTCGACCGTTCGTTGTTCGTCCTTCACCACCAAATCCTTCCCTTCGCCTTCGCCGGTTCTGGTGGTTCACCGTTGACCGTTCGTTGTTCGTCTTTCGCCACCAAACCCTTCCCTTCGCCTTCGCAGTTCGCCTTTCGCCAGACCTCGTCGGCTCGTTGCGGTTGAAGAAGAGCAAGGCCGAAGAAAAGTGGTAAACGAGCACCCCTCTGTGAATCTATTCCTTTTTACTACACATAAAATTAAATTTTATTATTATTTAATTTTAAAAATAATAATAATTTTTTAAAAATCGCCTAGGGCCCCTCCTAGACTTGAGTCGCCGCTGGACCGACCATGTGATGCCACTAGAGTTACGGACTCCATCTTTTGCTGAAGAAGAATTGATGATGAAGACCACAAGCTATCACTACATTCATCAATAATATCAAGGTCAAGATCAATTTATAAAAGAAGTGAAAATTTCAAAATTTATGGGGCGTTTGATTTGTTCTTTTTTTCATTTTTATTTTTTTATTTTTTAAAAATTATTGTTTGCTTTATATTTTTTCATCTCATTCTTTAGAAAATAAGAAATTATTTTCTAAAAAAATAAAAAATAATAAAATATTATTTTTCATAGAAAATAAAAATTATCAAATAAAAAATTTAAAAATACAGCTACAGTAACACCGAACGCCCTCCCTCATCGCACTCCTTTTTAGTCCCCAACGTTGCACGCTCATCGTACAATTCCTTCGTGCCCTTCGGTCGCCGCTGTTGGTAGTTGCTGTTTCCCTCCTCCCCATCGCGAATTGAGAACCTCGCAGAGACCTAGCGGAGCACCTTCCCTCCTTCGGCCGCCGCTGCTGACCATTGCCCTCCTTTGTCGTCCTTCTCCATCGCGAGTGGAGCCCTCGCAGAGAACCTTTCCCTCCTGCTTGTTCTGATTCTGGCAGTCTCTACTACGCAGCCGCCGAAGGGAAGGCGAGTGGATCGAAGAGAAGATGCTGGGTGGAGTTTCGAGGAGATGGCTGTCATCTGTACTGAGCACCGCAGGATGGCCCTTGCCTTGCCCTACTCTTCCACCTACTCTACCATAGCGGCACCGAACGTACTCCATCCGGCGGTGAGAATTATTTTTCTCTTTGTCCGCATCTCTTTGCATGACATGGCAGGCGCGTGCGGTAGTCACGTGGAGTGCCATTCGATGGAAGGATAACTGACGCAAGCCAACTGCTTTGGTTAATGTTTGTGATTCGGGATATCGTCGCCCGATGAATAGGGAAAAGGATGGATCTCTGTTTAAGTGATTTCCAGCTCTTCTACATAGTGGCGACACTGAAGTTGTTCGTGGAAATTCAAACCCATGTTTAATTCTCATCTGAACCATGAATTGGACCTTTAAATAGTTTACTTCGTGAACATAAGGAACAGGATCAAGATGTAGAAAAAGCCAATAACTTTTTTCTCCATTGATCATATATCTCTCAGGGATCAGCAAGTGGGATATGCTGCAACAAGTAGCTAGATGCCAGCATTAGAATTGGAAATTGGACGGATTATTTCAGAGGTACAATAAGAATGCATTGGTTACAGCTTAAAAACAATGGGGGAAAAATGCACTAAGGCAACACAGGGTCGTGTGAGGTTCTGATGCATGCAGATTTTAGACAAAGAAGAAGTGGACAAAGTGCAAGCTGAGAGAGAGATTCCTGACATAAGACCTGGATATATTATCTAGCTAAAAGTGCAATACATAAAATAAATTCCTTGATCCACAATCATTGATGTAGCACCATGTACTAATGAGACTGTTGGTTTATATCGCATGGTTTGAACTGAGTTATTATAGCCACATAATATGTTACATGATCTCAAGTCCTTGGATCTGCTACTCCAACAATGTTCATCTTTTGAGACAATGAATACTTCAAAAGTGCAATAGAAGACTTCAGTTAAGATAAGAAGCATCTGATCCCTTAGGCAATTGAGTTAAACTCAAAAGCCCATCCAGAAACTCCAGTTGTTCAATAGTATGGAAACTTGCTTATGCCTTTCTCTTTATTTTCAACTTCTGATTTGTTCAAACATATATGTCTTTATCTGATGTAGAAGAGTTTTCTGGTGACAAGTACATGGGAGGGTGCGGCTTTGCAATATAAGATATACACTATGTTATTTTGTGATGCTTGTAAAGGTTGTGTGAGGTTGGTGAATAGTTTGTATAGTTAATAAACCTTTTATCCTATAGTGTGATACATATAAAGAGTTTGAAGTTATGTAATATTGTATTAGAAGGTCAGGTTTGATCATCCCTCTTCTAATATGGTTTTTCCTTTTTAAAGAATAAATATTTTTTTACTAAAAAAAATCTTACCAACAAAGGTGAATGGTGGAAGATATTTTCTTATATTACATATTAACAGGTTAAATGTGGCCCCTTCTTGTATTTCTTGTATGATTTTTTTTTCATGAATAAGATGATTTTTTTATTAAAAAAAATATTTTGTTTATAATATATTTTCATATTAACACACCAAACGTATTTTCTAATTTTCTTTTCTAAAAAATACAAAATAGTATATCATACCAAATGCATTTTCTGTTTTCTAAAAACTAGATAAAAATTAAAAATTAAAAATTTTCCAAACCAAACATCCCCTTAACTTTTTATATTTAAAAATATTTTCAATAAAAATGTTTTTTAAAAAATATATATTTTCATGTTTTATTAAATATTTACTGGTTGAATTGGGTCGGATTCATTTCTTAATTAGATTATATATAATTAGTTTCGGCATACAAATAAGATCTCGCTCAATCTAATCATCTGCAATCATTAATTATACCAAATAAACATCAATCAATCTCCAATTTGTTTGGAATCCTCCCTCCAAATCCTATTCAAATATGAAACTACTCTATAAATAAATATGGCGAACGTTGCATTCTTCCTTGATTAATTCACCCAGCGAGCTTATCGATTCGACGCCACCATGTCGGCGAAGCGCAAGTGTTCCAGCGACGACAGCGAGGCCACCGTCATCGCTCCGGAGTGGGTGACCGCCTTGGCGAGGCGGCAGTTTGGCGGCGGCAGCGACGACGACGACGTTGGCGTGTGGTTCATCGCCAAGAAGACGGTGGAGAAGTCCGACCTGGTGACGCAGCAGAACCGGCTGTACCTCCCCACCGACTCCGTGGCGACCAATCTCGTCGTCCTCCTCTCCCCGGAGGAGTGTTGGCTCAGAATCGATGATTCGGACGCACACAAAACACACAAAACAAGGAGGAAAAATAAGCAAAGAGAAAAAACAGAGAGCAAAAGAGGACAGTGGCTTCAACGAAATAATTTTGCAGTGAATGAATTGCTATTCATGGTTGCGTTGTATTTATACACCACAACGTGATAAGGTTTAACGTCACATAAGCCATTGAATTTACTCCACGTAAGCCTTAGACATAGGAAAGGCTAACGTTAGATCCATAAAAGTAGATAAAACTGGAAAGAAAAAATTATCAAGATAAAGATAACGACGTGGAAACTTATTATGTCTGGATTATTTACTCACATTACTCCCCCTAATCCTGACATGGTTGTAAATCACGAACGCCGAGTAGTTGTCGCATCGCAGCTAACTTCACTCCTGACAATGCTTTAGTTAATACATCGGCTCGTTGTTCTCCGGTATTAACGAACTCAACCACAATCTGTCCTTTCTCAACACATTCTCTGATAAAATGAAATCTTGTATCTATATGCTTGCTTCGACCATGGAATACCGGATTCTTCATGAGAGCTATGGCAGATTTGTTGTCAACAAATAACGTTACCGGCTTCGGCTCTACACCAGTTAATTCGCTGGCAAGGCTCCTTAACCATAAAGCATGGCAGGCCGCAGTTGTGGCTGCCATGAACTCTGCTTCACAAGATGAAAGTGCCACTGTCTTCTGCTTCTGTGAATTCCAGGACACCAAACTTTCATTAAGATAGAAAGTCATTCCACTTGTGCTTTTCCTTCCATCGAGATCGCCGGCTAAATCACTATCCGAGTAGCCGAATATACCAAATTCCTGAGGTCCTTTTATGTAAACAAGTCCAAAATAGATTGTACCTTTTAAATACCTGAGAATTTGTTTGACCACCTTGTGATGCATAATTGTGGGTCTCTCCATGTATCTGCTCGCCATTCCGACAGAATATGACAGGTCCGGCCGTGTATGTAACAAATATCTCAGACAACCAATGAGGCGCCTATACTCCGTGGCGTCAACTGGAGTCCCTTCCAAGTCCTTATGCAGCTGTGTCTTGGGTTCCATTGGATGCTTTGTGGCGTTGCAGTCTGCCATCTTGAAATGAGATAGAATTTTCTTGGCATAAGCTGATTGTCTAAGTAAAATCCGACTCTTTTGTTGCTCCACTTCAATCCCTAAGTAGTAGGAGAGAAGACCCAAATCACTCATCTCAAATTCTGCCATCATTTGTTGTTTGAACTTGTTGATGTTTTCTGTGCTACTTCCTGTCACGATGAGATCGTCGACATATACTCCAACAAGTATACTTGCTTCTCCTTTACGTCTTGTATATACTGCATGTTCTTGCGTACATTTTTTGAAGCCAAGCTCTTCTAGACTCCTGTTCAGTCGCATGTTCCAGGCTCGTGGAGCTTGCCGCAGTCCATAGAGGGCCTTGGACAATCTGTACACCTTATCTTTCTGATTTGGTACTTCAAACCCTTCCGGTTGAGTGACATATATTTCTTCTTCTAACTCTCCGTTGAGAAATGCTGACTTCACATCTAGATGGTGTACCTCCCAGCTTTGATTTGCTGCAAGCGCAAGAATGACTCGAACAGTATCAAGTCTAGCGACAGGTGCAAATACCTCTTCAAAGTCGATGCCGTGTCTTTGTACATAGCCTTTCGCCACTAACCTTGCTTTGTGCTTAATGACTTTCCCATCTGCATCTTTCTTCAGTTTGAACACCCACTTTAGGCCGATAGGTTTGTGGCCTAATGGGAGTTCAGTTAGGGTCCAGGTCTTGTTCATCTTGATAGATTTCAGTTCCTCCTCCATTGCTTTGTACCAGCAAGCCTCGGTTGCAGCCTCTTGGTAACATGTCGGCTCTTCAGACATCACCATCATCACCTCTTCATTAATACCAACCATTTCCTCAGTGTTGGCGTAGATATCAGCAAGGGACCTATAACGGACTGGCCCTTCATAAGACTCGGGTGTATTTGATTCCGAAGATGAGGTAGTTGCATGGGCGTTCGATGATGGTGTAGATGGACTTGACACTCTTGTCATGGGCACCACGCCTACTGGTGGTGGTGTGACATCTTCCACCCCTGCCTCAGCATCTGCTGCAACAATCGCCTCGTCGGAATAGGATGCATCCAACATAATAAACTCCGGCAAATTTTCTTCATTGTTAGCACCTGCATTCCATGTCCATTCACAATTTTCTTGAAATATGACATCTCTACTTACTTGTAGCTTGCCACGCCTTGGATCAAATAGCCGATGAGCTTTGCAGCCTTCCTCGACACCCAAGTATACCATGGGTGAACTTCTGTCGTCGAGTTTCTTAAGGTGAGGGGTTGTGTTTTTCACATATGCAACACAACCGAACAACTTTCATGATGCAACAAGATCTAAAATAAATAAAAAAAATATAATGCATATTACCTTCACATCCATTCACTGATAGCACATTAATAGAACAGTAATTATTTGGACCAACCATTATAATCATCTAAGAAGATTATTCATCATCAAAAATTAACTAAGGCTAATTAGGGCAACAAGATTCCATAAGATGATCTGCAATGCCTTTATCAAAAACCATGTGAGGTAGAAAACACATGGATTGAAGTAATTGATAAGTCTTACGCTTAAATTTCTCATGGGGCAATGACAATATTTCAAGGATGCTCATTGTAAGAAAACTACATAATCTAGAATTTCAAATGGTTAGATTTGAAGGCATCTCTCATGGTATTTCTGAAAGAAAGCAACATGAAGTATACACTGGCCCAGGACATATGGCTTATAACATGCAGGGCATTATAATTCTGAGAAAGATTGTAAGCAAATTGATTTAAGTTAGAGTTCACCAAAAGTATTTAGACGGTGAAGTTTGGTATCGGTTGCCTTGTCGCGGTGTTGAACAATCTTTGGGCTCACTTTAAGAATCCATGTTCTTCCTTAACCTCTGGATGCTACAGAACATCTTCCTCCTGGAGCCTACCGCATTGATTCCCATGTCTTTCAGATCGTCCAACGTTCACAGCGGCAGCACTTCGTTATCAACTTCATGTATCTTGAAAACAGGGGCATATCTACTCAGTCCCAACCCCTCGAGCCAGGACCGCACCCCGGCGACCCCGCCATCCTCTCCAGATCGCCAATGTCCGTCCCGATCATACCAATCTCCACCGTCCGTATCGGAAGGGGCATCCACTGCTGCATCAGTCCCGGCGTCCCTACTCTGTGAAACCCTAACTCTAACTCCAGCCGTCCTCTTGTCGTTCCTCTCTGACGGACTCCCAGTCGGTTCTGGTAATCCGTTATCTGCGGCATCCTCTCCGCCGCCGGCTTTGAAGTCGTCGCTTTCCACCTCCTCCTCTTCCTCCCTCAAGTGGGCAAGATGTGGCTTCCTCCCCATCCAAGCTTCAAATGGGGTACGCTCTCCTAGCGCCTTAGTTGGGAGACGGTTTAGTAGATAGACAGCATGCCTAACCGCCTCTCCCCAGAACCTTGCCGGCATATGTGTACCCTTGAGGAGAGATCTTGCCATGGCCATCACGGTGCGATTACGGCGCTCCACAACACCATTCTGTTGGGGTGTGTAGGGAGCCGTAAGGTGCCGCTCAATTCCTTCATTTTCACAGAACCGAGTGAACTCCGTGGATAGAAACTCGCCGCCTCGGTCTGTTCGAAGTGTTCTGATCTTGTACCCAGTCTTGTTCTCCGTCAAGACTTTGAACTTCTTGAATGCTTGGAATGCATCATTCTTTGCTGCCAATACAAACACCCACATCCACCTTGTGAAATCATCAACAATCAAAAGTAAATACTTGTTACCGGCGAGTGTACATGGTGAGATTGGCCCGCAAATATCAGCATGGAGAAGTTCTAACGGCTTCTCTGCTCTAAAGTTTGCTTGGTACGGGAATGGTGACCTTGCATGCTTGGCCATCACACACACCTCGCAAAACTTGTTTGGCTGGGGCAATAGTGGCACACCAACTGCCAATTTCTTCTCCCCCAAAAGCTTCAAGTCCTGGAAATTGACATGTCCGAGCCTTGCATGCCATAACCAGGTTGGGTCTTCTAGGCTTGCTATGAGACAGACTTGCTTGAATGTCTTCAAGGTTATCTTGTACAAGCGATTTTGTGTTCGCTTTACCCGCATCAAGAGCTTCCCGCTCCTATCAATCACCTTCATGGTATCTCCTTCCATGTGCACCTCGTTCCCAGTTTCTGTCAATTGACCAAGACTCATAATATTACTACAAAGTTTCGGAATGTAGTATACCTCGTGGAGAGCCTTCTGATCGCCATTCTTGCATTCGAACACAACCGTTCCCTTGCCCATTATCTCAATGGTTGATCCATCGCCAAATCTCACCCTCCCGGTGATGGTTTCATCTAATTCTTGAAACTTCTCGCGATGGCCGGTCATGTGGTTGCTGGCACCGTTGTCAAGGTACCAGACGTCTTTATCTTCTCCTTTCTTAACATTGCGATACATATCCGGTAGGAACCTTTCTTCGCTGAGTAGAATGGTATCCTGCTGCTCACGCCTTGTGTGAGACTCCTCGTGGGACACGGTCATCATCAGTGCTGGCTCTTCATCGGTGGCACAAGTGAGGTGAGCCTCATCACGACGCTTGTTGTAGCATTCAGACGCATAATGTCCCATTTTCTCACAATTGAAACATTTTATATGTCTCTTGTCACGAGCGCCACTGTTGTTGCCGCTAGTGCCTCCTGCACTGTCTTGGCGCTGCGTACCACGGCCACGTCCGCGCCCTCGCCCACGCCCACGCCAATTGCCACGACTGGGATTGCTGGATCCACGCCCCTTGCCTCCTGATGAAGTGTCCACGTTTCTCCCCTTCTGTCGCATTTGCCATTCGGCATGAGTAAGTAGGAGCTCACCTTCAGTGTTGTTGGTGTTGCCATGTAATCGTAGTGTTCGTTCCTCGTACGCCTTCAGTCGCCCTATAGCCTCCTCAAACGGCATAGTCTCAAGGTCGTGGAACTGCTCAATACCGGCAACAATAGGGAAGAATTTATCAGGGACAGAATCGAGTAACTTCTTTACCAACGAGGAATCTTCAAGCGTGGCACCAAGGGTGGAGAATTTGCTGCTCATGGCGCTGAGTTTCCCAGCAAACTCATCAATCGTCTCGGTCTCCTTCATCCGGAGGGCGTCAAACTCGCTCTTCAATGTTTGTACGCGTGCCTTCTTCACCCGATCACTACCAAGATACCTCGTCTTGAGGCTATCCCAGACTTCCTTCGCCGTCTTCTTATTTGCGATCTGGAGAAGGATGTCTTCGGGGACACACTGCAAGATATATGCACGTGCCTTTTTGTCCTTCTTTGCATCTACCTGGGCTCCTTCTGCTGGCTCCACCGCCTCCCAGACTCCCTGGGCATCAAGAATCGCCTCTGTCTTGATTGCCCACACAGTGTAATTGTGAGGGCTTAGCATCGGATAAGGAAATGGCACTCCGCCGTTCTCCTTCGCAGCAGCTTGTGGGATGCCCGACATTTTTGTAGAATCGTGGATTCAAGGCTCTGATACCAATTGTTGGCTCAGAATCGATGATTCGCACACACACAAAACACACAAAACAAGGAGGAAAAATAAGCAAAGAGAAAAAACAGAGAGCAAAAGAGGACAGTGGCTTCAACGAAATAATTTTGCAGTGAATGACATAGGAAAGGCTAACGTTAGATCCATAAAAGTAGATAAAACTGGAAAGAAAAAATTATCAAGATAAAGATAACGACGTGGAAACTTATTATGTCTGGATTATTTACTGACAAGGAGCGCGTCGCGGCAAACCTCGACGGTGACATGCACCGCGAGAGGAAGCGGAGCCGCACGGAGGCAGAAGCAGAGGAGGAGGAGGAGACGGATGGAATTATAGTGAGGAAGCCGAAAGCGGCTGGGCGGTCGCACGGAGGGTTGCCGGTCCGGGTGTACGCGCGGTGCGGGTTCGTTAGCTTCCTGCGGCTGACTCGGTGGGATGGCAGCGGCGGCACCGTGGTCAAGGGCGAGGAGCTCAAGCTGTTCCGCGCGTGGAGTGCGCTGGAAAAGGGCGACAAGCTGGAGGTGTGGGCCTTCCGCCGCGGCGGCGACGGCGAACTCTGCTTCGCCATCGGGCGACCGTGACGCCAGCTTACTATACTGCTGTTCCATACTGTTATACTGTTCTGTTCTCATGACGAACTCTTTTTTTTTTTTTGTTGGTAATTGATCCTTGTGATGTAGTATGACAGTCGTGAAATAGTTGGGAATGTTTTTGAATTTAAGGATTTAAAGGTTTTGTTTATGAGTAGTAATTAATTCATAATCATAGGATGACATTGGGTTCATTTTCATCCTCATTTATTATATTCATCTCTATATTTATTTCTATTTTTATTCTTCTTAGATATTCAATTTTTATCCCCATCTCTTAGATTTCAACTTTCATCCTCATCATCTCTGTATATCTACAAGAAAACCTTAAAATCTATCTCTCTAAGGTTAGCGATGGAAATTATTAAGTTCGGTCTCCATATCAATTATCATCATTCAAAGAAAGCATATTAAAATTAATATTATATCAAAATAATTAATTGATATTAGATCTATTTTCTTATTTTTTAATTGGTTGTCAATGAAATAAAAGAAAAAATAATTAATGGATATATATAATTATTTAATTGAGTATTCGGATCAGGTATGAGTAATTTTACTAGACTCGTCTCTATATCCATATTTGAATATTCTCATACCCAATTACTTAATTATTTAATTGGGTCTAAAAAAATCCTCCATACTTTCCTCCATTCAAGTAAGATATAATTAATCCTTTACTAGGTTCAGAAGAAATTACCATCTCTATATAGTTGTGATTTGATAGTTTGCAGCTGGTCGAATTTACCATAATAATTTAGGAACTAGAGAATAAGGTAGAATCCATTTAATGTAGAGATGCATTTGGGCCATGTAGGAATTATACCTTGGCCCATCATAATTTTACATCGCTGTCAATTTTCAATTTTCACCCTGTAACATTTTCATCATAAATTTTTTTACTGAAATGTCTTGTAAGTTAAAACGTTTATAGTATTTCTTGTTGAATCAACTTAAGTACTAATCATAAATAGAACTGATGTAGCCCAGATAAATTGAATCAGGTCATCGTCCTATCATGACCCTATCCATTAGGCTAACACCCTCCATAACAACAAGGCCCCACCAAGTCCCAACCTCTTATATCCAGACAGCCACAGTGGTTCTAGGATGATGAAGAATCCATTCAGGAGGGGCTCTTTCTGATCTCAACTTCAGACAATCCATGACACAAAATCGACCCCAGTGAGGCTGCCTACTTGGAAAACGTGATTAGGAAGATGACCTGACAATACCAGGAGTACAGACCAATGGCTATCGCTTCTAGTGCAACGACCCACTGCTGCATATGGACAGTGGATGACGTTTCACTCATGCGGTTCACGTGACCTGCTTAGAGCTTGCATGGCAGACTACATGGATCTTCCACCTCTTTGACTATATAAAGTTCTATGAAAGTATGTGAAGGTTTGATTTTCTTCTCTCATGCAAAGGTTACTCTTCTTCATCTTCCTTGAGCTCTTTCGCTTTCTTGAGCATGCACACGAGTCTCACATCTCATCCCATTGTTGACTTGACCGTCAGAGGGGTCACGCCGACAAGCCGACCCCTAGCTGACAAGCTTTGATCCGTAGGACACTTGGAGCATACACACCGAAGGACTGACACCACAACAGTCCTAGTTGAAGGAGAGGAGGAACCTAAGCGAGTGAAAAAGGACATCATCAAATTGACATCATTTGTAGGAAACAATACAAAAAGTTACGATGGTGAATTCTAGGAGAACTGTGGTGGAGCACCAATTGGAGGAATCAGCTGAACAACGTCGGCCTTATATGTCGATAGTCATCGAGAAAACTAGAGGCCCAATTCTATTGGAGCAACTCTCGTGAATGGTGGACATTGTAGTTGAAGCAGCCTTGCGGCAAGACCCTACTCCTTCAGTCAAGGGAGAGATGACACTGATCGAAGAAGTGTCTACAGCTGAACCCACAACACACAACTCCAAAGGAGCCACTTCGATCTACTGTCCAAATCTTTGACCCATCAATGAGTTAGCTAGGTTGCTATGACTACACTTTTCTTCAAATTTTTGGTTGTGCATGTTATCCATGGTTACGCCCCTATTCTAAACATAAACTTGATTCTCGTTCACTACAATGTGTTTTCATTGGTTATAGTAATTTGCATCATGGGTATCGTTGCTTGCATATACCTACAGGACGGATATATACTTCACGACATGTTACTTTTGACGAGTCTTTATTCCCTTTTTCGACAACTTCTCCAGTCTCTCCTCCAGATACAAGTGGCACTTTCTTAATGACACCTAACATTTCCGGAGGTGATGGCATCCTAGGTCCTGCTCCGGGGAACTCTAATAACAATCTTATATCATCCGAATCACCTCAAGTTATTGCTCCAACAAGAGCAAGACGCTCTAACACTATCAGAGGGAATAATATGTTGGATCCTATTCCGTGTCCAATCTTCGAAGCCTCACCAACCAGAGATAATATGTCTTCTGGCTCTGACTCCCCAAATAATACAGGTTCATCGTCGAATTCACCTTGTCAGCCCACTTCCTCATCGCCATCAACAAGTGATTCAAATGATAATGATTCTTGTCGTATGCTTCCTTTAAGTGACATCTATGCACGTTGCCCACCAATGGCAACCCGATATCCCCTTCCTCAAGCTTTAATTAGTGGTATCTTCAAAATCTATTGAACCGACATATTTTTCACAAGCAAACAAGGATCCAAATTGGCGTTGTGCAATATCTACAGAATTTGATGCACTTCTTCGCAATGGAACATGGACTCTAGTTCCACGCACTCCCTTCATGAATGTTGTGGGCTCTAAATGGGTATTCCGTCTCAAGCATCGAGATGATGGTTCTCTTGAAAGGTACAAAGCTCGTCTTGTAGCAAAAGGATTTAATCAAGAACCAGGTATTGACTTTCATGACACCTTTAGCCCCGTTGTCAAAATTACATCAATCAGATTATTATTATCGATAGCTGTCAATTCTACTTGACCTATACGACAATTGGATATTTCTAATACTTTTCTTCATGGTCATCTTGAGCAAACTATATTTATGGAGCAACCACCTGGGTTTATCCATCCACAGTTTCCATCTCATGTTTGTCAGCTCAAGAAATCTATATATGACCTTCGACAAGCTCCTCGTGCATGGTTTCATCGATTATCTACTTGGTTACATGCTCAAGGATTTTTTGGATCAAAAATAGACTCGTCTCTCTTCTACAAACATAATGATGGATCTATGATCTTTTTTCTAATTTATGTGGATGATATTTTATTAATCGGCAATGATCAAAAGGGCATCACAACTATACTTGATCTTCTCAATCAAGAATTTCCTATTCGAGATATGGGTAATGCTCGTTTCTTTCTTGGTATTGAACTCATTCCACATGGTGAGGGTTGTCTCCTCTCTCAGAGCAAATACATTACTGGACTTCTTCAAAGAGCTAAAATGGATGGTGCAC